>NC_041386.1:219292564-219329684 GCF_002162155.2 Triticum dicoccoides | reverse complement strand
ATCTCCCATGCTAGAGTAACAATTCATTCACATACTCAAGTATGAATCAAAAACTTCATTAAAAACTAACAAACTATAATTTCAGTCATTGAAGCAATTGCAATTTATCATAACATAGGAAAGAGTCAATATAAGAGCTTTTCAGCAAGTCCACATACTCAACCATCATTTAGTCTTTCATAATTGCTAACACTCACGCGATATTTATGGTTATGAAGTTTTAATCAGACACAGAGAAAGACAGGGTCTTATATTGTTTCGTCCCAACCTTTTACCTCAAGGGTAATGTCAACAATAATAGTTCATGAAAACCCACATCCAATTAGCCATATATATCAGGATCCTTCCAACACATTGTGCTTGCCAAAGGATAAAATGTTAAAAGATAAGGTGAATATCACCATACTCTTATATAAGGTAGAAGATAAAAGTAAAATATAGGCCCTTCGCAGAGGGAAGCAGAGGTTGTCATGCGCTTTTATGGTTGGATGCACAAAATCTTAATGCAAAAGAACGTCACCTTATATTGCCACTTGTGATATGGACCTTTATTATGCAGTCTGTCGCTTTTATTTCTTCCACATCACAAGATCATATAAAGCTTATTTTCTCCACATTAATAGATCATACATGTTTAGAGAGCAATTTTTATTGCGTGCACCGATGACAACTTACATGAAGGATCTTACTCAATCCATAGGTAGATATGGTGGATTCTCATGGCAAAACTGGGTTTAGGGATATTTGGAAGCACAAGTAGTATCTCTACTTGGTGCAAAGAAATTGGCTAGCAAGAGAGGGAAAGGCAAGCTCAACATGTTGGATGATCCATGACAATATAATTTATCTCAGATGTAAGAAAACATAACCCATTACGTTGTCTTCCTTGTCCAACGTCAACTCATTAGCATATCATACTTTAATGAGTGCTCACAATTATAAAAGATGTCCAAGATAGTATATTTATATGTGAAAACCTCTCTTTCTTTATTACTTCCTATTAATTGCAATGATGACCAAAACTATGTTTGTCAACTCTCAACAACTTTTATTCATCATACTCTTTATATGTGAGCTCATTACTCTCCATAAGATCCATATGATCTCTTTATTTCTTTTTATTTCTTCTCTTTTATTTTATTACCTCAAGCTCATAGCAAAATAATCAAGCCCTTGACTCAACACTAATCTTTATTATATATGGCTCACGAACTCGATTACATAGGAAGGTCATAAAGCTAAACTCACAACTAGATCATACTAAAAATATATTCTACTAGATCAAGATATTATCAAAAGGATCGAACTAAGAAAAATGGTAAAGATAAAAGTGATGGTGATATGATACCGGGGCACTCCCCCAAGCTTGGCAGTTGCCAAGGGGAGTGACCATACCCATGTGATTATATCTCTTTTGCCGGTGAAGGAGATGGAGTTGTTGATGATGTAGGCTTGTCGTCCCTCTTCCAAGGCATAGGCTCACCATCATAGAAGGATGATCGAGCCTCCGGGATCCTTAAATCTGCAGCCAAACTCATCCTCTTGAATCTATATTCATACTCACAGTTTTGATTTTGCAGGTCATAGATCTGGGCTTGGAGGTGCTCGATTTTCTCATGAAGCTTGAAGATGGCCTCCCCAATGTCCTTGGCATCCAGCTTGTGGTTGTTGGTGAACTTCGTGATCATTATGTGATTGGAGTCGAGTCCACGCTCCACCATCTCCTGACACTTGAAAACTTGTTGCTCCATTACCTCGAGCCTTGTCTCCATGCTTTCGGTCCTCCTTGGTCCCTCAACATCGCGGATGTGCAGCAACCCCTCACACATCTCAATGGTTTGAGGATGTTGCAGCACTTCTGCGAGGTAGGGGTTGATGACCTTCTCAAAGAACTTGTCCTTGGGGGCACTTGGAGACATCATGGTGATCTATATCTGTTGGAAAAACAGCTCGAAACAAGAACAGAGGATATTTGCGTGGTACGGTGGTCAAAACCTTCGGGAGATTATATAATGAATTTTTACCAACCATAAGAAGTATCGTGCAAGAAAACGGAGTCTGGAGAGCACAAGAGGTGCCTACGAGGCAGGGGGGCGCGTCCAGGGGGTAGGGCGCGCCCTCCACCCTCATGGATGCCTCGTGTCCTTCCCTGACTACTTATTTTCCTATTTTCTTAAATATTCCAAAACGGAGAAAATTGCCATTATAACTGTTTTGGAGTCGGTTTACTTACTGTACCACATACCTATTCCTTTTTGGAGTCTAAAAATGTTCTGGAAAGTGTCTCTTATGTATTCCTCCGGGGTTACGGTTTCAATAATATTAGTTTCAACATTTATGGGATTACATGAGATATAATGTTTGATTCTTTGACCGTTCACCACCTTCGGATTTGTGCCTTCGAAGTTGTTGATTTTTATGGCACCGGAACGATAGACCTCCTTGATAACGTAAGGACCTTCCCATTTAGAGAGAAGTTTTCCTGCAAAAAATCTTAAACAAGAGTTGAATAGCAACACATAATCACCTACATTAAACTCACGCTTTTGTATCCTTTTGTCATGCCATCTTTTAACTTTTTATTTAAACATTTTGGCATTCTCGTAGGCCTGGGTTCTCCATTCATCAAGTGAGCTAATGTCAAATAACCTCTTCTCACTGGCAAGTTTGAAATCATAATTGAGCTCTTTGATGGCCCAATATGCCTTATGTTCTAATTCGAGAGGTAAGTGACATGCTTTTCCATAAACCATTTTATACGGAGACATACCCATAGGATTTTTATATGCAGTTCTATAAGCCCATAATGCATCATCAAGTTTCTTGGACCAATTCTTCCTAGATCTATTAACAGTCTTTTGCAAAATTAATTTGAGCTCTCTGTTACTCAATTCTACTTGACCACTAGACTGCGGGTGATATGGAGATGCAATTCTATGATTAATATCATACTTAGCAAGCATTTTACGAAAGGCACCATGAATAAAATGTGAACCACCATCAGTCATTAAATATCTAAGGACTCCAAACCTCGGAAAAATAACTTCTTTAAGCATCTTAATAGAGGTGTTATGATCAGCACTACTAGTTGGGATAGCTTCTACCCACTTAGTAACGTAATCAACAAAACTAAAATATGTGTATACCCATTAGAGGAAGGAAACGGTCCCATATAATCGAAGCCCCAAACATCAAATGGTTCAATAACGAGTGAATCATTCATAGGCATTTCTTGACGTCTACTAATATTACCAATTCTTTGACATTCATCACAAGATAAGACAAACTTACGGGCATCCTTGAAGAGAGTAGGCCAATAAAAACTTGTTTGCAATACCTTATGTGCAGTTCTATCTCTAGCATGGTGTCCTCCCTAAGCTTCGGAGTGACACTTGCATAGCATCTGTTCCTGTTCATGCTCAGGTATACAACGTCTAATAACACCATCTACTCCTTCTTTATAAAGGTGTGGGTCATCCCAGAAGTAATGTCTTAAGTCATAGAAAACCTTTTTCTTTTGCTGGTATGTGAAACTAGGTGGTATAAATTTAGCAAACAATGTAATTGGCATAATCAGCAAACCATGGAGCAATGACAGAAGAATTTATGACAACTCATTGTTCATCAGGAAAGCTATCATCAATAGGTAGTGGGTCATCAAGAACATTCTCTAACCTAGACAAGTTGTGTGCAACAGGATTCTCAGTTCCCTTTCTATCAATAATATGCAAATCAAATTCTTGTAGCAGGAGAACCCATCTAATAAGTCTAGGTTTAGCATCTTTCTTTTCCATAAGATATTTAATAGCAGCATGATCAGTGTGAATAGTTACTTTAGAATCAACAATATAAGGTCTGAACTTATCGCAAGCAAATACAACTATTAAGAATTCATTTTTAGTAGTAGCATAATTTCTCTGGGCATTGTCTAGAGTTTTACTAGCATATTGAATAACATTTAATTTTTTTATCAACTCTTTGTCCTAGAACAACACCTACAACATAGTCACTAGCATCACACATGATTTCAAAGGGTAAATTCCAATCAGGTGGCTGAACAACAGGTGCAGAAATCAAGGCTTTCTTAAGTATTTCAAATGCTTCTACACAATCATCATCAAAGACAAAAGGAATATCTTTTTGTAATAGGTTAGTCAGAGGCCGGGAAATTTTTGATAAGTCCTTAATGAACCTCCTATAAAAACCGGCATGACCAAGGAAACTTCTTATACCTTTGATGTCCTTGGGACACGACATATTTTCAATAGCATCAACTTTGGCTCTGTCAACTTCAATACCTCTTTCAGAAATATGCCCCAAGACAATACCTTCATTAACCATAAAGTGGCACTTCTCCCAATTCAAGACAAGGTTAGTTTCTTCACATCTCTGCAAAACTCGATCAAGGTTGCTCAAGCAATCATCAAAGGTGGATCCATAAACAGAGAAATCATGCATCATAACTTCACAAATATTTTCACAAAAGTCAGAGAATATAGCCATCATGCATCTTTGAAAGGTAGCAGGTGCATTACATAAACCAAAAGGCATACGTCTATAAGCGAAGGTACCGAAAGGGCAAGTAAAAGTAGTCTTTTCTTAATCATCAGCTGACATAGGTATTTGAGAGAAACCAGAGTAACCATCTAGAAAGCAAAAATGTGTATGTTTGGATAATCTTTCTAGCATTTGATCAATGAAAGGCAAAGGGTAATGATCTTTTTCGTAGCTTTATTTAATTTGCGGAAATCAATCACCATCCTATAACCTATAATAATTCTTTGCGGAATCAATTCATCTTTATCATTTGGAACGACAGTAATACCTCCCTTCTTAGGGACACAATGGACAGGGCTTACCCACTGACTATCAGCAACGGGATAAATTATACGTGCTTCAATGAGCTTTAATATTTCCTTTCCTACCACTTCTTTCATCTTAGGATTTAGCCACCATTGGTGATCAATAACTGGTTTGGTGTCTTTCTCCAAATTTATTTTGTGTTGACATAGAGTGGGACTAATGCCCTTAAGATCATCAAGAGTATATCCAATAGCAGCACGGTGCTTCTTCAGAGTTTTCAATAATTTCTCTTCTTCATGCTCTGAAAGGTTAGCACTAATAATAACAGGATATATCTTCTTTTCATCAAGATAATAATATTTAAGAGTATCAGGCAATGGTTTAAGCTCAAACACGGGATCACCCTTGGGTGGAGGAGGATCCCCTAGGATTTCAACAGGCAAGTTGTGTTTCAGAATAGGTCCCTGTTTAAAGAATACTTCATCTATTTCCCTTCTTTCATTCATATACGTATCATTTCCATGGTTTAGCAAATATTGTTCTAAAGGATCACTAGGAGGCACGACAATAGAAGCAAGACCAATAGTTTCATCTTTACTAGCAATTCCTCATCACAGGGTTGTCTACTAAATTTAGCAAAATTGAACTCATGAGACATATCACCCAAACCAATAGTAACAACATCCTTTTCGCAGTCTATCCTAGCACTAACAGTGTTCAAGAAGGGTCTACCAAATATAATGGGACAAAAGCTATCTTGTGGGGAACCAGGAACAAGAAAATCAGCAGGATATTTAACCTTCCCACACAAGACTTCAACATCTCTAACAATCCCAACTAGTGAAATAGTATCTCTATTGGCAAGTTTAATGGTAACATCGATATCTTCTATCTCAGCAGGTGCAATATCATGCATAATTTCTTCGTATAAGGAATGAGGTATTGCACTTGCACTAGCACCCATATCACATAAGCCATGATAACAATGATCTCCTATTTTAATGGAAATAACAGGCATGCCTACAACAGGTCTATGTTCATTTTTAGCATCAGGTCTAGCAATTCTAGCAGCTTCATTGCAGAAGTAAATAACATGCCCATCAATATTATCAGCCAAGAGATCTTTAACCATAGCAAGTTTAGGTTCAACTTTAACTTGCTTAGGGGGTTTGTGTGTCCTAATATTACTTTTGTTGACTAAAGTTGAAGCTTTATCATGATCCTTTATTCTAACAGGGAAAAGTGGCTTCTCAATATAAGCAGCAGGAACAACAGGATCATCATAAGTGATAGTATTTTCTTCAACTTTAATAGGAGCAACTACTTTTACCTCAGTGGGAGGATTATATTTAAACCACTTCTGCTTTGGGAGATCAACATGAGTAGCAAAGGATTCACAGAAAGAAGCTACTATCTCAGAGTCAAGTCTAGGGATGTAAATGGTACGGATAATTTCCGTGCCGAATCCGCATCCGCATCCGTTTTCGAGGATATGGTATGCAATTATGTGAATCCGCCGGATATGGATGCGGATAAGGATTTCGATCAATCGGATATCCGATGGATATGGTAACGGATATGGTATCACTAGTATCCGACGGATGTGGATTATCCGAGGTAAGAAATATAGATTATATCCGATAAAATAAGCCCAGACGAGCTGGTCCTGTGGTCCATATGCCCACCCATTTAAGTTAATAATTGTTGATTTGCAGTCACCCCATATACTCTACCATAATCTCGTACGCAATCACCGCTTGTAAAATTGGTAGCACATCGGCCGACGGCGATAGAGCATCATATTATATCCCTCTCTCCATCGCCACCATCTTGCATTGTTGCTTCTCCCCATCCGCCAGCTGCATCTCTGATCTCTCGATAGTCCGGTGGTTGAACGATGGTCAAAGATTCCCGTGGCCAATTAGTTGGTGCCAACAATGGAGGTAAGTGAATTCGTAGATGCACATAGTCTTGCGCAAGTTAGAGAACGATCATCTATGATCATGTCCAGCTGTCAATGGACGCCGTGAGCAGCAGCACGCCCACACCACGGCAAAAGGCACTCCAACATCATAGAGCCTCGACGGGCATGGACGACACTTCTCACGGCCATGATCGGCAGCCTGGAAGTGACGATGGGTACGTCCGTCACCTTGATGGCGGTCTGCATGGATCCGACGTGGGTTCGCATCGACGCTGCTTGCCATTGGTAACAGGCCGATAGAACTTGACCAGTAGCACCTACGCACACACTCCTCTAAACTCACCAGGTTGAAAGCAATGAATCCAGTAGCTAGCTCTAGAAATCAATCCGATTGCTTGCTTTCTTGGGCCTTGGGTTAGCTTCTTGCACCTACACGTCTCACTGAATCAATGTATCTATGGTCAGACCCTCACAATCTCTCTCGTCTCTGTCTTCTTTTTGTGGACTCACACACATGTTGTGTTTCAGAAAGACGTATGCTTTAGACTTTCAAACAAAAACAGAGTAACTGAAAAACAGAGGAGACAGACAGAGACAATAGTATTTGGTTTCGGCCAACACTTATTCCTGAACATTTATTCAAAATCATGTACACAAATTCCTGAACATTTATACAAGATCCACTTGGCAACACAACCTGATTTAAACACTGAACCGACGCACCCAGCTGATTCAACTCAGCAGGATAGAAAACCATTCGGGCACATGTGTAAGATAGCTTCAGTTGCAGGAAAACTGCAGCATGCCACTTCACTTCGGCACCCACATATACTATTTAGTTTACATCACCATGCAGAGAAAAATCAGTGTTGCTCGCGGCCATGATCGACACCCATACATGACATTGGGCAAGTTTGTAGTGGTCGAGTAGGCTTTATCTTAATAGACTACAAAACACTGAATTTATGTTGTTTCATGTCTTGCTTGCCGATCCTTCTAAGTATTAATTCCTTTGATCAGTAAAAAGTGACTGATTACTTCTGTATTGTTATTCTGTTTATAGATCGTCTGAAAAAGATATTGGGGAAAAGATCAACATCTGCAAGAACAAGTGCAGCTCAGAGTATGGTTGTATCACCCCCAGCTTA
The DNA here is from genome assembly GCF_002162155.2 of Triticum dicoccoides. Classification (NCBI taxonomy): domain Eukaryota; kingdom Viridiplantae; phylum Streptophyta; class Magnoliopsida; order Poales; family Poaceae; genus Triticum; species Triticum dicoccoides. The sequence goes on along the minus strand of NC_041386.1, from coordinate 219,321,809 downwards.
AAGTCAAGATGAAGAACCGCCGAATATTGGCAGTGGCAATGAAGCTACAATGAAGTGATTGATCTGGAGGGTGATAATCAGGATGTAGGAGTAGATGAGCCTGTAGGGAAGAAACAAAAGAAGACCACATCAGAATGTTGGACCATTTTGATAAGTTTTTCAAGATGGTGGAGGTAGATGGCAAGAAAGTTAAGGAAGAATGGGCTAAATGCAAGTACTGCACTTATGATGCAAGGAGAAATAGCAGGAATGGGACATCAGTCTTCTTGAGCCATATTAAGATGCATAGTGTGAAGTCAGGCCAACGGTTGCTCAAAGTAGAGAAGAAGGGACATGGTTCTGTTGCTGTTGAGGCTTATAAGTATGATCAAGAGTCTTCCTTGAGAAAGATCTACTTGGTAATAATCATGCATGAATATCCCTTCAATATTGTTGAGCATGAATACTTCCGTGACTTCATCAAATCCTTGTGCCCTTCATTTCCTCTGAAGAACCGTAACACAGTTAAAAATGAAATAGTGTCTATGTTTCAAACAGAAAAGGATAAGCTGTATGAGTATTTCAAAACAATTAACTGTCATTTTAGCACCACAATGGACATGTGGACATCAAATCAGAATAAAGGGTACATGTGTGTCACTGTGCATTGGATTGATGATGAATGGATTATTCAGAAAAGGATCATCAAATTTATGCATGTAGAAGGGTGCCATACTGGTCTTAACATGTCTGGAGAATTTATGGCTTGCATTTTGCGCTGGTTTATGGAGAAAAAATGTTTTCTCTTACTTTGGACAATGCATCTTCAAATGAAGTTTGTGTTAAACATGTCATTAGTAAACTGAAAGAGTATTCCCCTCTAGTATGTGATGGTGAATTCTTTCATGTGAGATGTGCAAATCATGTTCTTAATTTGGTTGCTAGAGATGGTCTTGATCAGATTTCAAATGCAGTTTGGGGTGTTAAGGCATTTGTTTTGGCAGTAAAATCATCGCCTCAGTTGGAGGAGGAATTCTATAAGTGTGCATCTGAGTGTGGGTTGTCCACAAAAAAAGGTCTACGGCTAGATGTCCAAACAAGGTGGAATTCTACATACCACATGTTGAGTGATGCCCTATATTATAAGAAGGCCTTTGATAGGTTGCATGAGATTGACAAAAAGAAGTTTGACAAGTTTGCTCCAACAGCTGATGATTGGGACAAGGCGCTTACCCGTTGTAGATGCTTGAAGAAGTTTGATGATCTCACTACTCTTCTATCAGGTAATCAATATCCAACAGCTAACTTATTCTACAAAGGCTTCTGTGACATCAAGGCTTTAATTTCTAGTTGGTGTAAAAGTAGTGATACTACTATTAAAAAGATGGCAGGTTCTATGCAAACTAAATTTGATAAGTACTGGAGGAAGTCAAATCTTGCTCTTGCGGTTGCCTTCTTTCTTGACCCTAGATACAAGATAAGTGGAATTGAACATTACATGAGAAAGGTTCATGGGGAACTACTGTATCGTGGTAAAGTAGAAGAGTTGATTATTGCTGTGAAGCAGATGTACCAAGCATATCAGAATGAATATGCACAGAGCACTGATGGACCTAGCTGTACTACCACTTCCCAAGAAGGCAATACTGATCTTATGGTAGAAGATGAAGATGATTATTTTTTGTCTCAGCAGGGCACTCATGGGTCTAATGAAGGTGACACTGACTTGGATAAGTACATGGCATAAGTTACAGTAAGGCTTTCAAAGGTTGCTTTTGAGAACTTTGATATCTTATCATGGTGAAAAACACATCAAGATGTATATCCTGTGTTATGAATGCTTGGTCGTGATGTTTTGGCCATACAAGTTTCCACTGTTGCCTCGGAAGCAGCTTTCAGTGCCGGTGGTCGTGTTATTGATCCATTCCGCAGTCGTCTTGACCCCTATGTGGTAGAAGCATTAATATGTACAAAATACTGGGTTGCTGCATCTAGGAAAAATAACAATAAAAAAGGGGATAGACTTGGTTCTATTGTGAACGATCTGGAGGTTGTGGAAACACTTGTTGCTAATATGAGTCTTGAGGAACAGCTTGACGAAAAGGTAAGGCTCTTCCCTCTCTACCACTCTTACTCATTTTGGAAGAGACTTGCCTTCATGATCATTAATGCCCTATACATGATCTAATGCCAATATTTTCCCTGGACTTTCTAGCAACAAGCAGAAACTGACAGTGATGATGACAATTTCAATTATACCATGAGTACTTCAACTTTAGGGGAGAGGCTAGCTATGCAAGTATGTTTGATTACCTCTTGAACATTACTGCTATTTTATTTCTCTAAAGTAATAACAATATTTTCCTTAAATTGCATGCTGCTGATACATAGGATAATCAAGGAACGGATATTGAATAAGAGGCTGATCAACTACATCAGGAGCAAGAAGTTTAGGTACGCAGTTATACCAACAATTCTCTGATGTATATTAGTATATATTACCAGCCTGTATCCTGTTTGCACATATGGATTAGTTTTACTGATATATGCCTTTTATATGTGTGCTGCTACTTGCTAGTTATGAATCACATGCCGATCAGATTAGATTTACATTTATATATACATCTGTACTCATGATTGGATATGTATGTTGCTAGTTACCAACCAGATATCAATATAATTGAATTAGTCATCTATGTATAGTACGTGCATCTTGAATTAGTCATCTATGTATAGTACGTGCATCGATGCATTCAATATCTGATGCTTGATGTTTCTCTTCTCACTATATACACGTACTCTAAGAAGTTACAAATCAATCATGTGGATATATACACCTCAAAACTGATGCATGTGTGCCCGAACTACTTAATTGTCCACGGCCAAGTATCAATAATTTCTCTTATTGTCAAGTGTAGCATCTAATAATCTAATATCTCTTATCATTCTCACAGGGTGATGCCATTGGATTGGAAGAACACCATGTTGAAGAGAAATCAAGGATGATTACCGGCTTCTACGTACTTGATCGGATACTTGCCTTTCATAATAAATAAAAACTTCGATTGAATTAAATATTTCTTAAGTGAGACCTTCGTCTTGGACACTATGTGTAATGCTATCAACATATTATCGGTACTCCATATTGTTGCTATACTGGTGATTTATAACTTTAAAACTCCACTCTCTACTGTTATGCGCTTGGATGAAAACATGTTTTCATATTGTTTGCTTAGTAGAAATAAATCATGTCTTTGCACGTATCATCTGATAATTTTTGTCCGCTTTCGGTCCGAATTTGCTCCGCCTCCGCTCTGAATCCGTAGTCCGACATAATCTGCATTCGAATCCGCATCCGGTCATTATCCGCTCCGCTCCGAATCCGGCCAAAAAATATGGTAAAGGATATGGTACAAGCATTATCTGATCCGATCCGCTTACATCCCTAGTCAAGTCCATATTTAGTGCTAAATCCACGGAAAACATCGGTATCCATAAAAGATTTAACACAATCAAACTTAGGTGTTATACCTGACTCCTTACCTGCGTCGAGGTCCCAATCTTCAGAGTTGCGTTTAATTCTTTCCAATAAATCCCATTTGAATTCAATGGTCTTCATCGTAAAAGAGCCAGTACAATAAGTATCGAGCATGGAGCGATTACTGAGAGAAAGTCGAGCATAAATTTTTTGAATAATCATTTCTCTTGAGAGCTCATGATTGGGGCATGAATATAACATTGACTTAATCCTCCCGCAAGCTTGAGCGATGCTTTCTCCTTCGCGAGGCCAAAAATTATATATATATATATAATTACAATCACGATGAACAAGATGCATAGGATAAAACTTGTGATGAAATTCCAATTTCAATCGTTTGTAGTTCCATGATCCCATATCATCACATAGCCTATACCATGTCAATGCCTCTCCCTTCAAAGATAAAGGGAAGACCTTCTTATTGATAACATCATCGGGCATACCTGCAAGCTTAAATAATCCACAAACTTCATCCACATAGATTAAGTGTAAATCGGGATGCAATGTTCCATCTCTTGCAAAAGGATCAGCCAGCAGTTTCTCTATCATACCCGAAGGAATTTCAAAGTAAACATTTTCAGTAGGTTCAGTAGGTTGAGGAGGAACTCTTTGCTCTACTGGTCGGGGTGAAGATACCCCGAACATGCCCCTCAAAGGATTATGTTCCATAGTAACAAGTGATAGTAAATTTCAGCACACTATATAAAATTTTCCTTAACAAATTCCACCTACCAAAGGCGCTTCACTCCCCGGCAACGGCGCTAGAAAAGAGTCTTGATGACCCACAAGTGTAGGGGATCTATCATAGCCTTTTCGATAAGTAAGAGTGTCGAACCCAACGAGGAGCAGAAGGAAATGATAAGCGGTTTTTAGCAAGGTATTCTCTGCAAGCACTGAAATTATCGGTAACATATAGCTTTGTGATAAGGTAATTTGTAACGAGTAACAAGTAATGCAAGTAAATAAGGTGCAGCAAGATGTCCCAATCCTTTTTGTAGCAAAGGACAAGCCTGGACAAACTCTTATATGAAGGAAAGCGCTCTTGAGGACACATGGGAATTATCTCATGCTAGTTTTCATCACATTCATATGATTCACGTTCGGTGCTTTGATAATTTGATATGTGGGTGGACCGGTGCTTGGGTACTGTCCTTACTTGGACAAGAATCCCACTTATGATTAACCCCCATTGCAAGTATCCGCAACTACAACAGAAGTATTAAGGTAAACCTAACCATAGCATGAAACATATGGATCCAAATCAGCCCCTTACGAAGCAACGCATAAACTAGAGTTTAAGCTTCTGTCACTCTAGCAACCCATCACCTACTTATTACTTCCCAATGCCTCCCTCTAGGCCCAAACAATGGTGAAGTGTCATGTAGTCGACGTTCACATGACACCACTAGAGGGATGCCAACATACATCTCATCAAAATATTGAACGAATACCAAATTCACATGACTACTTATGGCAAGACTTTTCCCATGTCCTCAGGAACAAATGTAATTACTCACTAAGAATATTCATGTTCATAATCAGAGGGATATTAATATGCATAATGAATCTGAGCATATGATCTTCCACCAAGTAATCCAACTAGCATCAACTACAAGGAGTAATCAACACTACTAGCAACCCACGGGTACCAATCTGAGGTTTGGATACAAAGATTGGATAAAAGAGATGAACTAGGGTTTGAGATGAGATGGTGCTGGTGAAGATGTTGATGGAGATTGACCCCCTCCCGATGAGAGGATCGTTGGTGATGACGATGGTGATGATTTCCCCCTCACAGAGGGAAATTTCCCTCGCAGAACAGCTCTGCGGGAGCCCTAGATTGGTTCTGCCAAGGTTCCGCCTCGTGGCGGTGGAGTTTCTTCCCAAAAGCTTGCTTATGATTTTTTCTTGAACGAAAGACTTCATATAGCATAATATGGGCACCGGAGGCCTGCCAGGGGGCTCACGAGGCAGGGGGCGCTCCCAGGGGGGTAGGGCGCCCCCACCCTCGTGGCCAGGCTGTGGGCCCCCTTTGGTGGATTCTTTCGCCAGTATTTTTTATTAATTCCAAAAATAACTTCCATGAAGTTTCAGGACTTTTGGAGCTGTGCATAATAGGTCTCTAATATTTGCTCCTTTTCTAGTCCAGAATTCCAGCTGCCGGCATTCTCCCTCTTCATGTAAACCTTGTAAAATAAGAGAGAATAGGCATAAGTATTGTGTCATAAAGTGTAATGACAACCCATAATGCAATAAATATCGATATAAAAGCATGATGCAAAATGGACGTATCACACCACGGAGGTGCCTCCCGAGCCTTGGTTCCAGTATGGCATGGGGACCCCTAGGCCTCAAGCGTGGTACGCTCTGTTGGCGTCAGGTAAGTTGCCCCGGCAAGAGTCTTGCCGGGGGAGTCCACCTTGCCCTCTTGCTCTCTTTGCATCTCTTGGTCTTGGCGTTGCTCCGGCATCCCTCCCCTACCCTGCTTAGTGTGGCCGTGGGCGCGGCTCTGACTGCCCGTGCACAAGTTAAGGGGTGCAAAAGGAGAGCCCCTACTTTTGTACACCGACAATGAGCCTTTGATGAAACTGTGTGCGATGCATTGATCACAAACGGGGATGTAAAAAACCCATCAAAAAAGGTGCAAAACGTTTGCGATGGCGGAGCCATCAAACACAGTTCAGATTTTAGTTGCGTGTGCGATGCAGGGCACACGGTTAATCCATTCGAACTATTTGCGCTGAGGAAGAACAACAGAAATGGGCAGCCATAACAATGTGTGTGTGATATACGGCATACAGTTCGGTCCAATGAAATTTTTGCTATTAGGGAGTGCAACAGAAACGGTTAGCCAAATCAAGGCGTGTGTGATATACATCATACAGTTCACTTGGATGAACTATTTTTGATTAGGGAACACAACAGAAATGGTTCAACTTCACAAGATGTGTGTGATACATGGCAAACAGCCGACACAGATGAACTGTTTGCGATGAGAAATTACAACACAAACGGTTAATACAGTTAGTTCGTGTGCGATTCTGTGTGTACAAAAAACTTTGAAAAATGCAAACCAGTTGCTTGCGGTGGCTTGGAGTATCACATATGATGCGTCTGCGAGTACTCATGTGCGATGATTAGTAAGTTACACAAACGTTTCCTTATGTTAACACGCATGTGATAAATTACATGTGGCACCGGATACAGTATTCGGGTTGTGTGTGTGCTCCACTTAGTCTTTCCGCGCTCCACATGGGTGAATTGTAAAATCCATGCCTCTTCCCTCATTGGTTTCCCACCACCAGCTAATGGCTTGCTGCATATAACCCACGCGGCAACGCACCGTCACGACACTCTGCGCAGATCTAGTCCTCACCCATCTACCATTAGTTATTCCAAGCATGCCAGGCAACGATCAAAGCTTCAACGTCGATGCCTACCCGCGTTACATCTTCAACGAGGAGAAAGAGCCGGAGCAGGTCAGAGAGCAAGAGCTTCATTGGTCGGTGCAAGCACCATGGCCCATCGGCAGCGATATTGGCGTGACGGTCCTTGGGTGCACAATCGACATATTGCAGAAGAGGTGGGATGAGCAGTTTGCCATCCACCGTGTGTCAGTGCAATAAACCCTAGGTCGGTTGCCCAGGCTGTGCACATGCATGGGAACAGGATTAAGGCACCAACCCAAGTCAGAATGCAAGGAACCAAGAGCATCGAAGGACCAACATGCAGATCAAGAGGACCAAGATCAAGCCATAGAAGCAAGATGTCACCGGGAGAAGAGCCACCCTTGCCGGGCATGCGAGCTCAGCAAGTCTGGGGCCACCCCCAAAAGAAGACATCCAAGACGTCCCAACAGGGTCTGCCGGGACTCACGAAGGCTGAACCACCTCACCCAACCAGTCCGCCACGACCCATGTCGTCAATCAGTGCGGTGTCAAGCCGCAAAGTGACTAAGTGGCAGCCATTCGCCACATGGCGGCCTCTCTCTTCAGGAAAAGCCTACAGATGACACCCTGATACATCTCCAACGTATCTACTTTTCCAAACGCTATTCCTCTTGTTTTGGACTCTAATTTGCATGATTTGAATGAAACTAACCCCAAGCTAACGTTGTTTTCAGCAGAACTACCATGGTGTTGTTTTTGTGTATAGCTGGCCAAACGGGCCATGCTAACTGGGCCGGCCCGGTAGCACGCAGGAACAGCACGGCCCAGGCACGGCACGGCCCGAGCTAAACGGGCTAGGCCCGGCACGCGGCACACCATGGGCCATGCCTGGGCCTGGAGGCTGGGCACGCGGGCCGGCACGGCACGGCCCGTTTAATTTTTTTTCAGAATTGTTTTATATATATGACCTAAATTACAACCAAATAGGCCTAAAATACTGCTCAAACATGCTAAAAATCAGATGGGCCAGCGTGCTAAACATGCCACGGGCCGGCCCGTTTAATAATCAGGACGTGCCTGGGCCAGAGAGCCATGCCCGTGGGCCGGCACGGCACGGCACGGCCCGACTATTAAACGTGCCACGGCGGGCCGTGCCGGGCCAGGCACGATTAGCATGGGCTAGGCCGTGCCGTGCCGGGCCGGCCCGTTTGGCCAGGTCTGTTTTTGTGCAGAAATAAAAGTTCTCTGAACGGAACGAAACTTTGCGAGGAATTTTAATATAATAAATAAGAATTTCTGGAGCCAAGACCTACCGGAGAGGGGCACCTGGGTGGGCACAACCCACTAGGGCGCGCCCCCTCTCCTGGCGCGCCCAGGTGGGTTGTCCCCACCTGGTGGCCCCGCAGACCCTGAAACCAATGCCATAAAATCCTATTTTTTTCAGAAAAAATCAGGGAGAAAGAATTATCGTCACGGGACAAAGCCGCCGTCACCTCCCGTTGTTCATCGGGAGGCCAGATCTGGAGTCTGTTTGGGGCTCCGGAGAGGGGGTCTTCGTTCTTCGTCATCACCAACCCTTCTCCATTGCCAATTCCATGATGCTCCCCACCGGGAGTGAGTAATTCCTTCATAGGCTCGCTGGTCGGTGATGAGTTGTATGAGATTCATCATGTAATCGAGTTAGTTTTGTTAGGGCTTGATCCCTAGTATCCACTATGTTCTTAGATTGATGTTGCTATGACTTGCCATGCTTAATGCTTGTCACTTTGGGCCCGGGTGCCATGATTTAAGATCTGAACCATTTATGTTATCACCATTATATCCATGTTCTAGATCCGATCTTGCAAGTTATAATCACCTACTACGTGTTATGATTCGGCAACCCCGGAGTGACAATAGTCGGGACCACTCCCGGTGATGACCGTAGTTTGAGGAGTTCATGTATTCACTATGCGTTAATGCTTTCTTCCGGTTCCCTATTAAAAGGAGGCCTTAATATCCCTTAGTTTCCAATAGGACCCCGCTGCCATGGGAGGGTAGGACAAAAGATGTCATGCAAGTTCTTTCCATAAGCACGTATGACTATTTACGGAATACATGCCTACATTATATTGACGAACTGTAGCTAGTGCCGTATCGCCCCAGGTTATAACTGTCTCACGATGAATATCGTCCAACAAGTCATTGATCCAATGCCTACGAATTTATTTTATATTGTTCTTGCTAAGTTACTACTGCTATCATCATTGTTACACTTGCTACAAAATTACTGCTATCACTGTTACCGTTACAGTTATTGCTGCTACTATTATCAAAACTATCATACTACTTTGCAACTGATCACTTTGCTGCAGATAATTAATCTCCCAGGTGTGGTTGAATTGACAACTCAGCTGCTAATACCTTCAAATATTCTTTGGCTCCCCGTGTGTCGAATCTATAAATTTGGGTTGAATTCTCTACCCTCGAAAACTGTTGTGATCCCCTATACTTGTGGGTTATCAAGACCTTTTTCTGGCGCCGTTGCCGGGGAGCATAGCTATATTTGTTGAGTCACTTGGGATTATTATAAATTTATCACTATGAAGAATATGAAGGATGCTAAGACTAAGTTTTATCCCTCTAAGACGAGGGGAGGTAAGGGACCGCCATCCTGTTCTGCTTTAGATTCACCTCCTGTTATAAGTAAACTTGCAACACCACCACATGCTATTAATTCTAATATGCCGCAATTTATTGATGATGCTACTTCTGCTATGGATAATGCTTATGATGATGCTTGTACCTTGCTTAATGATGATGTGCCACTTGGTGAATTTCTTGATAAACAAATTGCTAGAGTTATACAACATGATGTTGTTGAATATGATGATGAGCTTGAAACTGAAACTCGTGAAACACCTGCTAGAACTAGCCCTCCTAGATATGAATTGCCTAAGGTACCGGAAGGTTATGTTATGAGTGAGGAGACAACTAGAGATATTCTTGCTTGCAGAGATAGAGATGATCTAGAGAAATTATTATGCAAGTATAAAGAAAAATCTCTGAATGCTAGAATGAAATGTGAACCTAAGTTTGCTAATTCACCTATCTTTATTGATGATAAGGATTATTGATTCTCTGTCGACCCAAAGTTTATTACTTTGGTTGAATCTGATCCTTTCCATGGTTATGAAACTGAAACTTTTGTGGCACATCTTACTAAGTTGAATGATACAGCCACCCTTTTTACTCATGATGAGAAAACTCACTATTACTTCATTCTCAAATTATTTCCTTTCTCATTAAAGGGTGATGCTAAAGCTTGGTACAACACTCTTGCTCCTGTTGTGTGTGTAGTCCCCAGGATATGATTTATTATTTCTCTGAAAATATTTTCCCGCTCAAGAAACAAGCTGCCCTACAGGAAATTTTTAACTTTGTGCAAATTAAAGACGAGAGTCTCCCACAAGATTGGTGAAGGCTTTGCCAATTACTTAATGCTTTGCCTGATCATTCTCTTAAGAATAAGGAAATACTTGATATCTTCTATAATGAACTAACCGATGCTTCTAGGGACTTCCTAGATAGTTGTACTAGTTGTGTTTTCAGGGAACGAACTGTTGGACAAGCTAAATAATTATTGAATAATATATTGAAAAACTATGATGATTGGACTCTTCCTGAACCACCGGCTAAACCCACTCTGAAGAAGAGGGGTATATTATATCTCAGTCCTGAAGATATGCAAGAGGCAAAGCAATCTATGAAGGAAAAAGGTATTAAAGTTCAGGATGTTAAAAATTTACCTCCTATTGAAGAAATACATGGGCTTAATACACCACCAGTGCCTAAGGTGGTAGAGATAAATTCTCTAATGAAGTTCAATGATAATGACAATCCTCACAATATGCATCCTAGCCAATGCCTTTATGAATTTGAAAATTATATTAGAAAACAAGATCACTTCAATGCAAATGTTATGAAACAATTGAAATACAATTTTGATATGATTGCTCGCTTGAGTGACTTGTTATTTAGAATATCAAATGATGTTAGAGGTGTTGGAAAGCATGCTTATATGGTTCAAACCTAGTTAGAACAAGTTGCTAAATCACAAAGATAATTGCTTGATGAAATGAATAGTAATATGCATGACTTCACTGTTAGAGTTGCAACTAGAGGAGGTAAAATGACTCAGGAACCACTTTATCCTGAGGGACACCCAAAAAGAATTGAATAAGATTCACAAAGAAACAACACTAGTGCACCTAGTCCTTCTAGAAAGAAAAAGAAAAAGAAAGATGATAGAATTTCACATACTCCTAGTGAACCTGAAATAGAGAAACCTCCTGATAATGATAATGAAACTTCTATCTCAGATGTTGAAACTCAGTCTGGTAATGAACATTCACCTAGTGATAATGAAAAAGATAACGCTGATGTTTGTGAAAATACTCAACCAAATGATAAAGAACTAGAAAATGATGTTGAGATAGAACCACCTGTTGATCTTGATAGCCCACAACCTAAGAATAAAAGGTATGATAAAAGAGACTTTGTGGCTAGAAAACACGGTAAAGAAAGAGAACCATGGGTTCAAAAACCTATGCCTTTTAGACCTAAGTCAACTAAAAAGAATGATGATGAAGAATTTGAATGCTTTGCTAAAATGCTGAGGCCAGTCTTTTTGTGTACTCGCTTGACTGATATCTTGAAAATGCCTCCTTATGCAAAGTATATAAAAGACATCATCACAAATAAGAGAAAAAATACCGGAAGCTGAAATATCCACTATGCTGGCTAATTATACTTTTAAGGATGGAGTGCCTAAAAAACTTGGAGATCCAGGAATACAAACTATACCTTGCTCCATCAAAAAGAATTATGTGAAAACTACTTTGTGTGATTTAGGAGCTGGTGTTAGTGTTATGCCTTTCTCTTTATATAAAAGACTTGATTTGAATAAACTCACACCTACTGAAATATATTTGTAAATGGCTGATAAATCAATTGCCATACCTATCGGTATCTGTGAGGATGTGCTCGTTGTTGTTGCTAATGTTAATATTTTCACTGACATTGTTATACTTGAGATGCCCGAGGACGACAACATGTCGATTATCCTTGGTAGACCCTTCTTGAATACTGCAGGGGCTGTTATTGATTGCAATAAAAGCAAGGTCACTTTTCATATCAAAGGTAATGAGCATACGGTGCACTTTCCGAAGAAACAATTCAAAGTGAATGGTATTAATGTTATTGATAAATCTCCGACAATCACTATTGGAAGTTTTCAAGTACCTCTACCTAATGTTAAAAAGAAATATGAAATGCTTATTGTTGGGGATATTCATATCCCCATTGAGGTAACTTAGTGATTTATGAAAGTTCTTTGACTTCATGCTAATCGAAAGTGGTTGCTAATAATACTTGATCAACCTTGTTAATGGATCATTTTTGAGCGGTATGATGTTGATGAATTTAGTAAGCACTACCTTCTATCCCTACTTTTTGTTTTTTGTTTTTATTTGTTAAATAAAATAAAAAAGGCATGTTTTGTCTATTTTCTGATTTACCCGTGCAATAAAAACTGACCCAAAAATAAAAGTTCTCAGAATGCCCTAAAAATTTAATACAATTTTTTTTGAATATTTCTGAATTTTTGATGCAAAAAATATCAGAGGGAGGTGCACCAGGTGGGCAGAACCCACCTGGGCGCGCCAGGACCACCATGTGCTCCCTGTTGGGTTGTGGTCCCGACGTGGGCCCCCTCACTTATCTCTTTACACCACATCATCACTTACCTCCAGAAAAAAATCTCCGTTGCTCTCTCTCCCATGTTCTTGCTCTCAAACCCGCAGATTTCGATCTCTTTGCTCGAAGCTCTGTTTCTGAAACTATTTCGGGGGATTGTTGCTTGGTATGTGACTCCACCATTTATCCAATTAGTTTTTGTTTTAGTGGTTTATATTTTGAATAATTAGCTACTCTTGATGCTGCTGTAGATGAGCTCGCATGTTAAATTCTTAGTGTTCCAAGTAGTTTGAATGCTTGCTATGGCCTCTATGTATCCCTATGAGTAGTTGCTATCAATTTAATAAAGTTTTGTTAACAAAAATTTTTCACCCAATTTTTTTCCAGAAAACTATACGCGAACATGATGAACTTTTTTGGAAGGAGTTCTTCGAGGAGGCGAACCTCGGGGGCATCTTCTAGTGACAGCTCCGCTCGCCGGTCATATGTTGAACCAAGTGAATGTTCTACTCGAGATGCCGCCACCAAAACATGCTTATGGCCTTGCGATGAGTATATTATGCTTGTGGGTATTAAAGAAGAATTTGGGCAATATGTTCACAATGCCAGTCTGAATCATTTGTCAAAGGATTTAAATTCCTTCCCTATGAGTCTAGGGTGTTGTTTATGCTTTATGATAATCCATTTACCATATCACTAGAGAATTTTGCTTACCACTTCAAACTCCCGTTCTGGGGTTCGCTTGATGAACCGCCAAGGGCTGAGTATCAAACATTCTTGACTAGTCTTTGCTGCGGTGAGACGAGGGGAGTGACATAAGGTTGAATAAAGAGCATTCATTTTCCCGCAATTCAGTACTTTGCATTATTTAACGGGAAATGTATAGTAGGCAAGCAGGACTGTAGTACACTTTGTGCTCCAGACCTGAGCCTCATACACACCGCTCTCACCGGTGGAAGGTGAGGGAGTCCTGGATTAGGGGTGTCCGGATGGCCGGACTATACCTTCAGCCGGACTCTTGGACTATGAAGATACAAGATTGAAGACTTCGTCCCGTGTCCGGAAGGGACTTTCCTTGGCGTGGAAGGAAAGCTTGGCGATACGGATATACAGATCTCCTACCATTGTAACCGACTTTATGTAACCCTAACCCTCTCCGGTGTCTATATAAACCGGAGGGTTTTTGTCCATAGGACAACATACAGAACAACAATCATACCATAGGCTAGCTTCTAGGGTTTAGCCTGTCTGATCTCGTGGTAGATCTACTCTTGTACTACCCATATCATCAATATTAATCAAGCAGGACGTAGGGTTTTACCTCCATCGAGAGGGCCCGAACCTGGGTAAAACTTCGTGTTCCTTGCCTCCTGTTACTATCCGGCCTAGACGCATAGTTCAGGACCCCCTACCCGAGATCCGCCGGTTTTGACACCGACATTGGTGCTTTCATTGAGAGTTCCTCTGTGTCGTCACCGTCAGGCTTGATGGCTCCTACGATCATCAATAGCAATGCAGTCCAGGGTGAGACCTTCCTCCCCGGACAGATCTTCGTCTTCGGCGGCTTCGCACTACGGGCCAATTCACTTGGCCATCTAGAGCAGATCGAAAGCTATGCCCCTGGCCGTCAGGTCAGATCTGGAAGTTTAAACTACACGTCTGACATCCGCGGGGACTTGATCCTCGACGGATTCGAGCCACTACCGAGCGCGCCGCGCTGTCACGGCGAGCATGATCTAGCTCTACCGCCAAATAGTTCCCTGGAGGCCGCACCCGCATCGGCTTCGACCTTTAATTCGGAGCCAACTGGGCCGATCGAGCAAGGGCGGTTGGACGCCGCCTCGGGGGCTGCGATCCCAACGGCGATCGAGCCGAACACCAGCCCCGCACTCCGCGAGACTCGTGACTCCAAGGAGCCGGACTCCTCTCCGGACTCCGAACCCTCCGCGCCCCTGCCGATCGAATCCGATTGGGCGCCGATCATGGAGTTTACTGCCGCGGACATCTTTCAGCACTCGCCTTTTGGCGATATTCTGAAGACACTAAAGTCTCTATCTTTATCAGGAGAGCCCTGGCCAGACTATGGTCAGCAAGGTTGGGATACGGACGATGAAGAAATTCAAAGCCCACCCACCACCCACTTTGTAGCCACTGTCGACAATTTAACCGACATGCTTGACTTCGACTCTGAAGACATCGACGGCATGGACGCCGATGAAGGAGACGATGAAGAACCAGTGCCTACTGAGCCCTAGAAAGCCACCTCGTCATATGACGTATACATGGTGGATGCACCAAAATATGACGACGAGGAGCGGAAGGACGCACTAAAGGCTTGTTCCCTCGAGAAGCAGTCAAAACGGCGACGCAAGCACCGCCCCAAATCCCGCCTCGACAAAAATAACGATCACACAGACCCAGCGCTGGAGCAGGGCGAACCGCCACCGGACAGCGGCAATCCAGATAATCAAACCGAACAAACAAATTCTATCAAGGATAATGGTCCGGACGATATAACGCCGGACAGGCACCCGGAGCAGCAGAATGCCCGTAAAAGGCTTGTTGCCACCGCGAGGAGTCTTAAAAAACAGAAGCAAAGGCTCAAGGCTACGCAAGACACACTGCAATTCAGATGGAGTAAAATACTCAACACAGCAGCGAGGTACGGCGACAATGGCCCCTCCAAGAGCTACCCAAAGCGGAAGCTGCTACCTGAATTCGATGAGGAGGCCTCAGACCCCCCACAACCAAATATCAAAGCAGCCACCTGGCTGGATAAACGACCCCTCTACCAACACAGAGCGGCACACAACGCCACTCACAATACAACACACGACCCATGCGAGGGCTCGCACCCAAAGGACGGCGCAACAAGATCCATCTATGGACCACGCAAGCGCGCCCCAGCATACAATGCAACACAACAAACATCCGAACAACGCGGTACACCCAGCTACAAGGGTGCCGCAACCCCCTATGTTTCACCGATGAGGTGCTGGAACATGAATTTCCAGAGGGATTCAAACTCGTAAACATAGAGGCATACGACGGAACAACAGACCCCGGGGTCTGGATTGAGGACTACATCCTTCATATCCATATGGCTCGAGGAGATGATCTCCACGCCATCAAGTACTTACCCCTCAAGCTCAAAGGGCCAGCTCGTCACTGGCTCAAAGGCCTCCCCGAAAGCTCCATTGGAAGTTGGGAAGAGCTCAAAGACGCCTTTCGGACAAATTTTCAAGGGACTTATGTCCGACCCCCGGATGCGGACGATTTGAGTCATATAACTCAACAGCCCGGAGAGTCAGCCCGAAAGCTTTGGAACATGTTTCTTACTAAAAAGAACCAGATTGTCGACTGTCCGGACGCCGAAGCCTTGGCAGCTTTTAAGCATAGAGTCCGTGACGAATGGCTCGCCAGACACCTCGGCCAAAATAACCCGAGAACGATGGCCGCATTAACAAACCTCACGACCCGCTTTTGCGCGGGTGAGGACAGCTGGCTAGCCAGATGCAGCACCAGCGACCCCAGTACATCTGAAGTTAGAGATGGAAACGGGAAATCACGGCGCAACAGCAATAACAAACGCCGGAATAAAGAAGACAACATGAAGGGCACGACAGTAAACGCCGAATTCAAAAGCTCTCGGCCAGGTCAGCAAAAGCCGCCCTCTAAAGGCACCAGGGATGAACTGTCCAGCCTCAACAAAATTCTGGACCAAGTATGTCAGGTCCATAGTACCCCTGGTAAACCGGCTAATCATACCCACAGAGAATGTTGGGTCTTCAAGCAGTCCGGCAAGCTCAACGCCATACACAAGGGGGAGGATACACCAAGTGAAGACGAGGACGAGCCTCCCAAGCAAGACACTGGGGAACAAAAGAAATTTCCACCAGAAGTCAAAACAGTAAACGTGTTACACGTGATCAAGGGAAAAAACAACGCGGCACTCCCAGGAAAATATACCCAAGTGCCTGTCACCGAGAAGTCCTGCCACTGGTCTTCTCAACCGATCACTTTCGACCATCGCGATTACTCAGCAAGTATCCGACACGCAGGATGGGCCTCCCTGGTATTAGACCCAATAATGGGCGGACATCACTTCACACGAGTCTTGATGGACGGTGGCATCAGTCTAAACCTAATATATCAGGATACAATCCGTGGGATGGGTTTAGACCCAACAAAAATTCGCCATAGCAATACTACCTTCAAAGGAGTAACGCCAGGCCCAGGGGCTCGTTGTACGGGCTCCCTCCTATTACAAGTTATATTCGGCTCCGCCGATAACTTCCATCCGAGCATTTAACCTTCCACATCGCTCCGTTCCAAAGTGGCTATCAAGCACTGCTCGGACGCAAAGCTTTTGCTCGCTTTAATGCAATACCACACTACGCCTCCCTCACACTCAAGATGCCCGGTCCACGTGGCATCATTTTAGTGAAAGGAAATATCAAGCGATCTTTGCGCGCCGAAGAGAGTGCGGCTGCATTGGCAGCCGCACACTAAAGGCACCCGGACCAGCGAAAGCATCCAATAGGTCGTCAAGACCTCAGACACAATTAATCAAGTCCGGCGCCGCTATTTATACCGAATAATTGGTCACACCCCTCATTGCCAATACAAGGGGCTCAATGCACGCAGACAAGTGGCAATTTTTTCTCATCTTGAATTATACATGGTTTCTTTAAAAACTATCTTTTTGCACGACAACTTTTTCACCTAAATTCCTCTCTTTTACAGACGATCATCGTGCTACACCCGTCCTGGATACGGGACAACGGAGACACAGGCGCAGACGTGCTGCAGGGACCCGCTCCAAGGATTCTTCTTAGATTAAGACCCTACGTAAACCTTTTTTACTGTCTCTTGTTGATACATATCCACCATTGAGAAGGATGCTGACGTCTTGGCATGTGGCCACGCCAGAACAATGCACGTACCTGGACACAAGGGGCTTCTTACAAAGGCCATTATTTAGGCCCGGTTTATACCACAAAGACCGAATACCTTAGGGAGTGTTCGGCGTCGCGAGTTTGGCCTTATATGCATCAGCTCCGAATCATTGTCTTTGGTCAAATGTTGGGTTTGCCCGGCTCCTGTGTTTTGGTGCCTTACATTCCGCTTTACCGGCTAAGGTAGCACCAGGAGAACTACTGCGATTGTGCCCTGGTTCATCCGGACGAGCACCTCAGTAGAGAAAGCCGAAAACTGACTGTCATGATATAGCGTGAGACTGGTCAACCACTCGATGACCTCTTGGAATGTTAGAATTCCTCCGCCTTAATGAAGGGCCATTTTCCGGCCAAGCATGTACGCACCCCGGGATTGGGAGAGTGCGGAGCCACCAGGGGCTATCTAGTAGCCCCACTGTCAAACTCCTATGGCTAAGTGAAAGTGCTAAAGCATTATAGTCCGGTTGCCTCGCTCGCTCCGCTACCACCTCCTTAATAGGACCAAGACGTTGGGTTAAGTGTGAACGCGTGTTTTTTGCGAGCACCTCCGCATTATATGCGTGGGGGTTGAAGCCGACGGCTGCAATCTTTCAGGTTATACACATGTATACATAAACAGCCGCCCAGGAGGCATCATATTACTTTCAGGCAAAAGTATAAAAATAGCCTCATAAAAATTTATAAAAGCATTTCGCTTACAATGAGATTACATATCACTCAAACATAATATTTTTTGAGCATTGGGTCTCTATCAAACGAGCACCCTCAAGAACTTCTTCAAAGTAGTGCTCAGCAGCCATTCGACCTATGGCCGAATCCCGCGCTGCAACAGTGCTAGCATCCATCTCCGCCCAGTATGCTTTAACACGGGCAAAGGCCATCCATGAGCCCTCTATACACGCCGACCTCTTCACCGCATTAATGTGCGGCACCACATCAAGGAGCTGCTGCACCAAGCTGAAATAGCTGTTCGGTTTTGGCCTTTCTGGCCATAGCTGATCCACAACAGACCTCATGGCGAGTCCGGACAACCTATTCAGTTCGGCCCATTCGGCTAAATGGTCAGTCAATGAAAGCGGACGCTCGGGAGAATGGAATTGTGTCCAAAACAGCTGGTCCAGTTCACGGTCCGTCTGACCCTGGAAGTACTTGGCCGCATCGGCAGCGCTCGCCGCCAAATCCATATACACATCCTCTGAACTCCACAGCCGATCCAGAGAGGCATACCGTGGATCTCCGAACTTCCTCCGCAACATAAAGGTACAATATCCCTGGCTTCCCGCAGCTCCTCCTTCTTTGCCCTCATAGCAGAGCGGATGTCTTTTCTCGTCGCAGCAGCCTTCTCAAGGTACGATGCCTTCGCTAGGTTTTCCTTTTCAAGAACCCGACAACGGTCGGCGGCGGCTTTTAATTCTATGGACATCTTGGCCATCTTATCTCGGCTCTCGCAATGCGCGGCCTTCTCGGTTTTCAACTCCTCGGTCGCCTTCAAAGCAGCCGCATTACTAAACCTCGCTTGTTCCTTGGCTCGGGCAAGTTCTGCCCGCAAGGCTTCAACAGTGGCAGCTCCATCTGCAGTCACAACATATTAAAGATACTGGCATCATGCTGCTCTTACTATGTGGCGTTTACCAGATAATGGCACTTACCCTGTGCCTCATCAAGCCTTTTGTTAACAAGCTCGATGTCGGCGTCTGCCGCATCCAACTGCCGTTTTAAATGAGCAAACTCGCTAGTCCGGCTAGCCACCGGAGCTTCTATCACCTGCACATCGAGGCGGTATGGTTATTACCTGGGAATATGATCCTCTATTTGTCATTGTTTCCGATGACAACCAGAGTCTCAGGGGCTACTATCTACGCAGGGCACACCCAGCACGTGCAGGACTATCATACGTTATTCTACGTACCTCAAAGCCTGTCAGTAGACTCATAAAAGCTTCATGCAATCCGCTTTTGGCGGACAAGATTCTCTCCATCACCGTATTCATCAGCACATGGTGTTCATCTGAGATGGCCGCTCACCCCACCAACTCCCTCAGAACATCCGATCGCACACCAGACGGTGTCGGACTCTTTTTTCCGCTCTCTTCAGGAGCTGGACACTGGGAGCTTCGGTGGTCAATGGGATTATCTTCTGGCCTCACCGGACCCGGAGAGGCCCTCCGCGACGACACTTCGGGGTCGCTCTCTTCCGGAGCGGAGGAGTCCGGAGGGGACGTTTCGCTCTCCATCATCTCTGGAAGAAGATCCCCCGAAGACGAGCTCATTTGAGAGGGGCTAAGGCCCGAACTGCAAAGATATATGCGGTGGTTATTTTCTCAAAAGAGAAAGAAGGCATACCTGTACTATTAAAGTATTTCGGGTCACTTACGACTCGCGGGAGAATTGATCCCCCCGCGGACTTTGTGCGGCAAAAGCACCCCCCAAGGTAGGACCCTCTGTGGGGGACTTCTTCTCCCATTTGGAAGCTTCAGCTTCTGAATCCCCGGGCGCAGTCCTTTTCCTCCTCCGGTCGTCTTCCTTCATGAAGACGCTCACTCCCTCGGTTAGAATGGGCAGTGTTGGGGGCCCGCGTCCGCCCGTATTATCCTCCCCAGTATCTTCCTTCAAGGGCTCCGGGCAAGGTGCGACCTAGAGCATCTTTTCCAATACCGGATTCTCCAAGCCCTCAGGGAGGGGGGCCGAACACCGAATCAACTTCGCCTTTGTCGGCCAGTCCTGGTCAAAAAGCGAACTCTCGGAAAAATCTTCGTAACAAGTGAGAGATAGTATGTTCGGCCGGAAGATTCCTTACCTGTTCAGCGGCGCGGTTACTACTCAGGCCCACGTCCTCGGTAATATCCGGACACTCTACCTGAGGTCCGAAGAACGACTTGTACATATGCTCGTGCTTCAGGCCGAGGAAATTTTGAATGACACACGGTCCCTCGGGATTGAATTCCCACAGGCGAAGGGGGCGGCGTTTGCAAGGCTGGACTTGACGAACCAGCATAATTTGTATTACCGCAACCAAACTAAAATCTCCGTTGAAGAGATCTTGAATGCGGCTTTGCAGTATAGGCACGTCCTTGGCTGGACCCCAGCTCAGACCTCTGCTGATCCATGACATCAGTTGTGGTGGAGGGCCCGAGCGGAAAACTGGGGCGGCCGCCCACTTGGCACTTCTAGGAGCCGTAATGTAGAACCACTCCCGTTGCCACAATTCAGACACCTCTGGAATGGAACCTTTGGGCCATGGAGCTCCTGTCATCTTGCATATTGAGGCACCTCCGCACGCTGCATGTTGCCCCTTGACCATCTTCGGCTTTACTTCAAAGGTCTTGAGCCACAGGCCAAAGTGAGGGGTAACTCGGAGGAAGGCCTCACACACGACAATAAATGTCGTGATATGAAGAAAGGAGTCCGGAGCTAGATCATGGAAATCTAGCCCGTAATAAAACATCAAGTCCCTGACGAAAGGATCCAGAGCAAGGCCTAGGCCTCGGAGGAAGTGGGAGACGAACACGACGTTGTCGTTGGGTTCGGGGGAGGGGACGGCCTGCCCTCGGGCGGGCAGCCGATGCACAACCTCGGCGGTCAGATATCTGGCCTCCCTCAACTTTTTGATGTCTTCTTCCATGACGGAGGAAGGCACCCATCGGCCTTGAAGGCTAGATCCGGACATGATTGAAGGTTCGGAGCACCTAACCTGAACCTTGGGTGTTTGAGCTTTAGGTGGGGGAAGGATTCGGTTGAGCACGGGGGGGGGGGAGTAAGAGCCTTGTCCCTTTATAAAGAGGGTGAATATCAAGCGTCCTCTCCGTGGCCGTTTGGACTTGCCTATAGTCTAGGAGTCCTAGAAGCGGTTGGGTTACCTACGCCCGTATTGATGAGAATACCGGAATAAGGGGACACGATCTCTGCTTTAACAAGACGTGCCAAGGAAACCGCCTCGCGTGGCACGCTGAGGTGGGATAATAAAACGATTCGAATAAAGGCTTGGCCGTGGTGTGTTGCACCACATGATACGTCAGCAGATTAGATTTGTGTAAATATTATTCTCTTGATGGAAATATGTGGAAACTTATTTTGCAGGGCTGGACACTATCTTTGTGTTCAAAATCTTCTATGAAGTACTTGGAGGAGGAACCCGCCTTGCAATGCCGAAGACAAACTGCGTGCCGGACTCGTCGTCATTGAAGCCTGGTTCAGGGGCTACTGAGGGAGTCCTGGATTAGGGGGTGTCCGGATGGCTGGACTATACCTTCAGCCGGACTCCTGGACTATGAAGATACAAGATTGAAGACTTCGTCCCGTGTCCGGAAGGGACTTTCCTTGGCGTGGAAGGCAAGCTTGGTGATACGGATATACAGATCTCCTACCATTGTAACCGACTTTGTGTAACCCTAACCCTCCCCGGTGTCTATATAAACCGGAGGGTTTTAGTCCATAGGATAACATACAGAACAACAATCATACCAGAGGCTAGCTTCTAGGGTGTAGCCTCTCTGATCTGGTGGTAGATCTACTCTTGTACGACCCATATCATCAATATTAATCAAGCAGGACGTAGGGTTTTACCTCCATCGAGAGGGCCCGAACCTGGGTAAAACTTCGTGTTCCTTGCCTCCTGTTACCATCCAGCCTAGACGCACAGTTCGGGACCCCCTACCCGAGATCCGCCGGTTTTGACACCGACAGAAGGAATTATAACCTTGGAGCGATTGTTGGACGCAGACTTCAGCACAATGCTAACAGTGGCTATTTCTATGGTGGAATATATGCCACGCGTTTAGCACGAGGGCTGGGTGTTTCACCCTTGCCCTTTGACCCTATCCTACCCACGCAGTATTTAGATTTTGACACCCTAAAAGATCATAAGATTCTCAAGGGAAAGGTTGCTAATTTCACTTACAATCTGTTGTTTAACCAAACATCGGTTGTGCACAAATATTTGTCTGCGCCTGCTCTTTTTGACTATCACAACAAAGGAAGATATTTTGTTCTTGAGAGTGAGGCACGAGCTCACAACGCAACAGTGGAGGCAGCACGGCAGGCCGAGGCATCCACACCGAGAGCCTCCATGAGCTTCCACACCAACTACTATCCAGGCTACTGATCGATTACCAAGTTAGGCCAAAAGCCTAAGCTTGGGGGAGTACGTGATTCTCACTGACATTACATTCATGTCCACTTATTCATCTTATCGGTGTTCACACTTTTTCATTGTATCACCCATGCTTAAATTTATTGCTTTCTTCTTGTGTGTTTGAAAAACTTTAGAAAACCAAAAAAATTAGTTGTAGTTAATTTACTTTCTATGCATGCTTAGTAGTAATATTAAAAAGAAAACCCAAAAATATTTCCTTGTTCTTCTTTTGCTTGTTGGGAGCTTTCCCGTGTAAATAGATTTTCTCGTTTTTTGCTTTTCCCTTTTATTTGCTTGTTCGAGAAAACCAAAAACTCCAAAAATATTTCAGTGTGTTTCTCTGAATTTATTTTCTTTTTATTTGAGTTGTACCGAGGAGAAGACCGTGATGAAAATGTTGAGTGGCTCTCATATGAATAACTGTTGAACTAATAAAGAGCCCATTTTACCTTGTCTTCTCCTATTGAATAAAATGTTTTCATATTCCAGCTTAGTCCACGACACTCCTGCACTATTATTATTTTCACATCGTTTGGTCGTGCAACTGAAAGGCAATAATGACGATATTCGATGAACTGGCCGTGGTAGAGAGAAACTGGTATGAACTCAACTTGTTCTGTTTGTGTAAATATGTTTAACCTAGTATCCATGATTCAACCCATTATGCTTAAACATGTTTACAATGACAATTAGAGATTATAGTTTCTCATGCCATGCATAAGTAGCTGGGAGTGAATAATGATTTATCTTGGACATCAACATTGCGTTAAAATGATCATGATGTAATATGATGATATGGTATCCTCCTATGAATGTTTGAGTGGCTTGACTTGGCACATGTTCATGCATGTAGTTGAATCAAAACCAAGATAGCCTCTATGATATTTATGTTCATGGTGATCATATCCTACTCATGCTAGTGTCCAATGTTACTTATGCATAATGCATGATCATGATCGTTGTTGCTCTCTAGCTGGCCGCTTCTCAATCTAATTGCTAGCCTTCACCTGTACTAAGTGGGAATTCTGCTTGTACATCAAAAACCTTGAACCCAAAGTTATTCCAGATGAGTCCACCATACCTACCTATATGCGGTATTACCCTGCCATTCTAAGTAAATTTGCATGTGCCACCTCTAAAAACTTCTAAAAATTTATCCTTTTTGTGTGTCTGGATCGTTCATGGAACCACAGGAGGTGGTCGGTATCTTCCATGCTAAGCGGGTTATTCTCAGGTCGAGTGTTTATTCACTCGCTATCGCACGAGAAAAGGGCGGTAATAGGGATGCACAGTCCCAGACTACAAACACAAAAGAGTTAATCTCTCAAATAATCAAACAAAAACTCCCAATGGAGTCAAAACCTTTACCTTTTATCGCTTGGGAACCGCCACTAGCTTGTTTAGCATGGGAGATATTGATAGCTGATGGTCGTGAAGTAAATGAGAAGGGTGCATGTCTCAAAATTTCATTTATCTCTGTTTTAAAAACTTGAGCTCTGGCACCTCTGCAAATCATTGATTCCCTCTGCGAAGGGACTATCTATTTACTTTTATGTTGTGTCATCACCTTCTAAAACAAGCGCTAGTACCTGAGAGCACAGCTATCATGACTTATGCATTGTGTGTAGCTAATGTTGGGTGCATCATGACTAGATCTTTTCCACCATGAATTACAATGTTTAGTCACTGCTTGGACTTTGGAGGTGCTCTGCATTTATGTTTTGCGGTCTCAGAAAGGGCTAGCGAGATACCACTATTGTCATATTATATCATGGTTGTTTTGACAACGTGTTGCTATTTGAGATATCTTATTATTGCTCGCTAGCTGATTATGTCACTGATATGAGTTAATATAATATTTAAGAGTTATTGTTGGCATAGTTAGTTATAATGTTGGCTGAAAACCTGGGTGCTGTTTAAGCTTATTTATGCAAACAAGAGCAGAAGAGTTCGTAAAAGGTTTTCGTTTTCACTTTCAGTTTATCAACTGAATTGCTTGAGGACAAGCAAAGATTTAAGCTTGGGGGAGTTGATACGTCTCCAACATATCTACTTTTCCTAACGCTTTTCCTCTTGTTTTAGACTCTAATTTGCATGATTTGAATGAAACTAACCCCGGTCTAACGCTGTTGTCAGTAGAACTACCATGGTGTCGTTTTTGTGCAGAAATAAAAGTTCTCGGAATGGAATGAAACTTTGCAAGGTATTTTTATATAATAAATAAGAATTTCTGGAGCCAATACCTACCGGAGAGGGGCACCTGGGTGGGCACAACCCACTAAGGCACGCCCCCCTCTTCTGGCATGCCCAGGTGGGTTGTCCCCACCTGGTGGCCCCGCAGACCCTGAAACCGATGCTATAAAATCCTATTTTTTCAGAAAAAATTAGGGAGAAAGAATTATCGTGATCCACGAGACAGAGCCGACGTCACCTCCTGTTCTTCATCGGGAGGCCAGATCTGGAGTCCGTTTGGGGCTCTGGAGAGGGGGATCTTCGTTCTTCGTCATCACCAACCCTTCCCCGTCGCTAATTCCATGATGCTCCCCACCGGGAGTGAGTAATATCTTCGTATGCTTTCTGGTCGTTGAGGAGTTGGATGAGATTCATCATGTAATCAAGTTAGTTTTGTTAGGGCTTGATCCCTAGTATCCACTATGTTCTTAGATTGATGTTGCTATGACTTTGCCATCCTTAATGCTTGTCACTTTGGGCCCGGGTGCCATGATTTCAGATCTGAACCGTTTATGTTATCACCATTATATCCATGTTCTAGATCCGATCTTGCAAGTTATAATCACCTACTATGTGTTATGATCCGGCAACCCCGGAGTGACAATAGTCAGGACCACTCCTGGTGACGACCGTAGTTTGAGGAGTTCATGTATTCACTATGTGTTAATGCTTTGTTCCGGTTCTCTATTAAAAGGAGGCCTTAATATCCCTTAGTTTCCAATAGGACACCGCTACCACAGGAGGGTAGGACAAAACATGTCATGCAAGTTCTTTCCATAAGCACGTATGACTATATATGGAATACATGCTTACATTATATTGATGAACTGGAGCTAGTGCCGTATCTCCCTATGTTATAACTGTCTCATGATGAATATCATCCAACAAGTCACCGATCCAATGCCTACGAATTTATTTTATATTGTTCTTGCTAAGTTACTACTACTATCATCACTGTTACACTTGCTACAAAATTACTGCTATCACTGTTACTGTTACTGCTGCTACTATTATCAAAACTATCATACTACTTTGCTACTGATCACTTTGCTGCAGATAATTAATCTCCAAGTGTGGTTGAATTGACAACTCAGCTGCTAATACCTTCAAATATTCTTTGGCTCCCCTTATGTCGAATCTATAAATTTGGGTTGAATACTCTACCCTCGAAAACTGTTGCGACCCCCTATACTTGCGGGTTATCACACCCGTCCTCCGACGTGTCAGGCAAGCAGGCGTGGAGCTGGCGAGATAGCCTTGCCGGGCACCCAATGACGTGATGTTAAGAGGTGCATTTAATGCACCCTGTCAGCCTGCAGAGTTAGGTATGATAGCACCATTTTCTATCTTATCAGCGCATAATGACTACTTTGGCATTGTGGTAACCCCTTAATCTATAAAAGGAGGCCCATGGCGACCGTAAACAGGGTTAGAAGGTTGGACCGGTCACACACCCATACGCGCGTAGCCCCTGCCGCCCCTGCCAGGCAACTGTACTATGCTCCACCACCACTCTTCCACCATCAATCCACCAAAGCAGAAGTATGGTTTTACTCCTCATGGCGGCCCAAACCTGGGTAAAATTGCCCGTGTGATCTCTGCCATGGTGCCCCGTGCTCGTTTGCTCGCTGTGCAACGTGACGCCCCCCCCCCTACCGAACCAGCAAGGGGCCCTTGGTCCCATAGGTGACCGTGGTTTCCCATGGCATCTTTGGAGCGCCAGGTTGGGGGATCGCTTGCGCGAACCTGAAGGTGTGAGTAGCGCGTCATCTTCATCACCATCTTCACCATCGACGGCGCCATTGACCATGGTGCCCAAGAAGAAATCCGATGCTTCGGCTCATCCATCCACCTTGAAGGCTCCACCGCCAACGGCCTCTAATGCTATGGGGGATATGGAGGGACGTGAGGACATGGATGCTGCTAGGTACTGTAACACCCTCGATGCGACTATAGCTCCCACGTGTCGAGGCACGACTTAGAGACATAATCGCATTGAAGGCATATGTCGCAAGTTAGGCAATCTTCACAACATCCCATGTAATATAAATAATAAAGGGGAGATAACATAGTTGGCTTACACTCGCCACGTCAATCAAGTACATAAATAACATTACATCATCAAAACACTCATGGCCCGACTACGGCGCCAAAATAAAAGATAACCCAACATGCGACACGGTCCCAATCACCCCCAACTGGGCACCACTACTGATCATCGGGAAAGGAAACATAGTAACATTGAGAGTCTTCGTCGAACTCCCACTTGAGCTCAAACGCGTCACCTGGAGCGGAATCATCAGGCCCTGCATCTGGTGTAATAGTAATCTGTGAGCCACATGGACTCAGCAATCTTGCACCCTCGCGATCAAGACTATTTAAGCTTAAAGGTAAGGCAAGGTAAATATATGTGGAGCTGCAGCAAGCGACTAGCAAATATGGTGGCTAACTTATTCGCAAAAGAGAGCGAGAAGAGGAGGCAAAGCGCGAGCGAGAAACTAGAGAGCAACCTGCGCAAACATTACTCCAACACCGTGTCCACTTCCCGGACTCAGCCGAGAAGAGGCCATCACGGTAACACACTCAGTTGATTCATTTTAATTAAGTTAAGGTTCAAGTTATCTACAACTGGACATTAACAAATTCCCATCTGCCCATAACCGCAGGCGCGGCTTTCGAAAGTTCAATCCCTGCAGGGGAGTCCCAACTTAGCCCATGACAAGCTCTCACGGTCAACGAAGGAATAGACCTCCTCCCAAGACGTTCCGATCAGACTCGGTATCTCGGTAACTCAAGACACTTCGACAGGTTAAAACAAGACCAGCAACATTGCTTGAATGTGCCAACAAATCCCGATAGGAGCTGCACATATCTCTTTCTCGGGGCACACTCAGATAAGCAATCCGTACAACTAGAACCAGCCCTCAAGTTTCCCCGAGGTGGCGCTGCAAGGGGCTCTAGTTTGGACCAACACTCAGAGGAGCACTGGCCCGGGGGGGTTAAAATAAGATGACCCTTGAGTCTGCAGAACCCAAGGGAAAGAAAAAGGCTAGGTGGCAAATGTAAGACCAATGTTGGGCATTGCTGGAAAAGCTTTAATCAAGGCGAACTATCAATGGGTTCCCATTATAACCCAACCGCGTAAGGAACGCAAAATCCGGGAACATAACAGCGATATGGCGGAAACTAGGGCGGCAAGAGTGGAACAAAACACTAGGCGAGAGGCCGAGCCTTCCACCCTTTACCAAGTATATAAATGCATTAAGATAACTTAGCAATATAATGATATCCCAACAAGGAAATAAATGTTCCAACAAGGAACGGCCTTCAATCTTCACCTGCAACTAGCAACGCTATAAGAGGGGCTGAGCAAAGCGGTAACATAGCCAATCAACGGTTTGCTAGGACAATGGTGGGTTAGAGGTTTGACATGACATTTTGGGAGGCTTGAAGCAAGTGGTAGGCATCGTAGCAATGGCATAGCAAAAGAGCGAGCAAACTAGCATAACAAAGATAGTAGTGATTTCGAGGGTATGATCATCTTGCCTGCACAGTTGTCAGAGTTGACTGGATCCTCGAAAGCAAACTCAACGGGCTCCTCGTTAGCAAACTCGTCCCTGAAAACAGAATTAGCAAGTGCACCACTTTGCAAGCTTGCACTAGTCCACACACAAATCACAAAAATACATAGGTTGCACCTCTGTAAAGATGACAAAACCCTTAACAAAACATATGTAGAACTCACGGGCATATCATGCACACATTAATCATGGCAAAAATGACAAAAAGCTAAACAGAGTACCAAATCTGACAATAATCTCAAGTAGCCCTCTTCTAACAGCATTTCGGGTATCAAGATGAACTCAAATGAAAATGATGCAATGGAATGAAATGATGTACTCTCTGAGATGAACATTTTTGTATGCTATATGCATGAATCGGAGCTACGGATGCAAAGTTACGGAGACGTGAACATGAGCATATGGACTGAGAATTTTGGGACTTAGACAAAAAAAATCACCCTAGGGTTATTGTTCATTGGATCTAGATTTGCACGCAAAATGAGGTTAGACAGAGCTCTCGCCGGAGCTAACTGTAGCAGGCCGGGCCGGCGGGTGAGGAAGTGGCCGGAGCGGGGCGGTGGCCGGACGCGGCGGCGAACGGCGGAGGTCGGGGCGGCGCCGGCTCGGGGAGGCAAGGGCGAGGCGGCGGCCGTCGAGGCGCGTCGCGGAGGAGGTCGGGGCGGCGCTCGCCGGCGAGCTGGGCGGCTCGGGCGGCGCGGC
>NC_041386.1:219282521-219292014 GCF_002162155.2 Triticum dicoccoides | reverse complement strand
CGGAGCGGGAGTGGCGGCGGCGGGCGATGTGGGCGCCCGGGCGGACGAATCCCGGGGTGCCACATGGCGGTGGACAGCGGTAACGGACACGTCCGTCGGCGGCAAAATGTCCGGCGGGCGCGGTGAGGGTGGATCTAGGGTTTGAGGAGGAGGGGATCCGGGATATTTCGAGGAGGGGGGGCTATTTATAGGCATAGAGGGAGCTAGGAGAGTCCAAATGAGGTGCGGTTTTCGGCCACGCGATCGTGATCGAACGCTCTAGATGATGGAGAAGACTTAGGTGGGTTGTGGGCCAAATTGGAGGGGTGTTGGGCTCCAACACACACGAGGCCTTTTCGGTCCCTCGGTTAACCGTTGGAGTATCAAAGGAAGTCCAGATGGTACGAAACTTGACAGGCGGTCTACCGGTAGTAAACCAAGGCCGCTTGGCAAGTCTCGGTCCAATCCGGAAATGTTTAATTCCCACACACGAAAGAAAGCTAGAAATGACCACCGGAGGAGAATGAATCGCCGGAATGCAAAACGGGCAACGGGGAAAATGCTCAAATGCATGAGACGAACACGTATGCAAATGCAATGCACATGATGACATGATATGAGATGCATGACAACGATAACAACACCAGGAGACAAAGACCCGAACCCGAGAAAATAATATAACTTAACGCCGGAAACGGCAAGAGTTGGAGGACAAATTGGGAAAGTTACATCCGGGGTGTTACAACACTCCACCACTACGAAAGGATCTCGTCCCAAGATCTAGGACTGAATGAACGCCGGGTACTCAGAACGGAGGTGATCCTCGCATTCCCAGGTAGCTTCGTGGTCGGAATGCTGTGACCACTTGACTTTGAGAAATTTGATTGACTTGTTGCGAATCTTGCGTTCAGTCTCTTCAAGAATAGCAACTGGGTGCTCACGATAAGAGAGATCTTCTTGGAGCTCAATGTCCTCGAAGTTGACGGTGCGGTCAGGAGTCTTGAAGCACTTTCAAAGCTGAGAGACATGGAACACGTCATGCACATTTGCAAAGTTTGAAGGAAGCTCGAGTTGATAGGCGAGGTCGCCTCTCTTGCTGACAATCTTGAAAGGTCCCACGTATCTAGGGGCAAGATTCCCTTTGATACCGAAGCGACGAGTACCTTTCATAGGAGAGACACGGAGGTAAATATGACCTCCGATCTCGAAAGCCAAATCACGGTGCTTACTATCATAGTAGTTCTTCTGACGGGATTGGGCTGCTTTGAGGTTATCACGAATGACTTTGCACATTTCCTCTACCTCTATGATTAAGTCATTACCCAAAAGCTGACGTTCACCGGTTTCAGACCAGTTGAGAGGGGTACGGCACTTCCTGCCATACAGAATTTCAAATGGGGCCTTGCCCGAACTTGCTTGAAAACTGTTGTTGTAGGAGAATTCAGCATAAGGAAGACAATCCTCCCACTTCATGCCGAAGGAGATCACACAAGCCCTGAGCATATCTTCAAGAATCTGGTTGACACGCTCGACTTGACCGCTAGTTTGAGGATGGAAAGCTGTGCTGAAGCGGATGTTGGTGCCCATGGCCTTATGAAAAGAATCCCAAAACTTCGAGGTAAAGATGCTGCCACGATCTGAAGAGATCACTTGTGGAATACCGTGCAGAGAGACAATACGAGAGGTATAGAGTTCTGCCAATTGAGCTGCAGTGATCGACTCTTTAATAGGCAGAAAGTGAGCCACTTTGGTGAGTTTGTCGATGACAACGAATATAGCATCATTGCCACGCTTGGACTTTGGAAACCCAGTCACGAAGTCCATTTCAATGTGGTCAAACTTCCATTCTGGAATGGCAAGAGGTTGGAGGAGACCTGCTGGCCTTTGGTGTTCTGCCTTCACTCTTCTGCAGACATCACATTCATTCACGAATTAAGCGATCTCGTGCTTCATTCGAGTCCACCAATAAGCTTGCTTAAGGTCCTGATACATCTTCGTGCTCCCAAGGTGGATGGAGAGGAGAGAATTGTGAGCCTCGTTCATGATCACTATACGGAGGTCACCTTTGGGTACAACAATACGATCATCGAAGAAAAGAGTGTCCTTGTCATCAAGGCGGTAGCACTTGTACTTGGACTGACTCTTGGCAATCCCAATCTTCACCTTTTTCACCATAGCATCAAGAAGCTGGGCTTGGCGAATCTGGTCTTCCAAGGTAGGAGAGACTAGAAGGTTAGCGAGGAAACCTTGAGGAACAACTTGCAGGTTAAGTTTGCGGAAAGCTTCACAAAGCTCGGGTTGATAAGGCTTGAGAATCAGACTGTTGCAGTAAGCTTTCCTGCTCAAAGCGTCAGCAATCACATTGGCCTTGCCTGGAGTATACTCGATACTCGGATTATACTCTTGAATCATTTCGACCCATCGAGTTTTCCTGAGGTTGAGATTAGGCTGAGTGAAGATGTACTTGAGACTCTTGTGATCAGTGAAAATGTCCACTTTTGTTCCCAATAGAAGATGTCTCCAAGTCAAAAGAGCATGCACAACTGCCGCCAACTCGAGATCATGAGTGGGGTAGTTCTTCTCATTAGGCTTCAACTGGCAAGAGGTATAAGCAACAACTTTCTTCTCTTGCATCAATACTGCGCCAAGACCTTGGAGAGAGGCATCACAAAAGACCTCGTATGGCTTGGATTCATCAGGCGGAGTCAGAACAGGAGCAGTGATCAATTTCTCTTTCAAAGTGTTGAAAGAAATATCACACTCCGGAGACCAAACGTACTTGACGTGCTTCTAGAGAAGATTTGAGAGAGGCTTCGCGATCTTAGAAAAGTTTTCAACGAATCTTCGGCAATAGTTTGCGAGACCGAGGAAGCTACGGAGTTGCTTCACGTTCTGAGGAGGTTCCCAATTCACAATTGCAGACACCTTCTCAGGATTCACGGCAATGCCCTTGGCAGAGATGATATGACCAAGATAAAGAACCTTATCGAGCCAAAATTCACACTTGGAGAACTTAGCGTAGAACTTGTGTTCCCTGAGCTTATCAAGCACCAAACGCAAATGCTTGGCATGATCTTCCTTATTCTTGGAGAAAACTAGAATGTCGTCAAGATAGACCAAAACGAAGTCATTGGTGTAGGCGTTGAAGATGAAATTCATCATGTGAGAGAACGTCGGAGGAGCGTTGACGAGGCCAAAAGACATGACAGTGTATTCATATGAACCAAAACTTGTCCTGAAAGCCGTCTTGGGTATATCTTGCTCACGGATACGAATCTGATGATAACCCATACGGATATCAAGCTTGGAGAATACTTGGGCACCTTTGAGTTGTTCGAACAGCTCATTGATGTTGGGAAGTGGATATTTGTTCTTGATGGTCTTCTTGTTCACTGGACGGTAATCAACACAAAGTCGGTCCGTTCCATCCTTCTTCTTCACAAAAAGAACACCACAACCCCACGGAGAAGAACTAGGCCGGATAAGACCCATTTTCTCTTGAATATCGAGTTGCTTCTTCAGCTCCTTCAACTCTTCAGGTCCGAGCTTGTAAGGACGTTTGCACACAGGTTCCGTGCCAGGCTCAAGATCAATAACGAATTCAACTGGCCGGTGCGGAGACATTCCTGGAAGCTCTTCTGGAAAGACATCTTGATATTCGCAAATGACTGGAATTTGCGAGATGGCATCCAATTCACCCTTCTCATTGAGAGAAAACAGACGGATGGTATTATCCGAAGCGGCAAAGACAATTACATCCTCAGATGAATGAGTCACTTGAATTTGCCTGGCTGCACAATCAAGCTGAGCCTTGTGCTTAGAAAGCCAATCCATCCCGAGAATAAGATCAATATCTGAGTTACCAAGGATCATTGGGGAAGCCAGAAACTTGAAATCACCCATCGAGATAGAAATATCCGGAACTTCGTAGTTAGCAAGCAAGCATCTACCCGGAAAGACGACTGCTAATGGCTTATGCATAACTTGAGAAAATCACCCATGCTTAGATGCAAAAGGTCTCGAGATAAAGCAATGCGATGCACCAGTGTCAAAAAGAACTTTTGCAGGAACATCATTAACAGGAAGGTTACCCATGATCACATCTGACGAGTCCTCTGCCTGAGCTGCATTCACCATATTGACCTTGGCGCACTTGGGGTTATGCTTGACCACAGCTGTACTTGCCGATCTGACAGGAGGAGGAGGAGGAAGACGCCTCTGGTTGAAACACTTGTTGGCATAGTGACCCTTCTGTTGGAACTTGTTGCACGTGACCTCTGAAAGCGGACGGTGAAACGGAGCACTCGATCTTGGAGCTTGAGACGAAGTCTTGTTCTGAAAGCCAGGGTTGTGTGGGTGGGAAGAACCACTGCCACCTTTGCTCTTCTGCTGATACGGCTGACGGAACGGAGGAGGAGGAAGCCAATACTTCTGCTGTTTGGCCACTTGAGTGGAGGAAGAAGGAGTAACGTCTCTGACTCGCTTCTTGGAAGCATCACACCTCAATTGAGCAGCCTCTTGCTTCAGTGCCATGTTGTAGAACTCATCGTATCTCAAGGGCTCGAAGAGAACAAGAGCTAGCTGAATTTCTTCTCTGAGACCACCCCTGAACTGATATATCATGCTCTTCTCATCAGGTACGTCCTGCTTGGCAAAGCGGGCGAGCTTCTGGAACAACTTGTTGTAGTCATAGACAGACAAAGAGCCTTGCTTCAGATTGCGGAATTCCTCACGCTTGCTTTCAACCACGCTCTGAGGAATATGATGAGCTCGGAAATCTCGACGGAATTCATCCCAGGTGATAACACGTCCACCTCTAGAATCCTTGTACTGCTGGAACCATTCTACAACTTGATCTTTGAGTTGGAAGGAAGCGAACTTAACAAAGTCCTCAGTCCTGATGTTACTGCACTCAAAATGCTTACACAGATCCACAAGCCAATCGTCAGCATCGGTTGCCTCAACACAATTGCTGAAAGTCTTTGGCCCATTAGCAAGGAACCGGTTGAGTGAAGCAAAGTGATTCTGATTACTGCCTTGATTCCCTTGGCTGCCTTGATTGCGCTCTTGAAGAAGTTGCATGATCAACTGTGTGTTTGCATTGGTTGCGGCCATCACAGCTTGCCATGCCTCCGGAGGAGGGGGAGGTGGTGGCGGATCAGGATTTGGAGTCGTGCGCATTGGAGGAGCCATCCTGAAGAGGTTGACGTCCATTAGCACATTGATAGAAAAATATTTAAGCTGAATCCAACGGAATGAAAATTGCAACATATAGTCTTCACATCTGAAGAAAATGAACGAATGCATTCCTCTTGAAATGGTCACATATCCATAAATTGAGAAGCCACGTAGAATTAAGGTAGAGAAATAAATCCACAAGTTACGGATCAAGAACGAATAATTGGTAAGAAATCCCAATCTCAAACCAATATCCGTGGAAGAAGAACTAGAGCTACTAGAATTCCCACCTATGAAACTCCCGAACCTTTCCGGTTATGCAATCAGGTGTTGGGGATACAGGGGAAGCATAATATCTCACCCAAACTAGCAAATCCTACATCCAGCTGTATCCATCCTTCAACACATAACCAAGAAACCTTCGGAAACCATCTACCTCAACCTTCGAAAATCATCCGTTATACAAGTTATGGCGATACTCCCGAACTCCCGCCCCAGTACTGGGTGGCGTCGAGGTTATCTCACCAACGAACTGCATAAAAGAGATTTTCGATGTCGGCGTACTAAACTCAGGTATTCCAAAACTGCAACGATAAAATTATGATGACAACACCTCAGAGCTCAACTCCCCGGGACACTTCCACTAAACCCCTGACAGGAGGCACCAAGACAATGTTCTCATCATAAAACCATCAGAACGATTCCAAGATACCCGCGTGATCCTAAATTTTTTTAGTGAAATTTGAGAAGAGAATAGTCAAAACTCTTCGTCAGGATGCCTTACCAGAGCGATGAGGAGACTGGGAAGTAAAAAGAATTCCTAATCTCTCCGATATATAATTCCTAAATGACTCAAAACATTTTTCTAGACACAACTCGGCCGCTAAAAACGATCAAGCAATGGGGCTCCTAAGGTCGGGGAAGGCTCTGATACCAACTTGTAACACCCTCGATGCGACTATAGCTCCCACGTGTCGAGGCACGACTTAGAGACATAATCGCATTGAAGGCATATGTCGCAAGTTAGGCAATCTTCACAACATCCCATGTAATATAAATAATAAAGGGGAGATTACATAGTTGGCTTACACTCGCCACGTCAATCAAGTACATAAATAACATTACATCATCCAAACACTCATGGCCCGACTACGGCGCCAAAATAAAAGATAACCCAACATGCGACACGGTCCCAATCACCCCCAACTGGGCACCACTACTGATCATCGGGAAAGGAAACATAGTAACGTTGAGAGTCTTCGTCGAACTCCCACTTGAGCTCAAGCGCGTCACCTGGAGCGGAATCATCAGGCCCTGCATCTAGTGTAATAGTAATCTGTGAGCCACAGGGACTCAGCAATCTCGCACCCTCGCGATCAAGACTATTTAAGCTTAAAGGTAAGGCAGGGTAAATATATGTGGAGCTGCAGCAAGCGACTAGCAAATATGGTGGCTAACTTATTCGCAAAAGAGAGCGAGAAGAGGAGGCAAAGTGCGAGCGAGAAACTAGAGAGCAACCTGCGCAAACATTACTCCAACACCGTGTCCACTTCCCGGACTCCGCCGAGAAGAGGCCATCACGGTAACACACTCAGTTGATTCATTTTAATTAAGTTAAGGTTCAAGTTATCTACAACCGGACATTAACAAATTCCCATCTGCCCATAACCGCGGGCGCGACTTTTGAAAGTTCAATCCCTGCAGGGGAGTCCCAACTTAGCCCATGACAAGCTCTCACGGTCAACGAAGGAATAGACATCCTCCCAAGACGTTCCGATCAGACTCGATATCTCGGTAACTCAAGACACTTCGACAGGTTAAAACAAGACCAGTAACACCGCCCGAATGTGCCGACAAATCCCGATAGGAGCTGCACATATCTCTTTCTTAGGGCACACTCAGATAAGCAATCCGTACAACTAGAATCAGCCCTCGAGTTTCCCCGAGGTGGCGCTGCAAGGGGCTCTAGTTTGGACCAACACTCAGAGGAGCACTGGCTCGGGGGGGGGGGGTTAAAATAAGATGAACCTTGAGTCTGCAGAACCCAAGGGAAAGAAAAATGCTAGGTGGCGAATGTAAGACCAATGTTGGGCATTGCTGGAAAAGCTTTAATCAAGGCGAACTATCAAGGGCTTCCCATTATAACCCAACCGCGTAAGGAACGCAAAATCCGAGAACATAACACCGATATGACGGAAACTAGGGCGGCAAGAGTGGAACAAAACACTAGGCGAGAGGCCGAGCCTTCCACCCTTTACCAAGTATATAGATGCATTAAGATAACTTAGCAATATAATGATATCCCAACAAGGAAATAAATGTTCCAACAAGGAACGGCCTTCAATCTTCACCTGCAACTAGCAATGCTATAAGAGGGGCTGAGCAAAGCGGTAACATAGCCAATCAATGGTTTGCTAGGACAATGGTGGGTTAGAGGTTTGACATGGCATTTTGGGAGGCTTGAAAGCAAGTGGTAGGCATCGTAGCAATGGCATAGCAAAAGAGCGAGCAAACTAGCATAGCAAAGATAGTAGTGATTTCGAGGGTATGATCATCTTGCCTGCACAGTTGTCAGAGTTGACTGGATCCTCGAAGGAAAACTCAACGGGCTCCTCGTTAGCGAAATCGTCTCCCGGCTCTACCCAAACAAGAAAAACCAGCAACAAGTACACAATCAACCACGTGCAAGGATCAAGCAATATGATGCAAAGATGATATGCTATGCGGGATGCGATGCGGGATGCAAAATGCGAGATGTGACAGAAAATGCATGAACCTGGCCTCAACTTGGAATTCCAAGTGTGCCACTGGAAAGATGAGATGAAATCGCTTGAAAACGATATAAAGAACGCCGGAATCGGAGTTACGGTTTGGAAATGGCAAGCGATTCAAAAATGACACCGGTCTGCGATTTACAGCAAGTAGGCATCTAAATGCAATGAAATGAACATGCTACAGCACCCAAACATGACAACAAAATACATGGTAGGGATGCAAACAAGATGCTTAACAAAAGTCTGGCACTGATCTATGGCCAATTCATCCATTAACAGGTTCAAACAAGCATGGCAAAAATGCATATGGCAAACAGATCTCAGACTTAGTGAAATTAACACTTGTCTGGAATTTCAGATCAGGTAGCCCTCTTCTGAGCAACAAAACTACATGCTACAGGACCTGATCATGGCAAAGTAAAGCATGGAGCTACTCAAAGAGCTTAACAAAAGTCCCTTAGTGACCTTGAGCCAAAAGGGATCAGAAAATACAATTGCAAGCACGTGAACATAGCAAAAACATAATCAGTTTTCACACTTAGTGAAAAACTGACACATGCTGAAATATAACTCAAGTAGGCATGTTTACGAGCTCGATGCACTCACTATGGTGCAAGTCATGGCAAGACAAGCATACACCCATCAAGACGGCACAAAATGCAAGCTATACATGGCAAGAACAATAGCATGGCAAGCACGGATCAACTACAACATCATCGGCAAAGTTGCAAACAAGTTGACAATCTGCCCAGATTCACAAAGTAGCAAAAGTAGAGCTCGATTGACTCAAGCTAGGGGGTCCATAATTGCAAACAAAGACATGGATGGATAGAGCACTACAATATTAACAAAACATCCTTACTGATCATCCTCAAAAGAGGCACGGATCACTAGGAAACAACATGAACATATGGCATCATGAGATAAACAGCTCCAGGACTTAGTGAAATTACTAAGTCCCTGAAAACAGAATTAGCAAGTGCACCACTTTGCAAGCTTGCACTAGTCCACACACACATCACAAAAATACATGGGTTGCACCTCTGGAAAGATGACAAAACCCTTAACAAAACATATGTAGAACTCACGGGCATATCATGCACACATTAATCATGGCAAAAATGACAAAAAGCTAAACGGAGTAGCAGATCTGACAATAATCTCAAGTAGCCCTCTTCTAACAGTATTTCGGGAATCAAGATGAACTCAAATGAAAATGATGCAATGGAATGAAATGATGTACTCTCTGAGGTGAACATTTTTATATGCTATATGCATGAATCGGAGCTACGGATGCAAAGTTACGGAGCCGTGAACATGATCATATGGACTGAGAATTTCGGGACTTAGACAAAAAAAATCACCCTAGGGTTACTGTTCACCGGATCTAGATCTGCACGCAAAACGAGGTTAGACGGAGCTCTCGCCGGAGCTCACTGTAGCAGGCCGGGCCGGCGGGTGAGGAAGTGGCCGGAGCGGGGCGGTGGCCGGACGCGGCGGCGAACGGTGGATGTCGGGGCGGCGCCGGCTCGGGGAGGCAAGGGCGAGGCGGTGGCCGCCGA
>NC_041386.1:219256749-219282091 GCF_002162155.2 Triticum dicoccoides | reverse complement strand
CGGAGCGGGAGTGGCGGCGGCGGGTGATGTGGGTGCCCGGGCGGACGAATCCCGGGGTGCCACATGGCGGCGGACGGCGGTAACGGACACATCCGTCCGCGGCAAAATGTCCGGCGGGCGCGTGAGGATGGATCTAGGGTTTGAGGAGGAGGGGATCCGGGATATTTTGAGGGGGCCTATTTATAGGTATAGAGGGAGCTAGGAGAGTCCAAATGAGGTGCGGTTTTCGGCCACGCGATCGTGATCGAACTCTCTAGATGATGGAGAAGACTTAGGTGGGTTTTGGGCCAAATTGGAGGGGTGTTGGGCTGCAACACACACGAGGCCTTTTCGGTCCCTCGGTTAACCGTTGGAGTATCAAACGAAGTCCAAATGGTACGAAACTTGACAGGCGGTCTACCGGTAGTAAACCAAGGCCGCTTGGCAAGTCTCGGTCCAATCCGGAAATGTTTAATCCCCACACACGAAAGAAAGCTAGAAATGACCACCGGAGGAGAACGAATCGCCGAAATGCAAAACGGGCAACGGGGAAAATGCTCAAATGCATGAGACGAACACGTATACAAATGTAATGCACATGATGACATGATATGAGATGCATGACAACGATAACAACACCAGGAGACAAAGACCCAAACCCGAGAAAATAAATATAACTTAACGCCGGAAATGGCAAGAGTTGGAGGACAAATTGGGAAAGTTACATCCGGGGTGTTACAGGTACCTGATCGGAGGAGGTGGGACCGTCACCACTTCCTTGGCGGTCGACACAGGAGCGGGAGACATCAGAGGAGAACAACATCAGAAACACCTCGATGGCCATGCTCCACAAGGTACAGGTGAGGGGGTTACTCCATTCATGCCCCTCCTCTCGCCGATGGGCACAACCGCAGCAATGGCGCTTGGTCCGGGTTAAATCGCCGCCCTCCGGCTGCCCCCACCATGATTGCTCTCTGACTATACCGCTAGAAAAGCTCTTGTCTGCTAGGACTACGTCGGTATTTCCCCAAAGAGGAAGGGATGATGTAGCACCACGATAGTAGGCATTCCCCTCAGTGAAGAAACCAAGGTTATCGAACTAGTAGGAGAACCAAGCAACACAACATAAACAACACCTGCACACAAATAACAACACCTCGCAATCCGACGTGTTAAAGGGGTTGTCAATCCCTTTCGGGTAACGCTGCCAGAAAATTGTAGTAGATTGAAATAATAGATCGCAAATAAAATAAATTGCAGCAAAGTATTTTTGTATTTTTGCTTTAATAGATCTGAATAAAAATGCAAAGGAAAAGTAGATCGCAAGCAAATATATGAGGAAGAAGACCCGAGGGTCGTAGGTTTCACTAGTGGCTTCTCTCGAGAAAAGATAGCAAATGGCGGGTAAACAAATTACTGTTGGGCAATTGATAGAACCTCAAATAATTATGATGATATCCAGGCAACGATCATTACATAGGCATCACATCCAAGATTAGTAGACCGACTCCTGCCTACATCAACTACTATTACTCCACATATCTGCCGCTATCCAGCATGCATATAGTGTATTAAGTTCATGGAAAAACAGAGTAATGCAATAAGAACGATGACATGATGTAGACAAGATCCATTTATCTATTGCGTAGATATTGATCCCGTATTTTTATCCTTAGTAGCAATGATACATACATGCCGGTTCCCTTTTCTGTTAATGTGATCAAGCACCATAAGATCGAACACACTACCGGGCACCTCTTCCTATTGAAAGATAAATAGATTAAGTTGGCCAAACAAAACCCAAATATCAGAGATGAAATACGAGGCTGTAAGATATCATGCATATAGGATATCAAAGAAACTCAAATAACTTTCATGGATATAAAAAGATATGATTGATCATAAACTCAAAGTTCATCGGATCCCAACAAATACACCGCAAAAAGAGTTACATCATTTGGATCTCCAAGAGACCATTGTATTGAGAATCATGAGAGAGAGATGAAGCCATCTAGCTACTAACTATGGACCCGAAGGTCTACAAAGAACTACTCACACATCATCGAAGAGGCACCAATGGAGGTGGTGAACCCCATCCGAGATGGTTCTAGATTGGATCTGGTGGTTCTGGACTCTACGGCGGCTAGATGAATATTTCGTCGACTCCCCTAGGGTTTTGGGAATATTTGGGTATTTATAGAGCAAAGAGGCGGTCCGAGGGGCGCCCGAGGTGGGCACAACCCACCAGGGCGCGCCTGGACCTCCTGGTGCGCCGTGGTGGGTTGTCCCCTCCTCGGGGTTCCCCCAGGTGCTACCAGGGCCCAACTTGTTCCTTCCGGTCCATAAAAAATCTCCGTAAAGTTTCGTGGCATTTGGATTCCGTCTGATATTGATTTTTTGTGATGTAAAAACACGGGAAAAACATGAACTGTCACTTGGCACTATGTCAATAGGTTAGTACCAAAAAATGATATAAAATGACTATAAAATGATTATAAAACATCCAAGATTGATAATAGAACAACATGAAACAATCAAAAATTATAGATATGTTGGAGACGTATCAGCACCCCAAGCTTAACTCCTACTCGTCCTTGAGTAGGTAAGTGATAAAAACATAATTTTTGATGTGGAGTGCTGTTTAACATGTCATATCATAGTCTTTTCTTTATAGCATGGACAATTCGACTTTTATGTGGTTTAAAGCAATTTTCTAGTGTTGACATAACAATTTAGATACTCAAGCATATCAACAAGCAACCATGTCTTTCAAAATATCAATGCTAAAATAAGTTATCCCTACAAAATCATATAGTCTTTTCATGCTCTGTCTTCCTAACACAAAGTATTTATCATGCACAACCCCGATGACAAGCCGAGCAATTGGTTCATACTTTTTAACGCGCTTCAGCTTTTTCAACTCTTACGCAAAACATGAGCGCAAGCCATGGATATAGCACTATGGGTGGAATAGTGTATGATGATAAGGGTAAATATAGAGAAGACAAAAAAGTAAGAAAGTCTCACATCGATGCGGCTAACCAATGGGCTATGGAGATGCCCATCAATCGATATCAATGTGAGGAGTAGGGGTCGCCATGCAACAAATGCACTTAGAGCTATAAGTGTATGAAAGCTCAATATGAAAACTAAGTGGGTGTGCATCTAATCCTATAATGAAAAATTCCCACTAGTATATGAAAGTGACAACATAGGAGACTCTCCATATGAAAAACATGGTGCTACTTTGAAGCACAAGTGTGGTAAAGGATGCTAGCAATGCCCCCTTCTCTCTTTGTTTATTATTTTTTTCTTTCTTTTCCCCCTTTTTCTTTCTTTTCTTTCTTTTTCTCTCATTTTCCGGAGTCTCATCCAGACTTGTGGGGGAATCATAGTATCCATCATCTTTTCCTCACTGGGGCACTGCTCTAAAAATGAATAATGATGATCATCACACTTCTTTTTTACTTATAAAAGAACAAAAATTACAACTCGATACCTATGACAAGTATGACTCTATATGAATGCCTCTGGCAATGATCTAGCGTAACATGTATGAAAAATGATGAACGGTGGCTGAGCCACAAACACTATGTCAGCTATATGATCATGCGAAGCAATATGACAATGAATGCTCAAGTCATCAAACGAAAACGGTGGAAGTTGCATGGCAATATATCTCGGAATGGACATGGAAAAGCCATAATAGGTAGGTATGGTGGATGTTTTGAGGAAGATATAATGAGGCTTATGTGTGATAGAGCATATCATATCACGGGGTTTGGATGCACCTGTGAATTTTGCACCACGTCTCAATGTGAGAAAGGGCAATGCACGACACCGTAGAGGCTAGTAAATTGCGAAAAGGTAAGAGTGCGTATAATCCATGGACTTAAAGAACTCATATACTTATTGCAAAAGTTTATTATCCCTCGAAGAAAAGTACTACTACACATGTCCCTAGGGGGATAGATTGGTAGGAAAAGAGCATCGCTCGTCCCCGACCGCCACTCATAAGGAAGACAATAAAAAATAAATCATGCTACAACATCATAGCATAACGAGAAACTATACGTGCATGCTTCGGGAATCACAAACCTTAACACCAATATTCATACTAGAGAATAATTACTCATCAACATAACTCACATATCACATCATCATATCTCAAAACTATTACTAAGAATCAAGTGTATTTTGTCCAATGATCTTCATGAAAATTTTCTTTTCTTTATCCTTCTTGGATATCTATCACTTTGGGAGTAATTTTCATGTGTTGCTTTTCATAAGCTCAAACAAATATAAGTGAAGATCATGAGCATAATATTTCTTTCTCTGAAAATAATTTAAGTGAAGCAAGAGAGATTTTCTTCAAAATTTTACTAACTCTCAAATAAATCTAAGTGAAGCAAGAGAGCATTTCTTCAAAAATACTAAGCACATCATGCTCAAAAAGATATAAGTGAAGCACTAGAGCAAGTCCTAGCTCATAAAAGATTTAAGTGAAGCATAGAGAGCAACTCTAACAAGTCATGACATAATTTTGGCTCTCTCAAATAGGTGTGTCCTCAAAGGATTGATGACTTAAAACACAAAATAAAACAAGCAAAGACTCATATCATACAAGACGCTCCAAGCAAAACACATATCATGTGACGAATAAAAATATAGTCTTGAGTAAAATACCGATAGTTGTTGGAAGAAAGCGGGGATGCCACTCGAGGGCATCCCCAAGCTTAGTTGGTTGCTCATTTTGGATAATAGCTTGGGATGCCGGGGCATCCCCAAGCTTAGGCTCTTCCATCCTTCCTT
Source organism: Triticum dicoccoides (assembly GCF_002162155.2). NCBI lineage: Eukaryota > Viridiplantae > Streptophyta > Magnoliopsida > Poales > Poaceae > Triticum > Triticum dicoccoides. The sequence continues at coordinate 219,277,300 of NC_041386.1, read as the reverse complement.
ATTCCATCGTAAGATAACCCAAAACCTGAAAACTTCAATCACACAAAACTCAACAAAACCTTTGTGAGACCTGTTAGTATAAGAATAATAAACCACTACTATAAGTGATATATCAAACAAATTCATATTTTGTTTTTGTATTATATCTACTGTATTCCGACTTTTCTATGGAAAAAACTCATCAAAGAAAAACATAGAGCCATCAAAATAAGCATACAACACAAAGAAAACAGAATCAGTCAAAACAGAACAGTCTGTAGCAATCTGACTATTTCGAATACTTGTGTGACTCCAAAAATTCCGACAAATTAGGAAGGCCTGAGAAATTTGTATGTTGATCTACTGCAAGTAGAATGGGTATTTTATCACTCTCTGGTAAAAGATGAAAATTAATTTCGTGAGCGTAAAAGTTTCTGTTTTTTTCAGCAAGATCAAACAACTATCACCCAAGAAGATCCTAAAGGCTTTACTTGGCACAAACACTAATTAAAACATTAAAAACACAATCATAATAGTAACATAAATGTGCTAACACACAAGAACAGAAAGCAAAAAGCAAAAATAAATTTTATTCTTTGGGTTGCCTCCCAACAAGAGCTATAGTTTTACGCCCTTAGCTAGGCATAAAGCAAGGATCTAAGTTTGTCATCCTTATTCCTTGGAAAGAAAAGGGAAATTTTCTATCAATGGCATTTAATTTTCTATCTTGTGAAAGCACATGGCCATTGATAGCGGAAGAAAGATTAAGCATGTTGCGAAAATTCGTATCTAAACTAGCCTTCATTTCTTTAATTATTTCATTTTGATAAAAGCACATAAGAGTAGTTGATCCAACATTTTCCCCTTTAGGGTGCCCAAATATGGCTTTCATCTTTTCATAAGTATCAACGACATCCCCTTCAAGAAAACCGTTTGCAAATATAGAATCTAAACCTTGCTTGAAGGAAGAAGGTAAACCATCATACAAACTCTTCAAGTATATCTCTATCTGATATTGGGGCAAATAGCTAGCTCGAATTCTCAACAACCTATCCCAAGCATCTTTCAAAGATTAGCAAATAACAAAAAATTCTGGGATCACCTTCATCACAATGATTAAGATTTTCCTTACCACCCTGGTAGATCCTACCACAGCATCATTGTTTATGAGCTTAGAGAGGACAGAGGGGATATCCAAAGCATTAAGACTAGGGAGAAAACCCCTAGCTCTTTTGAGATCGGACATGGCGAGAAAATGGCGATCGAAAAAGAGGGGCGAGTAAAACGACAAATTTCTGTGAAGTGGGGAGAGGAAAACGAGAGGCAAATGGAAAATAATGTAAATTGCAAGGAGATGAGATTTATGATTAGGAACCTTGTTATGAAGAAGATCCTCCCTGGCAACGGCGCCAGAAATTCCTTTTGATTGCTCTCTGACTATAGCGCTAGAAAAGCTCTTGTCTGCTAAGACTACGTCAGTATTTCCCCAAAGAGGAAGGGATGATGTAGCACGACAACGGTAAGAAACCAAGGTTATCGAACCGGTAGGAGAACCAAGCAACACAACGTAAACAACACCTGCACACAAATAACAACACCTCGCAACCCGACGTGTTCAAGGGGTTGTCAATCCCTTTCGGGTAACGATGCTAGAAAATTGTAGTAGATTGAAATAATAGACCGAAAATAAAATAAATTGCAGCAAAGTATTTTTGTAATTTTGGTTTAATAGATCTGAATAAAAATGCAAAGGAAAAGTAGATCGCAAGCAAATATATGAGGAAGAAGACCCGGGGGCCGTAGGTTTCACTAATGGCTTCTCTCGAGAAAAGATAGCAAACGATGGGTAAAGAAATTACTGTTGGGCAATTGATAGAACCTCAAATAATTATGACGATATCCAGGCAATGATCATTACGTACGCATCACATCCAAGATTGGTAGACCGACTCCTGCCTGCATCTACTACTATTACTCCACACATTGTCTGCTATCTAGCATGCATCTTGTGTATTAAGTTCATGGAAAAATGGAGTAATGCAATAAGAACGATGACATGATGTAGACAAGATCCGTTTATCTATTACGTAGATATAGATCCCATCTTTTAACCCTTAGTAGCAACGGTACATAAGTGTCAGTTCCCTTTTCTATCACTGGAATCAAGCACCGTAAGATCGAACCCACTACCGGGCACCTCTACCCGTTGCAAGATAAATAGATCAAGTTGGCCAAACAAAACCCAAATATCGGAGAAGAAACACGAGGCTATAAGATATCAAGGAAACTCAAATAACTTTCATGGATATAAAAAGATATGACTTATCATAAACTCAAAGTTCATCAGATCCCAACAAACACACCGCAAAAAGAGTTACATCATATGGATCTCCAAGAGACCATTGTATTGAGAATCAAGAGAGAGATGAAGCCATCTAGCTACTAACTACGGACTCGAAGGTCTACAAAGAACTACTCACACATCATCAGAGAGGCACCAACGGAGGTGGCGAACCCCATCCGAGATGGTGTCTAGATTGGATCTGGAGGTTCTAGACTCTGCGGCGGCTGGATGAATATTTTGTCGACTGCCCTAGGGTTTTGGGAATATTTGGGTATTTATAGAGCAAAGAGGCGGTCCGAGGGGCACCAGAGGTGGGCACAACCCACCAGGGCGCACCTGGGATTCCTGGCGTGCCCTGGTGGGTTGTCCCCTCCTCAGGACTCCCCCCAGGTGATACCAGGGCCCAACTTGTTCCTTCTGGTCCGTAAAAAATATCTGTAAAGTTTTGTGGCATTTGGACTCCGTCTGATATTGATTTTCTGCGATGTAAAAAACACGGAAAAAACAGGAACTCGCACTTGGCACTATGTCAATAGGTTAGTACCAAAAATGATATAAAATGACTATAAAATGATTTTAAAACATCCAAGATTGATAATATAACAACATGAAACAATCAAAAATTATAAATATGTTGGAAACGTATCAAACCACGGGAGCAACCGTAGTGCATGCATGTCGGGGAAAACAGACAGGGGTATACGTTTTCCCTTGACTCGTGCACGGACAAGCCAAGGACATACCAGAGTACATGAGACCAAGAGCTTTGAAGGACCAACATGCGGATCAAGAAGACCAAAGTCAAGCCAGAGAAGCAAGACACCACCAGGAGAAAAGCTTCCCTTGCCGGGAAGGCGAGCTCGACAAGGATGAGGCCACCCCCGGAAGAAGACATCCAAGACGTCCCGACAGGGCCTGCCGGGACTCGCGAGGGGCAAAACCACCTCACCCAACCACTCCTCCATGACCAACATCGTCAATCAGTGCGGTGTCAAGCCGCAAAGTGACTAAGTGGAAGCCATTCGCCACATGGCGGCCTCTTTCTACAGGAAATGTCTACAGGTGACACCCGTCCTGCGACATGTCAAGCAAGCATGCGCGGAGCTGGCAAGATAGCCCGGCAGCTTGCCGGGCATCCAATGACAAGACGTTAAGTGGTGCATTTAATGCACCATGTCAGCCTGCAGAGTTAGGTATGATAGCACTGTTTGCTATCTTATCAGTGCATAATGACTACTTTGCCATTGTGGTGACCCCTTAATCTATAAAAGGAGGCCCATAGCAACCATAGAAAGGGTTAGAAGGTTGGATAACTCACACATCCATACGCGCATAGCCACTGCCACCCCTGCCGGGCAAGTGTACTATGCTCCACCACCACTCTTACACCATCAATCCACCAAAGCAGGAGTAGGGTTTTACGCCTCGCGGCGGCCCGAACCTGGGTAAAATTGCCTGTGTGATCTCTGCCGTGCTACCCATGCTCGTCTGCTCTTTGTGAAACACGACGTCCCCCTACCTAACTAGCAAGGGGCCCTCTGGTCCCATAGGTGGCCGTGGTTTCCCGTGATATCTTTGGCGCGCTAGGAGGGGGACTGCTTGCGCGAACCTGAAGGCGTGTGCAGCGTGCTCTATCTGTGGTTGCCCGTGAAGGAAATATGCCCTAGAGGCAATAATAAAGTTGTTATTTATATTTCCTTATATCATGATAAATGTTTATTATACATGCTAGAATTGTATTAACCAGAAACTTAGTACATGTGTGAATACATAGACAAACGGAGTGCCACTAGTATGCCTCTACTTGACTAGCTCGTTAATCAAAGATGGTTATGTTTCCTAACCATAGACATGAGTTGTCATTTGATAAACGGGATCACATCATTAGAGAATGATGTGATTGACATGACCCATCCGTTAGCTTAGCACTATGATCGTTTAGTTTATTGCTATTGCTTTCTTCATAACTTATACATGTTCCTATGACTATGAGATTATGTGTCGGGGGTTGGGTGGGACATATGCCAATGGGTGGCTTATCATGGTGGGAGCAAGTAGAACGTCGCCAGTGCCTGGAAGTGGGATGAGGCGTAGACACGAACGCCGGCGCACTTTACCCAGGTTCGGGGCTCTCCTAGGAGATAACACCCCTAGTCCTGCTCTGTGGGGTCTCCGCATGATCACTAAGGCACTAGTGAGTACAAATGGTGCTCCTCGAGTTGTATGCTAGAGGTTGAAGGGGGCAGGCACACTCTCTCCTTCCTCTAGGTATGAGTCTAGTTCTAACAGGTTGGGAACCATTTGCATGGGTGCCCTGGGGGTTTATATAGGCCTACCCCGCAGGGGTACAATGGTAATCTAGCCTGGTGTAGGTCCCGGCTGTTAGTGTCTCTGGTCGCTGGCTTCTCCGCCGGCTGCTAAGGCCCGCCGCTTGGTGGGCCCCATCGACTGGTCTAGTACGGAGCCGATAGGCCGCTCCCGCCGCTCGCGGGTCTTTCCGACTGCTGATTACTGTAGCCATGATGCTAATGATGTGTACTTGGTAAGGGAAGCGTGGCTATAGTCCCGCCGACTGGTGGGGATCACTGTAGCCACTCCCTGTCCCATCTGGTTAATGGCGCATGGACTCCGAGGGAGGAAAGGGCCGTCTACTAGAGGCCGTCCTCCCCCAAGTCCGACTGTCAGGCATTCACCGCCCTCCGGGCTCTCACTGCTCGGTAGGGCCCGCCACCTGCAGGCCATACCGACTGGGAACAGGGCTCCGCCTGCCAGCAGTGACGTCAGGGGTGGAGTGGCAACAGTGCCATGCCGGGTGGAGATCTCCGCCTATACGGTGCACTGTGGCCACGCCCGGCCGTGGATATGGGGGTGATGGGCTACACTGTAGCCTCACCCTATCTTGTCTTCTTAATGGGGGCGCAGACTCTGAGGGCGCCGTGGGCCTTCTGCTAGGAGCCGGCCTCTCTGGAGGCCACCTGCCTGGAGTTGGCCCATCTTGGACCCGCCTTCTTGAGCTTAGCCGCCTTCTGGCAGCCGGCCACTTGGGACAGCTGGCCACCAGAAGGCGGCGCTTCTTCTTGATGTTTTGTGGGGCACTGCCAGCCCCGATGTCTTGAAAGGCTCAGGGACTCGGTTTAGGCTACTCGCGGCCCAATACTCCGACAGTAGTCCCCGAAGCTGGTGAGGCGTCGCAGCTGATAAGCCGAGAAGCCTCAGCAGTTTCCTTCTCCGAGTGCTCTGGTCTGAATCTTCGTCCGACTCCTAGCGTGCGGCGTGGAGGTAGTTGGCCACAGCCAGACAGATTCATCCGAAAACTTCGAACGCAACGGCGGGAACCAAGCGGCGTACCAGTGAAGCCTCTAGGCCCGCCGCCCGCTGTGGGCATGCCACTTGGCGTGAATGAACCGGGCCAGCCTGCCAGCCCACGCACGCGATGGGACGCGACAGCAGGCTGGGCCCTCCACTACCGGGCCTCGGCACGCGAGCGGATCCGCCGCGGTCGAGGCGGTTGGTTGAGCTTCTCCGTGGAGTTACCGCGTGCGGTAACTCGCGTGATAAACGTGGGGACATGGGGTCGTGGGCACAGTTAGTCCCACGATCCCACGCCCGCCCCCTCGGCTTCATGGCCCTTCGGCTATAAGTAGGGGGAGGAGGGGAAGCGGCGGAGCACGCGCGCCCTCTTGCCCCATTCTCGTTTCCTTCTTCCTCCTCTCGCCGCAGCGCCCCGAGCTCTGCCAGAGTGCTGCCGCCGCTCGTTTCCATCGAGCTCTTCCGCCCCGAGCCCTCTTGGCCCTGCTTCGATCCTCAGCTCCCCTGCCGCGCCATTTGCCTCGTCGAGGTCTTCATGGCGTGCTAGCAGGGAGGAGATTGGGACGGGTCGAACGTCAACGATGACCACATCGCCTTCCTCCGCGACACGCGGCACCTTCCCGGCACAGGGTACGTGAAGGCGCGCGTGCCTCCGGAGGGGGAGATTTCACCAGCGTCGGGGGAGGGCGAGCGGGTCGTCTTCCGCTCACACTTCATCCGTGGCTTCGGCCTGCCAGCGAGCGGCTTCCTCCGCTCGTTCCTCGAGTTCTACCATCTCCAACCTCATCACATCACACCCAACACTGTGATGCTTCTGTCTGCCTTCGTCATGATGTGCGTAGGCTACCTTGGCATCCTCCCCACCATCGAGTTGTGGGGGGTGTTCTTTTACACCAAGCTGGGCACCTCCGCCAAGGAGAAGGCGACCCAGTGTGGTGCCTTCGTCGTGGTGCGCCGGCCATCGCCGCAGAATGTCTTCCCCGCCATCAAGCTGCCACAGTCGGTCAAGATGTGGCAGCAATCTTACTTTTACTTGGAGAACGTCGACCTGACCGTCGACTTCATCAACCTACCGGCCTATGAAGCAAGCTCACCGGCTAAGCCTCGGGCCAACTAGGTCTACAAGCTGAAGCCGGTGTCAGCAGACGGCGCCGCCGTCATCAACCGACTCCGGGTGCTGACCAAAGCCAAAGGCCTCAAAGCGTCCGACCTGCTAGTCGCCTTTGTCGCGCGCCGGGTTCTCCCACTCCAGGGACGGCCTCACTTGACCAGTCGAATGAGCGGGCACCACGACCTGTGCCGGCTGAGTACCAAGGAGATGCCGGCTGCCGAGGTGGAAAACTTGGTGAACGAGATCTTTGACCTCAGGCTGGAGGGGTCCTGGCAGTTCGGCAAGCAGCCGTACTCCCGCGCGGACCTGCAGCCTACCGTAAGCTCTTCAACCCTTTCCCTCTTCCGTGCTTCATCTTGATTCCGCCTTGTTGTATCGACCAGTCGGCCTCTTACTTTTTTGAAACAGATCTACATGTCCGAGGCGATGGCCACCATCGTGGGGGCGGGCGGCCCCTACTTACCGGACCGAGCTATGAACAACGTGGACGACCCCGACTTGGGGGCGGCCGCCTTGGAATATGACGCCACATGCGGCGTCTACGGAGTAGGCGGCTCCGAAGAGGGGGGCGGCGTGGAGACGTGGCCGGACGACTTCGAGGAGGAGGAGGAAGAGCCACGCCCTTCACGGGCGTCGACAAGGAGAACGCGGGCCCCTCCGCCGAGCCGACCGCCCGAGGCGGTACAAGAAAGCATAAACAGGGCGCCGCCTTGCTCGGCAGCACGCCAAAGAAGGCCAAGAACCCGACTGCCGCGACCAGGCAGAAGGAAGCTGCCGCGAAGGCGGCCAAATTTTAGAAACTCCCGAAGGCGCCTCCCATGGTGTCGGCGTAAGTATCTTTTTCTCGTGCCTTCCTTTCTTGTTGATTCTATCTGAGCTTCCTCTCCTTGTCTTCTTGACTTAGGGCTCCACTCTTGCTCGAGAAGTTGGCCGCCACCTCTGTTATTGGGTCGATGGAGGCCTCCACCACAAGCCGGCAAATCGATCCTGCAGCCGACCTCCGGGAGGCGCAGGAACAAAACACGCGTGAGGCGCGTGAGGAGCAGGAGGCCGCCCGCCAGGAGAAGGCGGAGGCAGACAAGGCGGAGGCCGCCGCGCTGAAGAAGCTGGCGGAGGCGGAGGCCGATGCCACCGCGAAGAAGCGGTTTGAAGAAGCCGCACGCCGCCAGGAGCCTCTATTCATCATTCCCCTGAACTCCGCGGCGCCACCGCCAGAGTTTGTGGCACCGACTGGGGTGCCGACGATGATCACCCGATCATGGAGAGGGAAGGCAGCGACGTCGTCATGCCGGACGTAGTCGTGCCTCCACCGCCGCCGACTGAGGGAACGCGGGACATGCAGCCGGCTGACCCGCCAACGCCACCAGCCAAAAGAGAGATGGTGACGGGCCCAACTCCCGAGGTCCGCACACCATCACGCCGCCGGCTTGCGAAGGCGGCTTCGGCGCCGCACCCGCTGGAAGTCGGTGCCGCGAGCTCTTCGATCCCGGATGCCGAGGCGACCAGCCTCGCGCCCGCCGATTGGGTGCGGGGAGGTGGGACGGGCCCTTTGAACCAGGCGATCCTGGACGTCCAAGGCAAACTTCGAGCCGAAGCCGACGCCCTGAAGCAGTGCAACCAGGCGTTCCTGGATTCGCGAGCAGCCATCCGAGTATGCTCCTTCATCTTTGATTCTTGTATTTCTTATACTTCTCTATGGGGGCGTGCCAGCGCACCCACTGGGTGTAGTCCCCGAGCTTCATGCTGGCTGTCGAGCAGGCGGCTCGGAGCTTTAATTGGCGAGCTCCGAGTACTAACTTGATCTGCTAACTTCATTATAGGACTATCACAACCTCCATGCAGTCGCCTTCAACTGTAACGTCCGAGAGCTGGACCGACGGGCGTCGACTTGTCGGAGAGCCGGAGTAAGTCCTTGTTTTCTTTCTCTACGGGAGCGCGCTGGCGCACCGGCGGGCTGCAGTCCCCAAGATTCGGGCCGAGTGCTGAGCAGTCGTGCCGGATCTCCCTGTCAACCGTTCTTCTTCTTTGTTGATTTCTGATGCCTTTTTCTTTCTCCATTCTTGCAGAGACCAACGCTGCCCTGTAGCAGCAACTTTGTGATGCGAACACCGCCTTCCGTGCCAAGGAGGTGAAGTGTAACGAGCTGGCCCAGGAGCGTGAACGGCTGTCCACGCAACTGGAGGAGCAGGCGGAGCTTCTCAAGACAGCCTAGAAGGAGGCGGAGGCGAAGGAGTCCAGTCTCCTTGTTGAGTTCGAGACCGAATGCTCCACCTGGACTGATAAGGAGGCATTGCTGACTGCCGGCTTCGGCGAGATTGAAGACATGGTTGACGGTAAACTTCTTCCTTTTTCTTTCTTTGAGCTGTCGGCTGCTGACCAAGCCGGCTTCTGGCTTCTGGCTCTGGCTTCTGCCTTACTTGCTTTCAGCTCGTGTAGACTTCTTCCCTGGCCACTCCGGCGCCGCCAACCAGGCTATTGAGGCCTATTGCGAGGAACAGAGGGCGGAAGGAGCGCAGATTGCTGCCGATGCCCCCAGTATCTTAGTGAGCACCTTCTCAGCATCCAGGCCCGCCTTCGGCCGACTCATCGGATGCTGCGTCGTCTTCAGCGTGTCAGGGCCCAGGCAATCTCCACCCTGTGGCCAGACATGCTGGCTCCGCGCACTCCCAGCCGGACTGCCAACTGGCTGGAAGTGGCGGTCGGCCGTCTTGAGGCTTGGAAGGGCTCCTCGGCCCGGGCTAGAGCACGCAGGCCTTGGAGTTCGTCAAGGCGTGGTACCCTGGGCTAAATCTATCCCAATTGACCATGTTTCGGCAGGAGGCCCAGGAGGAGTTGGTGGCGGTGGAGCGTGATCTCATCAAGCGGGCGGCGGCGATCGCCGAGTACACTGATACCAGCGTCTTCGTCCTGGAGCTAGCTGCGAATGGTGCCGAGGCGCCACCAGAGTTGTTCGGGCTAAACTCGGAGGATGGCGAGGACTCGGCCAAAGTGATCGACTCCAACGACGAGGGAGAAGACGAGGAGGATGAGGAAGGTGAAGAGGAAGCGCTGGAGGTTGAAGCGGACGGTCAACCTCAGCTCGACCGTGCTTCCAGCAACGAGCCACGCCCGAGCGAGCCGACTGCCGCTGAAGGCGACCAAGCGGAGACTGACCAGCCGGCCGCTCCACCAACCGGCACCATCGATTCCACCGTTCTGCCAAACCCGTCTGCTGCTCCCTAGGCTGCCAATTTATCTTTGTTTTTGCCTGCTTATTAGTCTTGACAAGCTTTGTTAGCCTCGCACAATTCCACCTGCGGGGTGTATTTCAAACTTCTGTTGAATGTTGGCCAAGGGCCTTTTGATATGTAAATATTTTTGCCGAGTTCTATCTCTTCTTGCTTTCTGCTCCTTGGCCTTTTTCCTTTGCCGCCCTCCCTCAGTTGCTGTCTTGCCAGCCGAACAGCCGCTCTGCGGACTGTGGCTGGGTCAAGTACTTAGCCACTTTTGGGTAGGCAAGTACTTAGCCGACTAGAGTGTTTAGCAATTTAAGTAGAAACTTGTCGGCCGGCTGCGTAGCAGCCGGTCGGCGAGGTGGGGAGCCGACTTGAACTATGTACATGCTTTTGGGTCCTTAGCCATTTTTCATGTGGGCACCCTTTTCTGCCTTTGACTCCTGCCTACCAGACAGCCGCTCTGTGAGCTACGGCTTTGGCAGGAGAAGGCTTAAGTGCCAACACATTACTTGTCCGGCGGCTGGAAGCATTACATAGTACAAGGCGGCGAGCCCCCAGATCAACTGGTCAAACCCGGTGCCAGGCGGACTAACACATTCATAGGCATAGTACTTATCATATAAATAAAGGAGGGCAGTCCCCGAGCTGTTCTCGGGGGACCCGGAGTCTTCATACTTAATACAAAAGTTGGCTTGATGCATACTGCATCAACTGTAAAACCTTCGGAGGAGGTTTGCATTCCATGGTCGTTCCGTCTCCTTGCCGGAGTTGTCTCTTTTGCGTGCTCGAGGCTTCTGAGCATCAATCAGGTAGTAGGAGTCATTGCCCAACACCTTGCTGATGATGAAGGGGCCTTCCCAAGGTGCGGAGAGCTTGTGCTGGCCAGCTGTTCGCTGGATCAGCCGAAGCACAAGGTCTCCCTCTTGGAAGGATCTTGGCTTGACCTTCCGGTTGTAGTATCGGCGTAGACTCTGTTGGTAGATGGTGGACTGGCTGAGTGCCAACAGTCGGCCCTCTTCCAGTAGATCGACGCCGTCTTTTGTGCTTCTTTTGCCTCCTCTTCAGTGTACATGGTGACTCGAGGGGAGTCGAATTCTATGTCCGCCGGGATGACATCTTCGGCACCATAGACGAGGAAGAAGGGCGTGAAGCCGGTTGACTTGTTCGGAGTTGTGCACAGGCTCCAGAGGACGGCTGGCAGCTTGTCGAGCCAATAGCCGGCCGAGCGCTCCAGAGGCTCGACCAGTCGGGGCTTGATGCCGGACAAAATGAGGCCGTTTGCTCATTTCGCTTGGCCGTTTGACTGCGGAAGGGCAACAAATGCTAAGTCCAGTCGGATGCCCTGCGTCGTGCAGAAATGGGCCAAGGCACCCTTGGCAAAGTTTGTGCCATTATCGGTGATGATGTTGTGTGGTATGCCATACCGGATGGTGATGTCAGCAACGAAAGTCACAACAGTCGGACCATTCACTGCTTGATTGGTTTTGCTTCTATCCACTTGGTGAACTTGTCCACCGCGACAAGCAGATGAGTCATGCCGCCGCGTGCTGTCTTGAATGGTCCCACCATATCTAGCCCCCAGACAGCGAAGGGCCAGGCAATCGGGATGTTCTTGAGTGCAGAAGCCGTCTAATGTTGCTTGGAGCGGAAGTTCTGTCACCCTTTGCATTTCTGGACAAAGTCTTTGGCGTCTTCTAGAGCATTCGGCTAGAAAAACCCATGGCAGAAAGATTTGGCAACAAGTGCTCTTGAGGCCGCGTGGTGGCCACACTCGCCTTGGTGGATATATTTGAGGATTGCTTGACCTTGCTCTGGCTCCATGCAGCGCTAGTACACACCAGTGACACTGCGCCTCACAAGTTCTCTATTGACAATGGTGTACGCTGCTGCCCGGCGTTGGACTTGCCGGGCCGAGATCTCATCAGTCGACAGCTCTTTGTTCACCAGAATGCTGAGGATGGGCTGTGCCCCATGAAGGTGCTGCTATTTCTTCGACTGCCAGAGCTGCAACTTGCATGAGGGCGGTTGGGCCGGGAGGTGGCGGGTTGGAGTCGGCTGCCACTTGCTGAGTCGATGAAGTCCCCGGGCCGACTGCTGCAGTCCCCAGGCCGGGTTCTGAAGTCCCCGTGCCACCTGCCGAATTACTCGCGCCTGCTGCTGAGGTCTTCAAGTCGGATCCGACTGCTTCAGGAGGAGCTGGCATGAAGATGGAATCTGACTCTGGCGATGGCTTGATAGACGGCTTAAGGAGGCGTTGCAGGGCGATGCCAGCTGGTATTGCTTGCCGGGTGGAGCCGATTCGTGCCAAGGCATCTGCTTGCTCATGTCATTTCTTGGCACATGTAGGAATTCGCACCCTTCAAAGTATCCGCTAAGTTGCTGGATGAGGAAGTGGTAGCTTGCCATGTTTGCATCTTTGGCGTCCAAGTCGCCTGACGACTGTTGGACCACCAAGTCAGAGTCTCCACAACACAGGATCCGGCGAATGCCGAGTTCCTTGGCAACCCGGAGCCCGTGAATGAGTGCTTCGTATTCAGCAACATTGTTGGAGGCGGCAAAGTGGATTTGCAGCACATATCTGAGCTTGTCTCCTTTGGGAGAGGTGAGGACGATGCCGGCTCCCAAACCGGTGCGCATCTTGGAACCATCAAAGTGCATCCGCCAATGGGTGGAGTCTGGCGCTGGCGGCAGGTACTGGGTCTCGGCCCAGTCGACGAGGAAGTAGGCCAGTGCTTGTGACTTGACGGTGGTGCGAGGCTGGTAGTAGATGGTGTAGGGGGCCAAATCTATGGCCCATTTGGCCACTCGGCCCGAAGCATCTCGGCTTCCAATGACCTCAGCAAGAGGAGCAGTGCAGACAACAGTGATTGGGTGCTCTTGGAAGTATGGCGTCAGCTTCTTGGCGGCGAAGTGTATGCCATAGCACATCTTCTGATAGTGCGGGTAGTTTTGCTTGGAGGCAGAAAACACTTCACTCAGGTAATACACCGGCCTCAGGACTGGTAGTGCTTTGCCTTCTTCGTTGCGTTCCACAACTATGACTGTGCTGACCACCTGGCTGGTGGCGGCGATGTAGAGAAGCATGGGCTATTTAGCAGTTGGAGCCGCCAGGGCAGGCGGAGTGGTCAGCACCTTCTTGAGCTGGATAAAAGCTTCATCCGCCTTGTCGTTCCACTCAAAAAAGTGGTCTTCTTCATGAGCTGGTACAAGGGAAAAGCCTTCTCGCCCAGCCGACTAATGAAACGGCTCATGGATGCCAAGCAGCCGGTGAATTGCACGCCCAGCAGTCGGGTGGGCACCTCCATCCTCTCGATGGCCTTGGTCTTCATAGGGTTACACTCTATGCCACGCTATGAGACTAGGAAGCCAAGAAGCTGGCCGGCTGGTACTCCAAAGACGCATTTCTCTGGGTTGAGCTTGATCTGAAATCGACGCAAGTTTTCAAAGGTCTCCTTGAGGTCTTCTAGCAGTGTTCCACACTTCTCTGTCTTCACCACAACATCGTCCACATAGACGTGGGCGTTTCTGCCGAGTTGCTTGACGAGACACTTCTGCATGCAACGCTGAAATGTGGCGCCGACATTTCTCCAGCCGAACGTCATGGTCAGGTAACAGAAGGTTCCGAATGGTGTGATGAAGGCGGTCTTCAGCCTGTCGGCTGGGTTCAGCTTGATCTAACGATACCCTGAGTATGCATCCAAAAAGCTCAACAGCTCGCATCCGGCTGTGGAGTCAATTACTTGGTCAATTCTTGGCAAAGCAAATGGGTCTTTGGGGCAAGCTTTGTTGAGGCTGGTATAATCAATACACACGCGCCACTGCTTATTCTTATTTAGCACAAGGACCGGGTTGGCTAACCATTCAGGAAAGAACACCTCCATGATGAAGCCGACTGCTAGAAGCCGGGCTATCTCTTCTCCAACTCTTATCTTCTCTTCTGACAGGCGGCGCAAGGGCTGCCTGACTGGCTTGGCGTCAGATCAGACATGTAGCTTGTGCTTGGCGAAATCCGTCGGAACACCCGGCATGTCCTTGGGAGACCATGCAAAGATGTCCCGATTCTCACGGAGGAAATCGACGAGCTCGCTTTCCTATTTGCTGTCAAGGTTCGCATCTATGATAGTGTGCCTCTCCGGGTGCTCCGGGTCCAAGGGTATCTTCTTTGTTTCTTTGGCCGGCTTGAACGAGCCCTCAGCTTCCGACTCCTTGGGGTTGGGTGACATTTCCGGCTGCTTGCCTGCCATTGCCACAACCCGGTCAAGGAGCCGCTTTTTAGCCGCGATCACGAGGGACTCGGCTAGCCGGCCGTTGTCGGCCGTGCAGGTGGACAACTTCTTGTAGTCCCCAGTTACGGTTAGGATTCCCTTGGTGCTTGGCATCTTCATTTTGAGGTAGGCATAGTGGGGGACCGCCATGAACTTGGCTAGAGCAGGCCGGCCAAGAAGTGTGTGATAAGGGCTCTCAAGGTCCACCACCTCAAACCAGACTGGCTCTCGGTGAAAGTGCTCTTTGTCTCCGAAAAGGACGTCAATTTGAGTCTTGCCGATTGGTGAGCAGGAAAGGTCAGGAACTATGCCATGGAATACAGTCCGACTGGGCTGAAGCTGCCTCTGTTTGATTCCTAACTTCTCCATAGTGTATCGGTACATGATGATGATGATGCTACCGCCATCTATCAGGACTTGGGAGAAGCGAGCAGCCGCCTCTCTGTGGCGAAAGTGGCATCCAAAACCAGGGCATAGGAACCGGGATTGGGCATCACCTCCGGGTGGTCAGCTCTGCTCCAGCTGATGGGCTTCTCAGACCAATGCATGAACTCGGGGGTCTCTGATGCGACTGCATTTACTTCTTGACGTCGCTGACGTCTTCTGTGCCTATCATCGGCCACGCTGGTGAACACGGCATAGGCCCCATGCTCTTCAGGGTATTTATCTTGTACGGTGCCGACTGGCTGGACTGCCGGCTGCTGGGGAGGAGGAGGCGGCGGGCCGGCAGGCAGAGGAGGTGGGAGCCCACCACCCTTGGCAATCCTGGTGAGCCAGTGGCATTTCCGAGTGGTGTGGTTGGACGGCTTCGCGCCGCTGTGGAACTTGCAGGGGGCATCGAGAGTCTACTCGTACGAGAAGGCGGGCAACCAATTGGGCTTGCCGCCCTTCTGACGCTTGGGTGGAGGCTCCCCTTCTGGATGCTGATCTTCGACTATCGTCACCTGCCGGCTCATGGGAGCCGGCTGCGTGGCCTTGCGCTTGTTGTCATTCGGTTGCTGACACTGACTGGTGTCGCCAGCCGGAGTCCGAGGAGCTTGAGGAGCCACTTTGCCAGATACGTCAACTCGGATTTCCGCCTTCATGGAGGAGTCGGCCGTGGCGTACTTGTCTGCTATGATTAGTAGTTCATCGAGGGTCGCCGGCTCGTCGCAGAGAAGCCGGTGCTTGAGGAGGGTGCCTTCTCGGCACCCGGCTGTGAAGTACTCGACCTCGTAGGAGTTGCGCAGCTCGGCCCAGCGCATGAGGTAGTCATGAGTCGACTCGCATGCATAAGGAGAGCTGGCGAGGCTTGGGCGGCCGCTTGTACATGCTGGTGAAGTTGCGAATGAAGGCTTCAGTGAAATCAACCCAACTGTTGATGCCGCGGGGCTTCAGGCTGTTCACGCACGCCCGGGCTGTGCCCTGGAGCATAAGCGGAACATACTTCACGGCAACACGCTTGTTGCCGTTGGCGATGCTGACGGCTGTGGAGTAGTCTACCAGCCAGTCCTCCGGCTTCATGGAGCCAGTGTACTTGGGTGTATCTCTCGAGAGTGTGAACCCTTTGGGGAAGGGCTCATCTCGGATGCGGGGGCCAAAACAAGGTGGACCCAGCTCATCTTCTTCTAGCGCTAGGGATCGGTTGAGGCGGTCGATCCGGTGGCGGGCATCATTCTCTCCGACTCCTTCTCGACGACCGAGGCGGTCGCCGAGTGTCGGGTGGTCAACAGGCGGCAGGGAAATGCGCCTCTCCCTACGGGGAGGGGAAGGCGGACAGTCGTCTCGTCACCGCACTGTTCTTGGGCGGTCGTCTTGGTCGCGCTCGATGGTGATGCGAGTCCGGTTGCGGTTGCCAGCCGGCTCCTTGTCTCTCCTATCGCGGACGCCACCAGTCAGCGTCCAGGATGTCACGCCTTGGTCCCAGCGAGGAGGCGGATCATCGTTTCACCGGTTGGGCGCTTCAGTGTGGCAACCGGCCTCTTGCTGCTCAGCAGCCGCGTCAAGGAGCTGCTGGACGCACTCCGTCATGTGGCGACGCTCGTCGCCCTCGAGCTTGTCTAGCTCGTCTGCTGCCGCCTGGGCAGCTCGTATGTTCTCTGCTAGCGTGGCGTAGACGGGACAATCTGTCCCGAACATGCTGGCGATGGTCGTGCCATGCTGTTGGATCGGGCCAATGCGGCTAGGCCCACCAGGAACCGGCGTGCCGCCGACGGCACGGTCCATCTCACACTGGTAGGCCTTCGAAAGGCGTCTCATGCTGGCCAGCCGATTGTGCCTCCAGGGTCTCTGCGTCGGCGTCTTCCGGGATGGGCGCGGTCAGGTCTTGCATTGCCGCCTGCAACGGATCCTGGCCACCTCTGCCAAAGTGCTCGCTGTGGCTAATGACGAGTACCTCCATGATGGTGCTGCCGCCGCTGTCCGCGCGAGGAAGCAGTTCGTCGTAGACCACCATGTTGGTGGGGAACATGTCGAGCGACACCGTGTCAGAGTCGACAAGCATCGGGTCAGTGGAGCCAACCGACTGCATCTCCACAGCAGGCTCGCTGGCGACGTGGAGCTGATCGAGGAGGCTGACGAGGCGGCTCTGGAGGCCTTCTGTGCCCGCATCAGACGCGGACTCGTCGGAGAGGCGAATCTCGCCAACAAGATCGGCGAGGCAGCTCGCCGCACAGGCGACCTCCGTGCCGTGCAGCGCATCGGCGCAGACGCCGTCTAGCGTGCCGGGCTGGCTGCGCTCGCCAGGAAGGAACAAGGTTCCCGTCCAGAATAGGTCTTCGGGAGATGGTGCACCTCACCCCACGGTGGGCGGCAAATGTCGGGGGTTGGGTGTGACATATGCCAATTGATGGCTTATCATGGTGGGAGCGAGTAGAACGTCGCTGGTGCCTGGAAGCGGGATGAGGCATAGACACGAACGCCGGCGCACTTTACCCAGGTTCGGGGCTCTCCTAGGAGATAACACCCCTAGTCCTGCTCTGCGGGGTCTCTGCATGATCACTAAGGCACTAGTGAGTACAAATGGTGCTCCTCGAGTTGTATGCTAGAGGTTGAAGGAGGCAGGCATGCTCTCTCCTTCCTCTAGGTATGAGTCTAGTTCTAACAGGTTGGGAACCCTTTGCATGGGTGCCCTAGGGGTTTATATATGCCTACCCCCAGGGGTACAATGGTAATCTAGCCGGGTGTAGGTCCCGGCTGTCAGTGTCTCCGGTCGCCGGCTTCTCCGCCGGCTGCTAGGGCCTGCCGCTTGGTGGGCCCCGCCGACTGGTCTAGTACGGAGCCGACAGGCCACTCCCGCCGCTCGCGGGTATTGCCGGCTGCTGATTACTATAGCCGTGGTGCTAATGATGTGTACTTGGTCAGGGAAGCATGCCTATAGTCCCGCCGACTGGTGGGGATCACTGTAGCCACTCCCCGTCCCATCTGGTTAATGGCGCATGGACCCCGAGGGAGGAGAGGGCCGTCTGCTAAAGGCCGGCCTCCCCCGGGTCTGACTGGTCAGGCCTTCGTTGCCCTCTGGGCTCTCGCTGCTCGGTAGGGCCCACCGCCTACAGGCCGTACCGACAGGTCGTCGTGGGAACAGGGCTCCGCCTTGCCAGCAGTGACGTTAGGGGTGGAGTGGCAACTGTCCCGCGCCGGGCGGAGATCTCCGCCTGTATGGTGCACTATGGCCACGCTCGGCCATGGATACAGGGGTGATGGGCTACACTATAGCCGCACCCCATCTTGTCTTCTTAATAGGGGGCACAGACTCCGAGGGCGCCGTGGGCCGCCTGCTAGGATCCGCCCGTCTTGGAGCCGCCTTTTGGCAGCCGGCCACTTATGGCAGCCGGCCACCAGAAGGCTGTGCTTCTTCTTGATGTTTTGAGGGGCGCTGCCAGCCCCGATGTCTTGAAAGGCTCAGGGACTCGGGTTAGGCTACCCGTGGCGAAATACTCCGACATTACGTAACTCCCAAATACCGGAGGAACACTTTTTGTGCTATCAAACGTCACAACATAACTGGGCGATTATAAATATGCTCTACAGGTGTCTCCGATGGTGTTTGTTGAGTTGGCGTAGATCGAGATTAGGATTTGTCAGTCCGATTGTCGGAGAGGTATCTTTGGGCCCTCTCTGTAATGCACATCACTATAAGCCTTGCAAGCAATGTGACTAATGAGTTAGTTACGAGATGTTGCATTACAGAACAAGTAAAGAGACTTGCCGTAACAAGATTGAACTAGGTATGATGATACCGACGATCGAATCTCGGGCAAGTAACATACCGATGACAAAGGGAACAGCGTATGTTGTTATGCGGTTTGATCGGTAAAGATCTTTGTAGAATATGCAGGAACCAATATGAGCATCCAGGTTCCGCTATTGGTTATTGACCGGAGATGAGTCTCGGTCATATCTACATTGTTCTTGAACCCATAGGGTCCGCACGCTTAATGTTCGATGACGATATGTATTGTGAGTTAGGTGATTTGATGTACCGAAGGTTGTTCGGAGTCCCAGATGTGATCACGGACATGACGAGGAGTCTCGAAATGGTCGAGACATGAAGATTGATATATTCGAAGGTTATGTTTGGACACCGGAAAGGTTTCGGATATGTTCGGGCATTTTTCGGAGTACCGGGGGATTACCGGAACCCCCCGGGGGTTTAATGGGCCTTCATGGGCTTTAGTGGAAGAGAGAGGAGGCGGCCAAGAGGATGGGTGCGCCCCCAAGCCCAATCCGAATTGGGGAGGGGGCCGGCCCCCCTTTCCTTCTTCCCCTATTCCCTTTCCTTCCCCTCGTAGTTGGACTAGGAAAGGGGGGAACCTACTCCTAGTAGAAGTAGGATTCTCCCCTTGGGGCGCGCCATATGAGGCCGGCCGGCCCCCTCCTCCACTCCTTTATATACGGGGGAGGGGGCACCCCATAGACACACAAGTTGATTTCTTAGCCGTGTGCAGTGCCCCCCTCCATAGATTTCCACCTCGGTCATATTATTGTAGTGCTTAGGCGAAGCCGTGCATCGGTAACTTCATCATCACCGTCAACACGCCATCGTGCTGACGAAACACTCCCTCGGCCTCAGCTGGATCTAGAGTTCGAGGGACGTCACTAAGCTGAACGTGTGCAGATCACGGAGGTGCCGTGCGTTCGGTACTTGATCGGTTGGATCGCGAAGACGTTCGACTACATCAACCGCGTTACTCAACGCTTTCGCTTATGGTCTAAGAGGGTACGTAGACACACTCTCCTCTCTCGTCTCTATGCATCTCCTAGATAGATCTTGCGTGATCGTAGGAATTTTTTTGAAATACTGCGTTCCCCAACAGTGGCATCCGAGCCAGGTCTACGCATAGATGTTATATGCACAAGTAGAACACAAAGGAGTTCTAGGCGTGGGTATATACATATTGCTTTCCGTCACTAGTTGTTTCTTGATTCAGCGGTATTGTTGGATGAAGCGGCCCGGACCGACATTACATGACCGCGTTCATGAGACTGGTTCTACCGACGTGCTTTACACACAGGTGGCTGGTGGGTGTCAGTTTGTCCTACTTTAGTTGAATCGGATCCAATGAACAGGGTTCTTTTTGAAGATCAAAAAGCAATCACTATACCACGTTGTGGTTTTGATGCGTAGCTAAGAACTAGCAGTGCGGCCCGCGCATTTGCGCGGCTAGATTTATTTCTTATTTGTACACTGATATTTTTTCTAAATTATCATATTTTTGTAATTTGATTTGATTTGATTTATTGTGAGCCATTTGGCAAATAACGAAAATCACTTACATTGTATATGAAAATTCATCTTCATATTAATTGCCTCATTTAGCTCTGTCTTAGCCGCCCTTCCATTCAACAACTACCTTTAGCCGATATATACACATAAACAATTATTGTACTGTTTCGGGCTTCAAATCTTGTATTCTTCATGGCATGAATTGTCCTATTGATTGTACAACAATATGATTCAATCTTATGAAAATAACTATTGTGAATTGGGTTTCACTTTGAAACTAATATACTCATTATAATATTGTCCTACTAAAAATAAGAGTGTACATTTTTTATTTCTGATTAATATTTCTTGTAATAAAGCATCTTCCTCGAAATTAGCTACATGCATCTTATTTATTGTCTAGAACTAATATACTTAGGTCTAATAAGTGGTGTAGGTTTCTCATTTTGTGCAAAGCTAATGAGTATATTGTGATGCGAACATAAACGTTTTAGCTTTTCTCTCAACTATATCCATAAAAGATGTGATGATTTTGTAGCACAAAAGTCTTTCGGTCTTGAGTTTTTTTCAAATCGGGACATGATTTTTTCGATGCGATTTACTACAACTCTTTGGGCCATTTTC
>NC_041386.1:219244955-219256166 GCF_002162155.2 Triticum dicoccoides | reverse complement strand
AACAAACTAACCAATTTTTAATTATCTTAAAAATAACTGTAAAATTACAACTGAAGATATTAATTATAATTCACTAAAATACTATGTCTCTATGGTGGTGTAGTTGGATTCAGACGGGAAGGGAGCAGTTATTTAATACAAATTTCACTTATTTTGACATGAAAAGAGTACTAAATATACATATGTTGCAATGAAAGGATGCAAAATCTTATAAGTGTTTTCACTAACTCGCAATTCACGACTGCCTAACTGGTTAACGTTCTTTCCATCTGTACATTTTTTCTTTTATTAAGGCATCTATCTGCACATCTTCTTTTTTTGCGAGGTATCTATCTGTACATCTTCTCTGAAAATAATATCTCTATACACCAATATAAGACGTTTTTAACTACAAAGAACATAAGTATACTCTCTTTGTTTTTAAATATAAGTATTTTTCAAGGTTTCAATGTGAACTACATACGGAGAAAAATGAGTGGATCTACACTTTAAAGTATGTCTATATTCATTTGTAAGTAGTTCTTATTTTTTTAGAGTACGTGTGTAGTCGTTATTTTGATTTATAAAAGACATACATTTAGCAATGTTGGGACAGGAGTAGAAAACATCACCTCGTGTTTGATCACAACCGGCTGACCATGGGTCAACCTGCTACCCATCACAGCACGTGCACACCTCTTCGTCAAAACATACCCTTTCTCTCCTCCACCGCCTGAGAATGAGACATCCCTAAAACAAAAAGAGTGAGAGAGTAAAACAGATCAAGGCAGCAGCGGCAATGGCTGTACCAAATCGGAGTGGTCTGCCAGTGCATCACCATAGCTCCATTGGTGGCTAGGTCTCATTGGCGCCGTGACACGCGCTCGGGCCGCGATTCATGCGCCGTCCACCAGCGAGGCCGCATCTCAGTCGATCCCCAGCAGGACCAGGCTCCCCCTCCACATGCACCACCTCTTCCGATTAGCTGTCGGCCGATGTCGCTTCTAGCCGTCACGAATCTAACCCCAAGGACCAAGCTATCCCGCTCTACTTCTCCCATCGCATTCTTCGTGGTGTCCAGGGTGCAGATCCTCACCGACCTCGTGTGTCCGGCGGGCAATTGAGGGAGAAACAGGAGTTGCCGCCTTCCTCACTGTAGGTCCTGGCACGCCTCTGCCAATGTAAGGGTTATTGCTTTGCATCCTTCCTAGTCGAAATTGTTACCATGCATACATTAAGTCAAACCAAGAAGGCTTAAATTTGTCAATTGAAATTTATGGTTGCTAAGACAGAAATATGGTTGTAGATGTAGGCGAGTTGTGTGTTTCCTCATTGCTGGTGCTGTAGGACCACTACCATTGTAAATTTTACGTGCTACGTACAACTTTGCACCATTCCTTCATCAACAACGGCTGATCCTTTGACATGTATGTTTCCCGACTCTAGTTGGACTAAAAATTATATTATTTTCATTTTCTATTACAATATATATATATATATATATATATATTGGTTTGTTATATTAGTTATATGTGTATTTAAGACAAAGGAAGAAGGTTTGAATGTATTGGCTGATATTTGGTTCATATGTTTTAATTGGCATACAATGGATTTTTCGCATGTGTTGTAGGCAATGGTAAAATATCGGGGTTATTCTCATGGTTCTCTTGAACTGAAAAGGCCATAAGATAGAAGAGTTGTTGACAAAAACATAGAATTCACCAAACTGCATGTTTAAATGAATTTCGAATAATTAGAATTTGGATAAACTCCTTATTATCCTAGTCCTAGGTCCTGTTTAGGCTATTTATCTTCCAACTGGCCACCTGGCATTTTACATTTAACACTCTGTGTCTTGAGCCCATCAACATTTTTGGGCATTTTTTGCGCTCTCTTTATGGCTATAGTAGCAGTACATTTTCTTTTGCAACTGCAGGCATCTGACTCCAAGTCTTCTATTCAAGCACCATCTTTTTTCACCTTCAATATGTTTCTTGTCTTGCATATTTATTTTTGTTTTCTTTCTATCACACTTGTCTGGGCATATATACTTCCCCCCCTTCAAAATATTTCTTGTTCTTGCATATTATAGATCTTCGTCTTTTTCTTTTGTCATTGAAGTGTTCAGTGGCACTGATATTTTTTTCTTCCTGGTTGTCATCATTCCTTGTACCAGTAGTATGGTGTGCTTCTTCTTTAACACGCACCAGTTGATGTAACTTCTTCCTAAGTGAATCTTTATTGTAATTATAAAATAAAAACATGTTTGTAAAATTATACACTTCTATAAAAATCTTAAATTATGTTACTAAAGAAAGAAATTACCCTTTTATCCTGCATGTTCTCCTTTGCTTCATATTTTAACAGGGCATCCACTTAATCGTCCGTCAAATCCTATGCAGCTTATGTAAGATGAATTAAATGCATCCATAACTCATCAGATTTGTCGCTCGTTCATGTACCGCTTCTCAAGCCTATCATCAGGCAAAAAATGTTTTTTCAGTACATAGTTTTGTGTGCTGAAGGTGAGATCACCATCGTTGAGCTTGAATTGAAAGATAAGTCTGTGTCAACATAATTTTTGTATAATCTTTGACGCTTCTTCATATTTCCCATCCATGGATTCAGCAAGTTCGACACAGATTTATTAAGCAATTTTTGGGTGTCCCTGTCAAACAAAGGCAACTTGTAGTAACTATACAGTCACTAATTTGGAGTCGAATACGATACCTACCATACCATTGTTATTAGTGTAGAGTAGGATAATAGGAACGATCATGTTCAAATTAGTATAATATGAACACGGAGGTGTTACAATTTCTGGATACGTACCATTGTACTTGTCAGTTTCCTTATCATCAGACGACATATACCATCACTTGATATTTCTCATAACATCTCTATTGCAGCTATTGATGTGACCACAAAATCCTAAAAAGAGAACACAAAATCTTTAAAGGATTCTGAATAAATTGAGAGACATAAACAACTCAAATGTGGTTGTATTATAACTAATATGCCTCGATCGTCTTTGTAAGTCTTATAGTCTTGTTTTCCCTCAAAAGAGGCGATATCATAAAGAAGTCTCATGCATTACCTGATTTGTCTACCTTCCGCACCTCATTCTAGTAAGTTCTTTTAATGTAAATTTTTTGTAGTGCTCCATCCATACTTGTATCTATCCCAATCATTTTTGGTAAAATTTCTTGTGTTGTGTGCCTGCACATATGGAGTGAGAAGTGTAATAATTATTTCATGAATAAACATGAGTTATGATTCATTAGTTGATAAATAATACGTAATAGATAACGTTCCACACCTGTGAAGAACTTCCCGAGTTTAATGTATATCTGGATCTGTATATATTCTCGTGGCACTGGTTGACTTTAGGCACCACCCTATTTGATGTGAGAAATCTATTAGAGTTTTTTTTGTTGTGAAAAAATGAGCTTGTGGCATTATTGGACTTGCCGTTTAACTTTTGAACAACTATTGACGTCACAATAACAACACTTTGGTTGTCGATTACATCCTCATTCATAAAATAAGCACGCTTTCCCCATAATAGTAACTATAATTTTATGACCCCTAAAGGGCATAAGATGGTAATGTTAAACGCGGTGTTAGAAGTCCGAATTTAGGAATGGGTTTGCATTAGAATTTTAATCTGGCTGAAATGAAGGTTGCGAGTTCTTTCTTGTTTGATCTAATTCTTCCACATGGTAGCATGAATTGCGTGGCCCTGTCAAAACAATCAAAAATATACTTAGCCAGTCTTGTTTAAAATGATAGGACAATTTGTAATTAAATATGTAATTCCTAAACCTTTTCATCCATCAAGATCATACCAAGGATCATAAGCTCATTGTTTGTAAGATTGATTATCACATTCTCATTACTTTCAATTGAATGCTCAAGTTTTGTCCTCTTGTTGTAAAGTATGTAAGCTTCCTGTAGGCCATAGTGTTCCTGCTGTAGAACTGTTAGAAAATTGTTAGTCCAATATAATTTACGTATGCAAATTTGTATGTATTCTTGCCGCACTGCTTGACTTTAGGCACAACCCTCTTTAAATAATGACCAATCTATTAGATATATTTTTGTAAACAAAAGAAGAGCTTGTAAAATTACTGGACTTACCTTTGAACTTCTGCACTACTATTGAGGGTACAATAAGGACAATTTTGTTACTGATCACATCCTTTTTAATTATATGTGAACTTCCCATAGCATAACTCTGATTTTAGCATCCCTAAAGAGCACATGCAGAAAAGGTTAATGCTAACCGAAATGGTGAATGTCCAATTAATTTTTTTACTGCTCACCGCGTGATACTTCATCGATTCCACAACTTCTAAGTTCTTATATGCAAAAATAGATTTCTTATTTATCTTTGATCTATTTGTGTCTATCAAATTCTTCCAGATAGTAGCATGAATGGTTTGACCATGTAAAAAAATACTTGTTAATATGCAAAGAAATAACCTTCTCATATATGAAGATCATATCGAGGCTCATAAGCTCGTTGGCTATAGGATTTTGTCTTCCTGTTATTAAGTAGCTAAGCTTTTTGTATGCCATAGTGGTTTTGTTGTAAGAAGATCAGGAAATTGTTAACCAATTAATAATTACCTATGAAGATTGTATGCAGAATAGTGACTGTGCACCTTTATGATTCAGGTGAGAGGCAACTCAAAAGGGTGGTTGTCCGTCAAGCATCGAGATGTCTAGCATGTTGCAGTTTTCACCGATTCTGCTATGTCGTAGAATCAGTAGACTTCGATTGGTCAAGGAGAAGATTGGGCTGGCTTCGATTTTGGGATGTGTTCGGCTGGGTGTATTTTTGTATTTTTATGTATGCATGTCTTGGCAGAGTACGTGTGTGCTGGTTGTGTCCGGCTGGTCTTTTTATGCGTGTTTGAGCTGGCCAAATACTTTTGGAGTATTTTTTGTTGAGTCCATGTTCAACACGTCTGGACTTCTTTTGGTTGCGTTGGAGATTTGGAAGCGGGTGCACGTTGAGTCCATGCTCAACACGTCTGGAGTTCTTTTGGTTGATCTGGGTGCACGTGACATTTTATATATGGTTAATTGTGTCTTGGTGTCTTACTTCTTTGTGGTTCTCTCGGAGGTCTTTTGATGAAAAGATATATGCAAGCGTGACATGTCTATTATTATTTGTACCTCACAAAAGTTATACGTAACTTTGTGTCTTTTAAATCCCAGCCGTTGTTATCTAATATTAATGGTGTTGATTAATTAGCCTATGTGGATTAGCGTGATGGCTTGTTTGACTCCTGTCTTAATTATATAATAGATGGTTCTTGCTAGAAGCCCGTAGCAGCCACGTAAAACTTGCAACAATAAAGTAGAGGACGTCTAACTTGTTTTTGCAGGGCATGTCGTGATGTGATATGGTCAAGACATGATTATATAAATTGTTGTATGAGATGATCATGTTTCTTAACACAGTTATCGGCAACTGGCAGGAGCCATATGGTTGTCGCTTTATTGTATGAAGTGCAATCGCCATGTAATTGCTTTACTTTATCACTAAGCGGTAGCGATAGTCGTGGAAGCAATAGTTGGCGAGACGACAACGATGCTACGATGGAGATCAAGGTGTCAAGACGGTGACAATGGTGATCATAATGGTGCTTTGGAGATGGAGATCAAAGGCACAAGATGATGATGGCCATATCATATCACTTATATTGATTACATGTGATGTTTATCATTTATGCATCTTATTTTGCTTAGTACGGAGGTAGCATTATAAGATGATCTCTTACTAAATTTCAAGGTACAAGTGTTCTCCCTGAGTATGCACTGTTGCTATAGTTCGTCGTCCTGAGACACCATGTGATGATCGGGCGTGATAAGCTCTACACTCACATATAACGGGTGCAAGCCAGTTTTGCACAAGCAGAATACTCAGGGTAAACTTGACGAGGCTAGCATATGTAGATATGGCCTCGGAACACTGAGACCGAAAGGTCGAGCATGAATCATATAGTAGATATGATCAACATAGTGATGTTCACCATTGAAAACTACTCCATCTCACGTGATGATCAGACATGGTTTAGTTGATATGGATCACGTGATCACTGAGATGATTAGAGGGATGTCTATCTAAGTGGGAGTTCTTAAGTAATATGATTAATTGAACTTTAATTTATCATGAACTTAGTACTTGATAGTATTTTGCATGTCTATGTTGTTGTAGATAAATGGCCCGTGCTGTTGTTCCATTGAATTTTAAAGCATTCCTAGAGAAAGCTAAATTGAAAGATGATGGTAGCAACTACATGGACTGGGTCCGTAACTGGAGGATTATCCTCATTGTTGCATAGAAGAATTAGTCCTAGAAGCACCGCTAGGTGCAAGACCCGCTGCAGGAGCAACTCCAGATGTTATGAACACCTGGTAGAGCAAAGCTGATGACTACTCGATAGTTCAGTGTGCCATGCTTTATGGCTTAGAACCGGGACTTCAACGACGTTTTGAACATCATTGAGCATATGAGATGTTCCAGGAGTTGAATTTAATATTTGAAGAAAATGCCCGGATTGAGAGATATGAAGTCTCCAATAAGTTCTATAGCTGCAAAATGGAGGAGAATAGTCCTGTCAGTGAACACATACTCAGAATGTCTGGGTACCACAATCACTTGACTCAGCTGAGAGTTAATCTTCCAGTTGATAGTGTCATTGACATAGTTCTTCAATCACTGCCACCAAGCTACAAAAGCTTCGTGATGAACTATAATATGTAAGGTATGGATAAGACAATTCATGAGATCTTCGCGATGCTAAAGGCTGAGGAGGTAGAAATCAAGAAGGAGCATCAAGTGTTGATGGTCAACAAGACTACCGGTTTCAAGAAGAAGGGCAAAGGTAAGAAGGGGAACTTCAAGAAGAACAGCAAGCAAGTTGCTGCTCAAGTGAAGAAGCCCAAGTCTAGACCTAAGCCTGAGACTGAGTGCTTCTACTTCAAAGGGACCGGTCACTGGAAGCGGAACTGCCCCAAGTATTTGGAGGATAAGAAGGATGGCAAAGTGAAAGGTATATTTGATATACATGTTATTGATGTGTACCTTCCTAATGGTCGCAGTAGCACCTGGGTATTTGATACTGGTTCTGTTGCTAATAGTTGCAACTCGAAACAGGCGCTACAGATTAAGTGAAGATTGGCTAAGGATGAGGTGACGATGCACGTGGGAAATGGTTCCAAAGTCGATGTGGTCGCCGTCGGCATGCTACCTCTACATCTATCTTCGGGATTAGTTTTAGACTTGAATAATTATTATTCGGTGCCACCGTTAAGCATGAACATTATATCTGGATCTTGTTTGATGCGAGACGGTTATTCATTTAAATCAGAGAATAATGGTTGTTCTATTTATATGAGTACTACATTTTATGGTCATGCACCCTTGATGAGTGGTCTATTTTTACTAAATCTTGATAATAGTGATACACATATTCATAGTATTGAAGCCAAAAGATATAAGTTTAATAATGATAGTGCAACTTATTTGTGGCACTGCTGTTTAGGTCATATTGGTGTAAAGTGCATGAAGAAACTCCATGCTGATGGGCTTTTGGAATCATTTGATGCTTGTGAACCATGCCTCATGGGCAAGATGACTAAGACTCCGTTCTCTGGAACAATGGAACGAGCAACAGACTTATTGGAAATAGTACATACTGATGTATGCGGTCCGATGACTGTTGATGCTCGTGGCAGGTATCATTATTTTCTGACCTTCACAGATGATCTGAGCAGATATGGGTATGTCTACTTGATGAAACATAAGTCCGAAACATTTGAAAAGTTCAAAGAATTTCAGAGTGAAGTGGAAAATCATCGTAACAAGAAAATAAAATTTCTACGATCTGATCATGGAGGATAATATTTGAGTTACGAGTTTGGTCTTCATTTGAAACAATGTGGAATAGTTTCGCAACTCACGCCACCTGGAACACCACAGCGTAATGGTGTGTCTGAGCGTCGTAACCACACTTTATTAGATATGGTGCGACCTATGATGTCTCTTACTGATTTACCACTACCGTTTTGGGGTTATGCTTTAGAGACGACTGCATTCACGTTAAAAAGGGCACCATCGAAATCCGTTGAGACGACACCATATGAATTATGGTTTGGCACCCAAGCTGTCATTTCTTAATGTTTGGGGCTACGATGCTTATGTGAAAAAGCTTCAACCCAATAAGCTCGAACCCAAATCGGAGAAATGTGTCTTCATAGGATACCCAAAGGAGACTGTTGGGTACACCTTCTATCATAGATTTGAAGGCAAGATATTCGTTGCTAAGAATGAATCCTTTCTAGAGAAGGAGTTTCTCTTGAAAGAAGTGAGTGGGAAGAAAGTATAATTTGATGAGGTAATTGTACCTGCTACCTTATTGGAAAGTAGTTCATCACAAAAATCAGTTCTAGTGATTCCTACACCAATTAGTGAGCAAGCTAATGATGATGATCATGAAACTTCTGATCAAGTTACTACCGAACCTCGTAGGTCAACCAGAGTAAGATCCGCACCAGAGTGGTACAGTAATCCTGTTCTGGAGGTCATGTTACTTGACCATGATGAACCTACGAACTATGAGCAAGCGATGATGAGCCCAGATGGCTTGAGGCCATGAAATCTAATATGGGATCCATGTATGAGAACAAAGTATGGACTTTGGTTGACTTGCCCGATGATCAGCAAGCCATAGAGAATAAATGGATCTTCAAGAAAAAGACTGGCCTAACAGTAATGTTACTGCCTACAAACCTCGACTTATTGCAAAAGGTTTTCGACAAGTTCAAGGAGTTGCTACGATGAGACCTTCTCACCCATAGCGATGCTTAAGTCCGTCCGAATCATGTTAGCAATTGCCGCATTTTATGATTATGAAATTTGGCAAATGGATGTCAAAACTGCATTCCTTAATGGATATCTTAAAGAAGAGTTGTATATGATGCAGCGAGAAGGTTTTGTCGATCCAAAAGGTGCTAACAAAGTGTGTAAGCTCCAGCGATCTATTTATGGACTGGTGCAAGCATCTCGGAGTTGGAATATACGCTTTGATAGTGTGATCAAAGCATATGGTTTTATACAGACTTTTGGAGAAGCCTGTATTTACAAGAAAGTGAGTGGGAGCTCTATAGCATTTCTGATATTATATGTGGATGCCATATTATTGATTGGAAATGATACTGAATTTCTGAATAGCATAAAAGGATACTTGAATAAGAACTTGTCAATGAAAGACCTTGGTGAAGCTACTTATATATTGGGCATCAAGATATATAGAGATAGATCAAGACGCTTAATTGGACTTTCACAAAGCACATACCTTGATAAAGTTTTGAAGAAGTTCAAAATGGATCAAGCAAAGAAAGGGTTCTTGCCTGTGTTACAAGGTGTGAAGTTGATCAGACTCAATGCCCGACTACTACAGAAGATAGAGAGAAAATGGAAGTCATTCCCTATGCTTCGGCCATAGGTTCTATCATGTATGCAATGCTGTGTAGCAGACCTGATGTGTGCCTTGCTATTAGTTTAGCAGGGAGGTACCAAAGTAATCCAGGAGTGGATCACTGGACAGCGTTCAAGAACATCCTAAAATACCCGAAAAGGACTAAGGCTATGTTTCTCGTTTATGGAGGTGACAAAGAGCTCGTCGTAAACGGTTACATCGATACAAGCTTTTACACTGATCCAGATGACTCTAAGTCACAAACCGGGTACGTATTTTTATTGAATGGTGGAGCTGTCAGTTGGTGCAGTTCTAAACAAAGCGTTGTGGCGAGATCTATGTGCGAAGCGGAGTACATAGCTGCTTCGGAAGCAGCCAATGAAGGAGTCCGGATGAAGGAGTTCATATCCGATCTAGGTGTCATACCTAGTGCATTAGGTCCAATGAAAATCTTTTGTGACAATACTGATGCAATTGTCTGGGCAAAGGAATCCAGATTTCACAAGAGAACCAAGCACATCAAGAGACACTTCAGTTCCATCCGCGATCAAGACAAGGAGGGAGACATAGAGATTTGCAAAATACATACGGATCTGAATGTTGCAGACCCATTGACTAAGCCTCTCTTACGAGCAAAACATGATTAACACCAAGTCTCCATGGGTGTTAGAATCATTACTATGTAATCTAGATTACTGACTCTAGTGCAAGTGGGAGACTGAAGGAAATATGCCCTAGAGGCAATAACAAAGTTGTTATTTATATTTCCTTATATCATGATAAATGTTTATTATTCATGCTAGAATTGTATTAAGCGAAAACTTAGTACATGTGTGAATACATAGACAAACAAAGTGTCACTGGTATGCCTCTACTTGACTAGCTCGTTAATCAAAGATGGTTAAGTTTCCTAACCAGACACATGAGTTGTCATTTGATAAACGGGATCACATCATTAGAGAATGATGTGACTGACATGACCCATCTGTTAGCTTAGAACTATGATCGTTTAGTTTATTGCTATTGCTTTCTTCATAACTTATACATGTTCCTATGACTATGAGATTATGTAACTCCCGAATACCAGAGGAACACTTTGTGTGCTATCAAACGTCACAACGTAATTGGGTGATTATAAATATGCTCTACAGGTGTCTCCGATGGTGTTTGTTGAGTTGGAATAGATCGAGATTAGGATTTGTCACTCTGATTGTCGGAGAGGTATCTTTGGGCCCTCTCGGTAATGCACATCACTATAAGCCTTGCAAGCAATGTGACTAATGAGTTAGTTACGGGATGTTGCATTAGGAAATGAGTAAAGAGACTTGCTGGTAACAAGATTGAACTAGGTATGATGATACCGACGATCGAATCTCGGGCAAGTAACATACCGATGACAAAGGGAATAACGTATGTTGTTATGCGGTTTGACCGATAAAGATCTTCGTAGAATATGTAGGAACCAATATGAGCATCCAGTTTCCTCTATTGGTTATTGACCGGAGATGAGTCTCGGTCATGTCTACATAGTTCTCAAACCCATTGGGTCCGCATGATTAATGTTCAATGATAATATTTATTGTGAGTTATGTGATTTGATGTACCGAAGGTTGTTCGGAGCCCCGGATGTGATCAGGGACGTGGAGAGGAGTCTCTAAATGGTTGAAACATGAAGATTGATATATTGGAAGGTTATGTTTGGACACTGTAAATGTTTCACATAGGTTCGGGCATTTTC
>NC_041386.1:219213560-219244762 GCF_002162155.2 Triticum dicoccoides | reverse complement strand
TAATGGGCCTTCATGGGCTTTAGTGGAAGAGAGAGGAGGCGGCCAAGAGGAGGGGTCCACCCCCCAAGCCCAATCCAAATTGGGGAGGGGGCCGGCCCCCCTTTCCTTTTCCCTTCTTCCCTTTCCTTCCCCCTCCTAGTTGGACTAGGAAAGGGGGGAACCTACTCCTAGTAGGAGTAGGATTCCCCCCTTGGGGTGCACCCTATGAGGCCGGCCGGCCCCCTCCTCCACTCCTCTATATACATGGAGGGGTGTCGGATCACGGGTTCCAGCAAACCCTTGAGGTTCGAACACTGTGGTGCGCGCGAAGGTTTTCTCTCTTTTGATCCACGCCCTAGCTCTCTATATCTCACGGACAAACTCTATGAACTCACAAGACAAAGACCCAAGATTTATACTGGTTCGGGCCACCTGAAAGAACATGCGGTGCCCCCATGTTTGGTTTTGGTAATTGATGACAATTTCTATGGACTAATGGTTGCCTTGAGTTACATTTGAAGGTTTTGTCCATAGGCCTTTCTTGGAGTACATGTGTTGGTTTCAAGGAGAGTTTGTGTCGACCAAGGTGCTATTCAAGGAATTACCTAAAGATTGGTCTTGTGAGAGGTTGATCAAGACTAAGTCAAAGAGTGAATCAAGTTGATCAACCCACAAAGCATAGAAGATGTACCGAGAGGGATCAAGTGATCCCATGATATGGTAAGCATTGTCAATTACGCTTTGTGTACTAACCCATGGTCTTCGTGAGAGTTCTTTGTGGGGTTAGGTTGCGGTGTGCAAGTTAAAGTGGAGCATCATGAAGAGATCAAATGCTTGAAGCTTGCCATCCATTGTGGTGACAATGGACATGTGAAGATGTGTGGAAGAGTGGCTCACCCATAGTGGAGTATGGGGGAGAAATCAACTAGTCTTCATCGAGCCAACACAATCAAGAAAGGTGGTCCAACTTGAGGAAGTCAAGATCGTCATCATCTAGCTCAAGCGGACCATGTGCAAGGCAAAGGTTTGCCCTTGATAGGTTTTCTATTTTACCGGTCTCATGATGGTAGTTGGGTGTCGGGACCCCGATTCTAAGTCACACCGATCTAGCATGTAACACCTCATATCACTTTGCGGCTTCACGCACGATATTCCCACGGGTGTCGCCTTACCATGGCCCAGGACCGTTTGCGCCTTTTGGCTCACGTATATGATAGTGTCGCTAGCATCCATATGACAGAGAACCCGAGCCGACATGACTAGTCGTGAACCCAAAGTGGCACTAACTTACAGGGACATGCATACATGAAACAACATCGAGCATGTCGGTCAGCAGCGTGTGAATCCGGGCTGTAGCAATTGGGCTAACAGGACTCTGGAAACCCGGGCTGTAGCAGGCTAGGCAGGACTCCGGATGTCACCGCGTGACATTTCCCCAAAGGGACAAACACAGGAACGAAGTGGATCACATGCCGGCCAGTCTATGTGTTCCGGAGCAGTAGTGCTGGGCTAGCAGGACTCCGGTAAACCGGGCTATAGCGGACTATCATGGCTCGGTGGAAGCACCAGACTACATTTCCCCATAAGAGAGGCTACCAAGGATAGAAAACTAGGGTGTCGGATCCCACACATAGCAATACATGTTACACGTACGCATAACATGCAAGTATGTGTTGTACAACATGGCATCACAACATAACGCAAACTCATATAGATAAAGGCCCAGAAGAGCCACATAGCATTAAATACAAACAGGGGTCACATGACCCATCATTCAGAGCATACAAGCAATGGAAGCATTACATGTCTGAGTACAGACAACTACAAAAGGAAAAGGCTGAGAAGCCTGACAATCTACAAGTCCCTCCCAAGGGTACAAGATCGTAGCTGAGGTAACAAGCTACTCGTCGAAGTCCAAGCAGTACTACTAGTGAGACAGATGTCTCACCTGCAAAACATAAATAAGGCAAACTTGAGTACAAAGGTACTCAGCAAGACTTACATCAGATCCTATCATACATGCATTTGTATCAAGAAGGTAATGTGGGGTTTAGTTGCAGCAAGCCAGCTTTGACTCAGTGGCTATCCTGTTCCACGACTACGAGAAACTTCTTTGAGGTGAGGCAGCGCACACGAGTCCACTAATCACCACATCAATACACTACTATGGATCCATCCCCGTATTTCTACGAGAAGGCCATCCATAGCACTCACACTTGTCTTGAGCATTTTAGAGTATCCACTTTAAGTTGTCTATGTACCACGTAAGCATCCAAGAAGTCCATAACCGAGGACACGACTATTCGAATAGATCATGATAACCCTGCAGGGGTGTACTTCTTCACACACGCTCTCACCACTTATCACCATGTACACGTCATGTACCTCGGCAACCTTCAAGCGGAAGCCTGGCGAGGGTGTCGGCCACGACCTGACTAACCACACAAGTCTCTCATCCAGGTTTATCGCCTATTCGGGTTCCATCCGCAAGGTGATCCGGCCGGGGTGTCGCTCACAGCCCCAAACGATGTGAGCAGGGTTCCCAAGCCCACCATCCGGGTGCCACTTGGTACACCGTGCCACTGTGCCTAGTCTGTCCCAAGCCCACCTGACCGGGTGCCACCTGGTAGACTACTAACACTACCTACAAACACCAGAAACTATTTGCAACTCCTAGACAGAGATCAAGTTGGCTAATAAGTCGAGAGAGCTTGGAGCGCCCGAAGCCCAATGTGTGGTAGTATCTAGTCATTGGACAGCTTACACAGAACTCAGTTCTTAAGGACGGTCCCAATGAGACAACCCACCATGTACTCCTACATGGCCTCTCACCACTACCTTTACCAAATCGTGTTCACACGCTTAACTCTCAGCACCAGAACATATCGTAACACTCCAATTCATTCCCGATGAATCAGACCTGACACAACTCTAAGCAATAGCAGGCATGGCATGGTAGGAACACAAGATGGCTATATCAACTCCTACACATGCTAGTGGGTTTTAACTATTTACTGTGGCAATGACAGGTCATGCAGAGGAATGGGTTCAACTACCGCAGCATAAAGTAGCAGTTGAATCGTTGTTGTCCTAATGCAATAAAAGAGAGCAGGAGCGAGAGGGTAGGATTGTATCGGAATGAACAAGGGGGTTTGCTTGCCTGGTAGATCAACAGGGGGGCACTGCTCCTCAGACAGGTACTCTAGAGCACTCTCCGGAGCAAGACCTATCGAGAAGGAACGGTGTCGACAATCAATACACCATCATATGCAACAATTTGATGCATGAACATGGCATGTAGATGTGATGTTGTTTACACTAATGCAACTAGAATTCATTTGGTTGAAGTCCATTTGAACCAAGATTCAAATGCATCTCCAAAATAAGCTCTTGTAAATGCCATTTATGTGTTTTCATATTACAACATGTATAGGTTGGTTTGTCATGCATGAAAATGGTACAGATGGATAGATTGCATTTTTCTAATAATTTTTCATATATAAATTATTTCAATCTGAGCTACGGTTGAATTTCTATGAATTTTTGAAATTCATATCATTTTCTAGAATTTCCTGATTTATTTTTAAACCAAAAAATGATATATTGTATCAGCATGACAGTGGCATGATGTCAGCGAGTCAAACGTGGCTGACCAGGTCAAACCTGACGTGTGGGGTCCACACGTCAGTGTCACAGTTAGTTAACAGGGTTAGTTAGCTATTAAACTAATACTAAATAAAAATTAGCAGGGTCAGGACCCACATGTCATTGACCCACAAGGGTCAAAGATGGGTCAATAGGGGGGTTGAACCCGGTCAATCCCATCGGCGTTAAGCCGCCGGCGAGCAGAACGCGGCGGAGGGCTCGGGATCGTCGCTAGGGCAACCATTTAGGTGGCGGAGACCACGGTGGAGGAGCCAGGGCTCGTCCGCGTCTTCTGGGGCAAGTGGGAGAGGTGGGGACGGTCGGAGCTCGCCGGAGTGGAGCTCAGCTTGGCAGCCGGACCACGGCTTCGAGCAGGAACGGCCTACGGGGCACGGCAGGGGCTGCGGAAGGCGTCTACGGCCTCCTGGCATTGCGCTGAGCACGACTATGTGCTCAGTTGTAGCTCTATGTGACAGTGGCCACGACGGCGACATGGCTGTGCCGCGGTGAGCTTCGGGCACGGCGGAGCTAGCGCTAGAGGACGTGCGGGGCGACGGGGTTAGGGGCAAAACGAAGAGGGGCTCACCCCGTGTCGTTTGGAGGCATCAGTGAGCTCGGGGGAGGCCGGACGGCGACGTGGCGTTGCAGACGATCTCGGGCGCTGGAGGTTGAAGACGACAGCGGTGGCGGCGTTGCAGGGGCTCCCGAGGCGCGTGGCTCGACGGAGAGGTAGATAGAGACGTGCAGAGCTTGCAGACACGGAGTGAGGGTGAGGGGTAGGCGGTGAGCGTGACAACGGTGAGTGGCGGCGATGAAGCCGTTCGGGGGGTGAGAGAGAGGTCCAGGGGAGGGGATGAGCATGGGGGAGAGTGGGAGAGGGTCGAGGGGAGTGCGTGGCGTCGCCTAGACGCATCTGGGATGAAGCAGGCAGGGAGGAGGTGGCCGGGGCACGTGCTCGCGCGCGCTAGCCACGCGCTCGTCCTCCTGGCGCGAGCTAGGAGATGACTGGCGCGGCCAGTTGGTTGGGTCGCCCTGCCGGGCCGCATAGTGCCAGGCCGCAGGTAAGGTCCAGGTAAGCGTTTTCCTGTTTTGTTTTTCTTCTCTAGTTTCCGACATTTGTTTGGTTTAATAAAAATACTAAACCATTTTATTTTCTTATGACATTTTTGCAGGGGCTAGTGGTATTATTCCAGAGCTCCTCAACTACTGGCATAATTTTTGGACAATATTATATATATAACAATATATATCCAAAGCAAATAATTACTGCATTAATTCCAAATGCCCAAAATAAATACTTTTGAGCTCCTGAAAATGTTGGTTTGATTTTTATCTCTGTCCAATATTTTCAGAGAGCAACATGAGCATTTTCTTGGACCTTTTTGGAGCAATTTTTATTGGGATTTTTGTATTCGTGCCCCTAGTTGGGTCACGCTCGACTGATTTGCCCCTATTTTTTCAACAATTGCGGTTTTGCCTAGCTCACTTCACTCGCCTTGTGTTTTTGCCCTTCCGACGCGGTTCCGACCAGTGAGCAGTCGCCATGTGGCGAACCGTGATTGGTCGGAACCGCCCCGGAAGGGCAAAAACACAAGGCGAGTGAAGTGAGCTAGGCAAAACCGCAATTGTTGAAAAAATAGGGGCAAATCAGTCGAGCGTGACCCAACTAGGGGCACGAATACAATTGTTCCCTTTTTATTTGGGTCATTCCAGAATGATTCTGAGGGTTTCACAAATCCCCATTTAAAATTTCAATGAAATTTAAACATGATGCAAACATGAAGGCTAGCCTAGGTCATACGAGAACTAGGGATGTGACAACTCGCCCCCACTCGAAAAAATCGCGTCCCGAGATTCAGGAGTTGGTGGAAAGAAAGTGGGGTACTCAAGTGAAGACGATCTTCACGCTCCCAAGTAGCTTCTTTGTCGGAATGATGAGACCATTGAACCTTGAGAAACTTGATGTTATGATGTCGAGTGACATGCTCTGCTTGATATAGAATGCAGACGGGGTACTCTCGATAAGTGAGGTTATCTTGGAGATCAAGCGTTTCGTGGTCCACTCCGCGGATGGGATCCGAGAAGCAACACCTGAGTTGAGAGACGTGGAAGACATCATGTACTCGGAAAAGATGTGGGGGTAGTTCCAACTGGTAGGCAACCTCTCCTCGTTTAGCGAGAATGCGAAAAGGACCAATGTAACGAGGAGCCAACTTTCCCTTGATACCGAAACGATGGGTACCCTTCAAAGGGGTAACCCGAAGGTAAGCCTTATCGCCAATTTCATAAGCCACTTCCTTATGACGGCGGTCATACTGGCTCTTTTGACGAGATTGAGCTATTTCAAATTCTCACGAATGACGCTGTCAGGACCCCGATTCCAAGTCACATCAATCTAGCCGGTAACACCTCATATCACTTTGCGGCCTCACGCACGGCATCCCCATGAGTGTCGCCTTACCAAGGCCAGGGACCATTTGCGCCTTTTGGCTCACATATATGATAGTGTCGCTAGCATCCATATGACAGAGAACCCGGGACGACATGGCTAGTCGTGAACCCAAAGCGGCACAGACCTATGGGGATAGGCATACATGAATCAATCGAGCATGTCGGTCAATAGCGTGTGAATCTGGGCTGTAGCACTGGGCTAACAGGACTCCGAGGAACCCGGGCTGTAGCAGGCTAGGCAGGACTCCGGATGTCACCACGTGACATTTCCCCTAAGGGACAGGCATAGGAACGAAGTGAGACACATGCCGGCCAGTCAAGTGTCTTAAGCAGTAGTGCTGTGCTAGCAGGACTCCGGTGAACCGGGCTGTAGCGGACTACTATGGCTCATGGAAGCACTAGACTACATTTCCCCATAAGAGAGGCTGCCAAGGATAAAAAACTAGATTGTCGGATCCCACACATACCAAGCATTTCAATCATACACACAATATGCTCGATATGTGTAAATACAACATGGCATCACAACATAACTCTACGACTCAAGTATTTATTCATTAGGCTCCGAGGAGCGAGATATTACAAACATGGGTCTCATGACCCAACATTCAGAGCATACAAGTCAAAGCACATGCGGAAGTTTAACATGTCTGAGTACAGACATCTACAAATGAAAAAGGCTGAGAAGCCTGACTATCTACCAGATCCTGCCGAGGGCACAAGATCGTAGCTGAGGTATCAAGCTAAACGTTGAAGTCCACACGGAACTACTAGCGAGACTGATGTCTCTCTGCAAAACATAAAATAGGCAAACGTGAGTACAAATGTACCCAGCAAGACTTACATCAGAACTAACTAAATATGTATCGATATCAACCAAGGGGGTAGTGGAGTTTAACTGCAGCAAGCCAGCTTTGACTCAGTGGCTAACCTGAACTACGACTGCAAGAAACTCTTTGAGGTGGCGCACACGAGTCCACATATTCACCAGTTCAATACACCACTATGGATCCGCTCCCGTCTCCCTACGAGAACGCCATCCATAGCACTCACGCTTATCTTGCGCATTTTAGAGTATCCACTTTCACTTGTCTATGAACTGTTATAGGCAACCCAGAAGTCCTTTACCGTGGACACGGCTATTAGAATAGATCATTTATAACCCTGCAGGGGTGTACTTCGTCACACATGTTTCCACCACTTAGCGTCTGGACACGACATGTGCTCGGCGGACTTCAAGTGAAAGCCGACGTGGGTGTAGACTATGACCTGACTAACCGCACAAGTGTCTAGTCCAGGTTTATCGCCTATTCGGGTTCCATCCGCGAGGAGATCCGGCCGGTGTTTCGCTCACAACCCCAAACGATGTGTGCAGGTTCCCGAGACACCAAACGAGCGCCCGGTACACCGTGCCATGGTGTATCTACCGCATCATAGCCCACCCCTAGGGTCAGCGCTACGCACGGCCGCCAACACATATCCTATAAACACCAGAAACTAGTTGCAACTCCTAGACAGAGGACGAGAGGGGTTAGTAAGTCGAGCGGGGTCATATTTCAGGGCCCAATGTGTGGTAGTAGCTGTTTCATGGATCACAAACACAGAACTCAGTTCCTAAGGACGACTTCAATGAAACAACCCACCATGTACTCCTACATGGCCTCTCATCGATACCTTTACCAAATCATGTTCACACACTTAGCTCTCAATAGTAGGACATGTTCACACACCTCCGATTCATCCCCGATGAATCGGACCTGACACAATTCTATGCAATAGCAGGCATGACAAACAAGCATGAATGAGTAGGCACATCAGGGCTCAAACAACTCCTACTCATGCTAGTGGGTTTCATCTATTTACTATGGCAATGACAGGTCATGCAGAGGATAAGGGGTTCAACTACCGCAGCAAGTAACAGATGAATCGTTGTTGTCCTAATGCAGTAAAAGAGAGCAGGATCGAGAGAGTGGGATTGTATCGGAATGAGCAAGGGGGTTTTGCTTGCCTGGCACTTCTGAAGATAGTATATCTCTTCATCGGTGTCAACAATCACATCATCGAAGTAACGTCTACTAAGAGGGGACAATCACCGGCAAACACAAAAGAACCAACATTCACTGCAATGCACAATCAAATGAATGCAATGTCATGTTAAGGAACTGAATTGACCTAATGCAGTAGTAAGCCAAGTTAATTGAAGTGGAATTCAAACAGGGTTAAACTCCAACTCCAAATGCTAGTTCATAAATTTCCCTAATCATTATTTATCCTATTCAATGAGGTTAACTTGTTCAATCATGCATGGAAATGGTACAGATGGATTCCTTGAATTTTTCTGATCATTTTTCATATATAAATTATTTCCTTTGGAGTCATGGTTGATTTTCTATGATTTTTAGAAGTTTATACTTTTTTCTGGAATTTTATGAATAAACTTAAATCCAGAAAATGCTTTACTGCATCAGCATTGCGCAAGGCTGATGTCAGCAGGTCAACTGGGACGATCCAGGTCAAACCTGACCAGTGGGTCCCGCACGTCAGTGTAATAGGGAAGGGACAAAGGCTGACCAGTGGGTCCGGGTCAACGTTGACGTGGCATGGTCAAAATGACATGTGGGGCCGGCTATATTAACCTAAACTAAACAGGGAATAAATCCCGGGGTTAATTTAGGCATGGGGCCCATAGTCACTGAGAGAGGGGGTTCGTTAGTGGCATCATTAGCCACTAATGACGGTGCCACGTCGGCACGACCGGAGTTAACCCATCGGCGACCAAAACAACGGCGGAGGCTCGCTGAACTTGAGCTACAAGCGGCGTCTGGACTCGCGGAGACCACCGGGGCGTAGCCCGTGCTCTCCCGCATCCAAAGGAGCAGGTGGGTGGCCGCGGGGGCGCCAGAGCTCGCCGGAACGAAGCTCGCGGCGGTGGTCGGGGTTCAGCGAGGTCGGGATTGGTGCTACGGTGCACGGGAGGGCGAGTGGGTGTGTGCGTTAGACTCCTGGGGGCTTCCTGAGCACGGTGAGGCGCTCCACTGTGAGCTTGCGCGGCTGTGGCGATGGCTGCGCCATGGCCGGCGGCGAGAAGCTCTCGGCCATGGTGGAAATGGAGCTACGGGATGGATGCGAGCTTGAGAGAGGCTGGGAGAGGAAGAGGGGCTCACAGCGGTGCGACGAGCTGCTCAGCGGGCTCAGGGAAGACCTGACGGTGATGAATCGACGGCGGCGGTCCTCGGCGGCCGAGGAGGAAGAAGAGGAGGCAGCCGGCGATGCAGGTCGTCCCTGCGCTTGGGGCCAGGGTGAGGCGGAGCGTCGGACGATGGCGGAGGCTGTGGACAGCGCGGGGAGGCGAGGGGAGCACGGTGGCCGTCGCAAACGGCGTCGGCGGTGACGAGCTCCGCTCGGGCTGCGCGGGAGAGAGAGTAGAGGAGGAGGAAAGATCGGGAGAGAGTGATAGGTTTTCAGGGGGGTGTGTGTCGCCCTCGGGCCTCCAGCGGCGAGAAGGGAAGCAGGAGGTGGCTGGCGTGTGCTCACGTGCGGCGGCCACACGCGCATTGTCCTTCTGTCAAAGGAGGAAGAAGACCGGGGAGCCCCTGGTGGGCCGGGCCACTTCTGCCAGGTAAGGCCCAGGTGAGGTGCACAGGTAACCTCTCTCTCCCCTTTTATTTATGTTTTCTATTTTCTGTTTGTTTGTTTTGATTTAGTAGGGGTACTAAACCAATTTATTTGCTTCTGTAAATTATTGTATGGACTAGAGATATTATTCTAGAGCCCCACAATAATTTCCAAAATTATTGGGCATGTATTTCTTCTATAACAGAAATAAAGCCAATTCAAATACATTATGATTTAATTCAAATGCCCAAAATAAATATTTCTGTGACTCCAAAAATATTGATTTGAATTTTACCTCCTAGCAATATTTTCTCAGAGTAACAGGAACATTTCCTTGGACTCATTTGATGAGAATTAAATGTTGATTATTTTTGAACTGGTTTCTGAGGGTTTCAACAAACCTCAATTCAACTTTTAGAAATTTGGCCATGATGCATGAGTGCAGATGCAACTATTCCACTCAGGCATTCTAGGGCTGTGACAACTCACCCCTACTAAACAAGAATCTCGTCCCGAGATTCAAGTCGTGAGGTAAGAAGACAGAGGGACACAAGCTATCATGATCTTCTTGATCCAACTGCCCTTCTTAAAGATGTCGACTCCTTGCGTCATATTGATCTTGGCATCTTTGCTTGCGGGATCTTCACCCAACACGAGGAGAAAAGAGCAAGATAACTCTATAGGAATCGATCTTCTTGAAGACCGAGCAACTCACGATCAACTCACGGAATGAGACGTTGAACATCTCTTGAGCTGAGACACAAAACACACCTTAAAAAGGATGGAAGAAACAATTGACGAGGGTTTCAAAGTAGCGAGGAGAAACTGCCATGATACCATAATGAGACATCTTAGAAGAAGGTGACTCGCAGAAATATTCCCTTAAGTGGCAAAAAGAATAACTTTTGATTTAGAGATCATTGAAACTCTTCATACCAGCCTAGGGCAATCACAACAATCGTTTGGCGGATTACGAAGGGATGGCATACCCGGACTAGGATGGATGATGTGGACTACCTTGTTGAAGACAATGCAATGAGTGATTTTGCTTGCGCGTGCTCTCAAGAGCTTG
This sequence comes from Triticum dicoccoides, assembly GCF_002162155.2. NCBI lineage: Eukaryota > Viridiplantae > Streptophyta > Magnoliopsida > Poales > Poaceae > Triticum > Triticum dicoccoides. Next base: position 219,234,000 of record NC_041386.1, on the reverse strand, counting down.
AGCATTTCCATATTCATCAAGGTTTTACCAATATCCGTGACAAGGATCCTGGCAACACAACATACCACCATGATGGATATTGGTGGAGGATGTAGATGCAAAGGAAGATAACACTTTCTCAGATTTCACCTTAGCGAGGCCAAGGGGACAAAATCTGGATAATCGACCGAGAGACATTTAGCACTCCGCTTCTAATGTTCTCCTTGATTTGCTAGCGCAACCCCTTTATTAAAATGGTTTGGTACCTAGGACATCAAGTAAAAGGTCGGACTTCGGGAGCACAAAAATCCATAGGGAACAACTATTGGAGTAAACCCTACGAAATCCTTATGGGGAGGTGGCCAACTTCCTCAATCAAAACACTACAATAACAGGTCTTCCGGCTGGGTGTGTCGGCCACGACATCCACTTTACCGGTTACAGAGAGACCAATATTATAGTTCTTGGGAAATGTTCCAACCATCATATCTGCCTGAGATTCAGATTTGGTTGGTGTCAGGATCTTCCAGACTCATCAAGTCTAGAGAGAAAAAATGAAAGTTTGCAACACCATTCAACGAGATGACGTTGCGAGATTCTCAGGAGATGAACTATGATAGCAAGCTCCAGAGCATGAGTTGGTTCTACTACAACATGTGAACACATTGTTCCAGACAAGCATGACCACGTGGTAGTCTTATAATAAAACGCTACCGAGTTCAGGTGGGGGACCATCATCGAGGATAATGGAATCTTGTACAAATCCGTCTAGTACCTTCAGGACTAGCACTTAGAACTTATTATCTTTGAACAAATCAACCAGTGGCTTGGTGTGCTAGGAATACGAATGGAGTGGAGGTAATTAATCTGCCAAACCAGAGAATACTTTGCACGAATGCATGACTGACTTGGGATGATTCCAAAGGGAGCAAAAACAAGCTCCCTCGAATTCACGGCGGCAACTTGCATCGAATGCACGTGAACTTAGAGGAAGTCACTACTTTCATCCAAACATATACTTCATGAGCGGGGCATGAAGAAAATGCTTACACAAGTTTCCAACACTAGCTGGATGTTCAACATGAATCATGGGGGAGACAAAATGCTGCTGATGGGCTCAACAACAACTCATCGGAATTTCCATATCACTGGACTTCCACCATTATGTGAACATGGTGATAGCATTGGTCAGACCAAAGGATGTAATGGTGTATGCTCGAGGGATCAACCACGAGTAAGACATCATTACGAATATCGTTAGTTCTGATTTGATTTGATGATAGACCCTACTCAAATCAAAGATTGGACAAGACAATAGATCCAACAACTGATACGAGGACCAGTTGATGAAGATATCATCTTTCTTCAACACACGCAAACACAAAGATATCCCTTAAAATGAACTAAGTCGGACAAGCTTTTATCTTCCAACTCTCCAAGTTGTTGTTTTAGCTTAACCAACTAGCTCAGGGGTATCCAACATAGATTCTTGGAGAAAGGGGTGGTTTATAAGAGACCAACTTGATCACGAACTCAACATAGCGGTCAAGTGACAACCTGGTTATACTTCTGAGAGGATATTCGGAACACCACGAACCACCGATATGTCTCTAAGCTCGAGAACAATCTTGCTTTTTAGAGAAGCCGATGTGATCAAAAGAGCAAGGGATTCAATCCTAACTCAAAGATCAAAGAGTGCACCAGAAATAAGAACAAGGTAGCACGATCAATCCTAGAATAGTGTTTTGATAACCAGCACACTAGGAATGATATTAGTGTCCATTAACTACCAAGCAACACGGTTGCTAGGAGTATTGATTTCACACATCATGGTTCACTTGCCGGCATTCCGGTTGTGACAACACGGGACCGGGGAATGAAAATGATGGCAAGAAGTATCACTACGTCAAGAATTCATGAGAGATGGTGCAATTCTCATGACAATCCTGACATAAAGGGGGTAATACTCCAGGGTAGAACAAAGCAAAAGCTGGATGGGCATTTGATCTGCAGAACACAACTACTTTGACCCAATCCTGGATATGGATGAGGTACTGGAGTTTGTTTCTCCTAGTCATTCTGAGATAGAATGGCTTAACGGACCACAAGAATAATAAGCATCGATGAACATGAATGCACAACTATTCCTGACTATCAATTGATAGATGAAGGTCGGAATATAACTGAAGAGGGTCAACTCAAGAGGACATATATCTTTCTGAGTTGTGGATGCATAGATTAATATGTCGAACCAAGTTCAACATGTTTCTTCCAGATAACCCATGCAGAAAGGTAGAACTGGCAGAATCACAATTATGAATGGAGAACTCCTCAAGAGTACTCTGATTGTGATATTTTGGTTCAAAGAACTTCTGCCTTAATGGTTCATGGTATTTGGAAGAAGGAAATACCACGGACCTCGAGGACTATCACAAGGTTACTAATATCCTAAAGGAAGGAGCAACACTATCTACACGAATTAAGTAGAGTGAACCTTGGGTTCAAGAACCCAGAAATAGAATACCTACTACTAAATGGCATCACGGGATGCTTTCGAGAATGGTGGCCAGAATCTTCACACCGGAACACAAAACATGGCTAGATTACTAGGTGACTCCCTAAAACACCTAGGGTCATAATAATAGCCCCAACATATATGTCGAGGCAGTAGAGTACCTCAACAGACCATTAGTGTGCTTAATCTGGCCCAAAAGGACATCGGAAACGGGAAGAAGGGATTTGGAAATGCATCAGACTAGTTAGATACCTGGGATGACTCGGACATCATAACGGCTGTAAATGCTCAAAAAGTTTTGAGACATCCTGCAAAATAGTGGCATGACCACTCAGCATCACAATATCAAGGTTCTGAGGCCAGCTATGAATACACAGAAGTAGTAGAAACTGAACTGATACTTGAACTCAACAATCCTAGGCAACTACGGTTTAGTAACACGTCATACCGAGAGACAGAAGAGAAGCCTAGTTCTTAACCCGCGTAGAATGAGAAGAGAATGACTCAGATCAGAGGGCATAAGGTAAAGGAGTAAAAAGAGCCTTACGTTCCCTTCCACAATCAATTCCCTTACATAACTAAAGCATTTCTAGACACAACTTCGTCTGGTTGGCTTACTAATCCTACAGGCAGTCAGGCTCTAATACCAAAGCTGTTAGGACCCCGATTCCAAGTCACATCGATCTAGCTGGTAACACCTCATATCACTTTGCGGCCTCACGCACGGTAACCCCACGGGTGTCGCCTTACCAAGGCCCGAGACCGTTTGTGCCTTTTGGCTCACGTATATGATAGTGTCGCTAGCATCCATATGATAGAGAACCCGGGCCGACATGGCTAGTCGTGAACCCAAAGCGGCATGGACCTATGGGGACAAACATACATGAATCACATCGAGCATGTCGGTCAACAGCATGTGAATCCGGGCTGTAGCACTGGGCTAACAGGACTCCGGGGAACCCGGGCTGTAGCAGGCTAGGTAGGACTCCGGATGTCACCGCGTGACATTTCCCCGAAGGGACAGACATAGGAACGAAGTGAAACACATGCTGACCAGTCAAGTGTCCTGAGCAGTAGTGCTGGGCTAGCAGGAATCCGGTGAACCAGGCTGTAGCGGACTACTATGGCTCATGGAAGCACTAGACTACATTTCCCCATAAGAGAGGCTGCCAAGGATAAAAAACTAGATTGTCGGATCCCACACATACCAAGCATTTCAATCATACACACAATATGCTCGATATGTGTAAATACAACATGGCATCACAACATAACTCTACGACTCAAGTATTTATTCATTAGGCTCCGAGGAGCGAGATATTACAAACATGGGTCTCATGACCCAACATTCAGAGCATACAAGTCAAAGCACATGCGGAAGTTTAACATGTCTGAGTACAGACATCTACAAATGAAAAAGGCTGAGAAGCCTGACTATCTACCAGATCCTGCCGAGGGCACAAGATCGTAGCTGAGGTATCAAGCTAAACGTCGAAGTCCACACGGAACTACTAGCGAGACTGACGTCTCTCTGCAAAACATAAAATAGGCAAACATGAGTACAAATGTACCCAGCAAGACTTACATCAGAACTAACTACATATGTATCGGTATCAACCAAGGGGGTAGTGGAGTTTAACTGCAGCAAGCCAGCTTTGACTCAGTGGCTAACCTGAACTACGACTGCAAACAACTCTTTTGAGGTGGCGCACACGAGTCCACATATTCACCAGTTCAATACACCACTATGGACCCGCTCCCGTCTCCCTACGAGAACGCCATCCATAGCACTCACGCTTATCTTGCGCATTTTAGAGTATCCACTTTCACTTGTCTATGAACTGTTATAGGCAACCCAGAAGTCCTTTACCGTGGACACGGCTATTCGAATAGATCATTTATAACCCTGCAGGGGTGTACTTTGTCACACATGTTTCCACCACTTAGCGTCTGCACACGACATGTGCTCGGCAGACTTCAAGCGAAAGCCGACGTGGGTGTAGACCACGACCTGACTAACCGCACAAGTCTCTAGTCCAGGTTTATCGCCTATTCGGGTTCCATCCGCGAGGAGATCCGGCCGGTGTTTCGCTCACAGCCCCAAACGATGTGTGCAGGGTTCCAGAGACACCAAACGGGCGCCCGGTACACCATGCCACGGGGTATCTACCGCATCATAGCCCACCCCTAGGGTCAGCGCTACGCACAACCGCCAACACATATCCTATAAACACCAGAAACTAGTTGCAACTCCTGGACAGAGGACGAGAGGGGTCAGTAAGTCAAGCGGGGTCATATTTCAGGGCCCAATGTGTGGTAGTAGCTATTTCATGGATCCCAAACACAGAACTCAGTTCCTAAGGATGGCTTCAATGAAACAACCCACCATGTACTCCTACATGGCCTCTCATCGATACCTTTACCAAATCATGTTCACACATTTAGCTCTCAACAGTAGGACATGTTCACACACCTCCGATTCATCCCCGATGTATCAGACCTAACACAATTCTATGCAATAGCAGGCATGACAAACAAGCATGAATGAGTAGGCACATCAGGGCTCAAACAACTCCTACTCATGCTAGTGGGTTTCATCTATTTACTATGGCAATGACAGGTCATGCAGAGGATAAGGGGTTCAACTACCGCAGCAAGTAACAGATGAATCGTTGTTGTCCTAATGCAGTAAAAGAGAGCATGAGCGAGAGAGTGGGATTGTATCGGAATGAGCAAGGGGGTTTTGCTTGCCTGGCACTTCTGAAGATAGTATATCTCTTCATCGGTGTCAACGATCACATCATCGAAGCAACATCTACTGAGAGGGGACAATCACCGGCAAACACAAAAGAACCAACATTCACTGCAATGCACAATCAAATGAATGCAATGTCATGTTAAGGAACTGAATTGACCTAATGCAGTAGTAAGCCAAGTTAATTGAAGTGGAATTCAAACAGGGTTAAACTCCAACTCCAAATGCTAGTTCATAAATTGCCCTAATCATGATTTATCCCATTCAGTGAGGTTAACTTGTTCAACCATGCATGAAAATGGTACAGATGGATTCCTTGAATTTTTTTGATCATTTTCATATATAAATTATTTCATTTGGAGTTATGGTTGATTTTCTATGATTTTTAGAAGTTTATACTATTTTCTGGAATTTTCTGAATAAACTTAAATCCAGAAAATGCTTTACTGCGTCAGCATTGCGCAAGGCTGATGTCAGCAGGTCAACTGGGATGGTCCAGGTCAAACCTGACCAGTGGGTCCCGCACGTCAGTGTAATAGGGAAGGGACAGAGGCTGACCAGTGGGTCCGGGTCAACGTTGACGTGGCATGGTCAAAATGACATGTGGGGCCGGCTATATTAACCTAAACTAAACAGGGAATAAATCCCAGGGTTAATTCAGGCATGGGGCCCATAGTCAGTGAGAGAGGGTGTTCGTTAGTGGCGTCATTTGCCACTAATGACGGTGCCACGTCGGCACGGCCGGAGTTAACCCACCGGCGACCAAAACAACGGTGGAGGCTCGCCGGACTTGAGCTACAGGCGACGGCTGGACTCGCGGAGACCACCGAGGAGTAGCCCGTGCTCTCCCGCATCCATAGGAGTAGGTGGGTGGCCGTGGGGGTGCCGGAGCTCACCGGAACGAAACTCGTGGCGGTGGCCGGGGTTCGGCGAGGTCGGGATTGGTGCTACGGTGCACGGGAGGGTGAGTGGGTGTGTGCGTTAGACTCCTGGGGGCTTCCTGAGCATGGTGAGGCGCTCCGTTGTGAGCTTCCGCGGCTGTGGCCACGGCTGCGCCATGGCCGGCAGCGAGAAGCTCTCGGCCGCGGTGGGAAATGGAGCTACGGGATGGGCACGAGATTGAGAGAGGAGGGGAGAGGAACAGGGGCTCACGGCGGTGCAATGAGCTGCTCAGCGGGCTCGGGGAAGACCTAACGGTGATGAATCAACGACGGCGGTCCTCGGTGGCCGAGGAGGAAGAAGACGAGGCAGCCGGCGATGCAAGCCGTCCCAGCGCTCGGGGCCAGGGTGGGGCGGAGCGTTGGACGATGGCGGAGGCCGTGGAAAGCGCGGGGAGGCGAGGGGAGCACGGTGGCCGTGGAAAACGGCGTCGGCGGCGACGAGCTCCGCTCGGGCTGCGCGGGAGAGAGAGCAGAGGAGGGGGAAAGGTCGGGAGAGAGTGAGAGGTTTTCAGGGGGGTGTGTGTCGCCCTCGGGTGCCTCCAGCGGCGAGAAGGGAAGCAGGAGGTGGCCGGCGTGTGCTCGCGCGCGGCAGCCATGCGCGCGCTGTCCTTCTGTCAAAGGAGGAAGAAGACCGTAGAGCCCCTGGTGGGCCGGGCCACTTCTGCCAGGTAAGGCCCAGGTGAGGTGCAAAGGTAACCTCTCTCTCCCCTTTTATTTCTGTTTTCTATTTTCTGTCTGTTTGTTTTGATTTAGTAGGGGTACTAAACCAATTTATTTGCTTCTGTAAATTATTGTATGGACTAGAGATATTATTCTAGAGCCCCACAATAATTTCCAAAATTATTGGGCATGTATTTCTTCTATAACAGAAATAAAGCCAATTCAAATACATTATGATTTAATTCAAATGCCCAAAATAAATATTTCTGTGACTCCAAAAATATTGATTTGAATTTTACCTCCTACCAATATTTTCTTAGAGTAACAGGAACATTTCCTTGGACTCATTTGATGAGAATTAAATGTTGATTATTTTTGAACTGGTTTCTGAGGGTTTCAACAAACCTCAATTCAACTTTCAGAAATTTGGCCATGATGCATGAGTGCAGATGCAACTATTCCACTCAGGCATTCTAGGGCTGTGACAGACGCGAACTTGTTCTTCTGCCTCCTAGATCATATCCGGTCCAAAGAATTGTCTTTCACCGGTTTCTGACCAGTTCGAAGGTGTTCGACATCTTCGTCCATACAGAACCTCAAAAGGAGCTTTCTTGAGGCTGGATTGTAGCTGTTGTTATAAGCAAACTCGGTGAAGGGAAGACACTTCTCCCAATCCATACCGAATGAGATAACACAAGCTCTAAGCATGTCTTTGAGAATTTGGTTGACTCTTTCCACCTGACCACTTGATTGAGGGTGGAAAGCGGTACTGAAGGAAAGATGTGTGCCCATGGCAGTTTGGAAACTCTCCCAGAAATGAGAAGTGAAAAGACTACCACGGTCTGAATTGATGTCTAGTGGAACACCATGAAGTGACACTATTCGAGAAATATATAAGTCAGCGAGCTGACTAGCAGTGATACTCTCTCGAACAGGTAGGAAGTGAGCCACTTTGGAAAGACGATCAATGACTACGAATATAGCATTATTCCCTCTCTTGGTCCTGGGAAAGCCGGTGATGAAGTCCATACCGACTTTATCCCATTTCCACTCAGGAATAGCTAAAGGCTGAAGGGTGATAGCAGGTCTTTGATGTTCTGCCTTAACGCGACGACAAATGTCACAGTTAGCAATGAACTAAGCAATTTCTCTCTTCATCCTAGTCTACCAGAACCTCTGGCGTAGATCCTGATATATTCTAGTACTACCGGGATGAATTGTGAGAGGATATTCATGGGCCTCCTTAAGAATCAGTTGTCGCATATGTTGATTCTTGGGAACCACCAAGCGATTCTCAAAGGAAACAACACCTCGATCATCTATGGAGAAACTGCCACCAACTCCCTTGTCAATGTTTCTCTTGATCCGGGAAATTCCCGTATCCTGCTTCTGAGCAGAGATGATCTGATCCACAAGAGTAGGTTTCGCCACCAAGGTAGAAAGGAATCCGTGAGGAGCAATGTGAAGGTTGAGCTTACATAACTCCTCATGGAGAAGTGGTTGGCCCTGTTGCAACATGAGATTGTTGCAATAGGACTTACGACTTAGTGCATCAGCCATGACATTTCCCTTGCTTGGGGCGTAGGTAATCCCTAAGTCGTAATCTGAGATCAACTCCAACCAACGCCTTTGCCTAAGGTTCAAATCTGGCTGGGTGAAGATATACTTGAGACTCCGGTGATCGGTGTAAATCTCGCAACGCTTACCAAGAAGATAATGTCGCCAGATCTTAAGTGCATAGACTATGGCTACAAGCTCTAGATCATGTGTGGGTAATTCTCCTCATGTGGATGCAACTGTCGAGATGCATAGGCAATCACATGGCGATCTTGCATAAGAATGCAACCTAGTCCCTGTCATGAGGCGTCGCAGTAGATAACAAAGTCTTTAGTGAAATTTGGTGGCACAAGTATGGGAGCAGAACTCAGGCGTCTTTTCAGTTCCTGAAAACTGTACTCACACTATGGGGACCACTCAAACTTTTTATCTTTCTTGAGAAGTTCCGTGAGGGGTTTGGCCACTTTGGAGAAGTTTTCAACAAAGCGGCGACAATAACTGGCTAGGCCAAGGAAACTCCTAACTTGCTTAACCGTTTCAGGCGGAGTCCAATCAAGAACAGTCTGAACTCTCTTGGGATTGACGGCAATGCCCTTGCCAGAGATCACGTGGCCGAGATAGGTCACTTCTGGCAACCAAAATTCGCACTTGGAGAACTTGGCATAAAGGCGGTGCTCTCTGAGTTTTTCTAACACAAGTCTAAGATGTTCGACATGCTCTTCCTCGTTCTTCGAGTAGATAAGAATATCATTGAGGTAAACCACGACGAACTTATCTCAGTACTCCATGAAGATCAAGTTCATCAAGCGAGAGAATGTAGCTGGAGCATTGGTTAGACCAAAGGACATGACGGTGTACTCGTACTGGCCATAACGAGTGACAAAAGCCGTCTTAGGAATGTCCCCATTTCTGATCTTGATTTGGTGGTAGCCTAACCTCAAATCCATCTTTGAAAAGACTGAGGATCCAGTGAGCTAATCATACATGTCGTTGATCCTGGGGAGCGGATACTTGTTCTTTATCGTGACCAAATTAATGGGAGGATAATATACAACCATTCGGTCCGTACCATCCTTCTTCTTGACGAAGAGGACGGGGCAAGCCCATGGAGAAGAACTAGGACGGATGAAACCCTATTGTAAGGATTCATCGAGTTGTTTCTCAAGCTCAGCTAGTTCTAAGGGTGCCATCTTGTAAGGTCTCCTAGAAATTGGGGCGGTTCCTAGGATAAGATCTATGACAAACTCTACATCTCTTTCAGGTGGAATACCTGGCAGTTCCTCTGGAAAGACATCCAGGAAGTCATGGACTACCGGGATATCTTCAAGGTCTGGAAGAGGGCTGGCATTAAGAGAATAGAGTTGACGCTTTGCAACTCTAGTGGAGACAGTGACTATCTTTCCAGATGGGTGTGTAAGCTGAACAAACCTTGTGTAACAATCAATCTTGGCATAATGAGCTTTCGTCCAGTCCATACCGAAGTGATGCAAGGAATACAAGTCTGTCAACAAGGATTTCATTACCATGGCTTACACTAGAAGTTTGCCATTTGGAACTAGGAGTTTGAATGACTAGTGGGGAGGGCATATCACAAAATGAAATGTTGGGCATATCACAACGCTTTCAGAAATGAAGGAGTGAGATGCTCCAGTGTCGAACAGAATCGATGCTGGATGAAAATTGACAAGGAGTGTACCAAGAACGACATCCGGATCATCATGAGCGTCTTTAGCTGAGACGTGATGCACACATCCACGTTCAGTGGGAGCTGACTTGACACTGATCATCTTGCGTGATGGCTTACCATGGCCAACAGACTTCTCAGGCTGGGGTGGAGCATAGTTGGTTTGAGAGCAGTCACGTGCATAGTGTCCTAGCTCTCCGCATGTGAAGCAAGTCCCTGAAGTAGGACGTGGACTCGCATTGACAAGCGGTCTACCAGTAGGACTGGGTGGAGCATGTAACTGAACTGGGTGAGGCGCCACATAAGAGGGCCTCGGTGAATAACCGGGTGGAAGAGCGGAGTTCGGAACCCAAATCCGGCGCTTCCGAGAACTAGAACCGGAGGAAGAACCCAATTCACGGGTGTGCTTACGAGACTCCTTGTAAGTGAGAGCTGTCTCTACATTAATGGCCTTGTTCACAAGAGCCTGGAATGTATTGCAATGATGCAAGTGGAGATCACGACGCAACTTGGGGTTGAGACCCTTCCGGATCCTAGCCTGCTTCTTAGCGTCTGTGGACACCTCTTCTGTAGCATAGCAGGCGAGGTTCTCAAACTCTCTACTATAAGCATCAACAACCATCTTACTCTGGGTGAAACTACAGAACTCTTCTCTCTTGCGGTCAATGAAAGCCTGAGGAATGTGATGCTCGCGAAAAGCCTCAGTGAAATCTCTCCAGGTGGGTATCTGGCCAGCTGGAAGCATAGCCTCATAGTTCTGCCACCAGAGACTAGCAGGACCTTCCAGGTGATAAGCAGCATAGGTGACCTTGTCACCTTCAGCTACGCTCGCGGAACGCAGCTTGTGTGTGATACTACGGAGCCAGTCATCTGCATCGAGTGGCTCAACGGAATGATGGAAGGTGGGGGTTTCAAACCAATGAAATCATAGATGGTCGCTGACTCTTTGCACTGGGGTGCGGTGTTCTCCTCAATACGTGCTAACAAGCGGTTAGACTCACGCTTGTTCCTCTCCATCTCTAACATGAATTCTGCCAACGAAGACTGGTTGGGAGGATCCTCATCCCTACCATCTCCGTGGTTCTGGCTACGAGCAACAGAACTTCGGTTAGCTGACGACATCCTGAGAACGAAACCAAGGACGGAGTCAACATCAACTATAGGATGCAGAAGGTAGCACAAGAAATTAGTATCTCTCGAACCCCTAGGACAATTCCGGCAGCATAACGACAGTAAAATGCTCAAAATAAGACATTCTGCAAAAGATGGGGTAGCACCATACTCAACATCATCACTCAAGGTTCTGAGATATTACTAAACAAGCTACACCGGAGGTACTCGAACTGGGATATGACTCTGATCAACCAATCCCAAGAGACTACGGAGTAGTAACACATGATCCTGATAGACAGAAGAGGAAGCCTAGTTCCTTAACCCCGTAGGAAGGATAGGATGACTCAGATCAGAAGGCATGAGGTATAAGGAGTAAAAAGAGCCTTAGGTTCCCTTCCACAATCAATTCCCTTATATAACTAAAGAGTTTCTAGACTCAACTTTGACCAGGTTGGCTTGGAAATCCTACAGGCTGTCAGGCTCTGATACCAAAGCTATCGGGACCCCGATTCTAAGTCACACCTATCTATCATGTAACACCTCATATCACTTTGCGGCCTCACGCACGGTATTCCCACGGGTGTCGCCTTACCATGGCCCAGGACCGTTTGCGCCTTTTGGCTCACGTATATGATAGTGTCGCTAGCATCCATATGACAGAGAACTCGGGCCGACATGACTAGTCGTGAACCCAAAGTGGCACTAACTTACGGGGACATGCATACATGAAACAACATCGAGCATGTCGGTCAGCAGCGTGTGAATCCGGGCTATAGCAACTGGGCTAACAGGACTCCAGAAACCCAGGCTGTAGCAGTCTAGGCAGGACTCCGGATGTCACCACGTGACATTTCCCCGAAGGGACAGACACAGGAACGAAGTGAATCACATGTCGGCCAGTCTAAGTGTTCCGGAGCAGTAGTGCTGGGCTAGCAGCACTCCGGTAAACCGGGCTGTAGCGGACTACCATGGCTCGGTGGAAGCACCAGACTACATTTCCCCATAAGAGAGGCTACCAAGGATAGACAACTAGGGTGTCGGATCCCACACATAGCAATACACGTTACATGTATGCATAACATGCAAGTATGTGCTGTACAACATGGCATCACAACATAACGCAAACTCATATAGATAAAGGCCCAGACGAGCCACATAGCATTAAATACAAACAGGGGTCACATGACCCATCATTCAGAGCATACAAGCAACGGAAGCATTACATGTCTGAGTACAGACAACTACAAAAGGAAAAGGCTGAGAAGCCTGACTATCTACAAGTCCCTCCCAAGGGTACAAGATCATAGCTGAGGTAACAAGCTACTCGTCGAAGTCCAAGCGGTACTACTAGTGAGACAGATGTCTCACCTGCAAAACATAAATAGGGCAAACGTGAGTACAAAGGTACTCAGCAAGACTTACATCAGATCCTATCATACATGCATTTGTCTCAAGATGGTAATGTGGGGTTTAGTTGCAGCAAGCCAGCTTTGACTCAGTGGCTATCCTGTTCCACGACTACGAGAAACTTCTTTGAGGTGAGGCAGCGCACACGAGTCCACTAATCACCACATCAATACACTACTATGGATTCATCCCCGTATTTCTACGAGAAGTCCATCCATAGCACTCACACTTGTCTTGAGCATTTTAGAGTATACACTTTAAGTTCTCTATGTACCACGTAAGCATCCAAGAAGTCCATAACCGAGGACACGACTATTCGAATAGATCATCATAACCCTGTAGGGGTGTACTTCTTCACACACGCTCTCACCACTTATCACCATGTACACGTCATGTACCTCGGCAACCTTCAAGCGGAAGCCTGGCGAGGGTGTCGGCCACGACCTGACTAACCACACAAGTCTCTCATCTAGGTTTATCGCCTATTCGGGTTCCATCCGCAAGGAGATCCGGCCGGGGTGTCGCTCACGGCCCCAAACGATGTGAGCATTGTTCCCAAGCCCACCATCCGGGTACCACTTGGTACACCGTGCCACTGTGCCTAGTCTGTCTCAAGCCCACCTGGCCGGGTGCCACTTGGTAGACTACTAACACTACCTACAAACACTAGAAACTATTTGCAACTCCTAGACAGAGATCAAGTTGGCTAATAAGTCGAGAGAGCTTGGAGCGCCCGGAGCCCAATGTGTGGACAACTTACACAGAACTCAGTTCTTAAGGACGGTCCCAATGAGACAACCCACCATGTACTCCTACATGGCCTCTCACCGCTACCTTTACCAAATCATGTTCACACGCTTAACTCTCAGCACCAGAACATATCGTAACACTCCAATTCATTCCCGATGAATCAGACCTGACACAACTCTAAGCAATAGCAGGCATGGCATGGTAGGAACACAAGATGGCTCAATCAACTCCTACACATGCTAGTGGATTTTAACTATTTACTGTGGCAATGATAGGTCATGCAGAGGAATGGGTTCAACTACCGCAGCATAAAGTAGCAGTTGAATCATTGTTGTCCTAATGCAGTAAAAGAGAGCAGGAGCGAGAGGGTAAGATTGTATCAGAATGAACAAGGGGGTTTGCTTGCCTGGTAGATCAACAAGGGGGCACTGCTCCTCAGACAGGTACTCTGGAGCACTCTCCGGAGCAAGACCTATCGAGAAGTAACGGTGTCGACAATCAATACACCATCATATGCAACAATATGATGCATGAACATGGCATGTAGATGTGATGTTGTTTACACTAATGCAACTAGAATTCATTTGGTTGAAGTCCATTTGAACCAAGATTCAACTGCATCTCCAAAATAAGCTCTTATAAATGCCATTTATGTGTTTTCATATATACATCATGTATAGGTTGGGTTGTCATGCATGAAAATGGTACATATGGATAAATTTCATTTTTCCGATAATTTTTCATATATAAATTATTTCAATCTGAGCTACGGTTGAATTTCTATGAATTTTTGAAGTTTATGTCATTTTATGGAATTTCCTGATTTATTTTTAAACCAGAAAATGATATATTGCGTCAGCATGACAGTGGCATGACGTCAGCGAGTCAAACGTGGCTGACCAGGTCAAACCTGACGTGTGGGGTCCACACGTCAGTGTCACAGTTAGTTAACAGGGTTAGTTAGCTATTAAACTAATACTTAACTAAAAATTAGCAGGGCCAGGCCCCACATGTCATTGACCCACAAGGGTCAAAGTTGGGTCAACAGGGGGGTTGGACCCGGTCAATCCCGCCGGCGTTAAGCCGTCGGCGAGGCAGAACGCGGCGGAGGGCTCGGGATTGTCGCTCCGGCGACCATTTAGGCGGCGGAGACCATGGGCGAGGAGCCAGGGCTCGTCCGCGTCTTCTGGGGAAAGTGGGAGAGGCGGGGACGGCGGGAGCTCGCCGGAGCGGAGCTCGGTGCAGCGGCCGGAGCACGGCTTCGAGCGGGAAAGGCCAACGGGGCACGGCAGGGGCTGCGGAAGGCGTCTACGACCTCCGGCGTTGCGCTGAGCACTGCTATGTGCTCAGTTGCAGCTCTATGTGACAGTGGCCACGACGGCAACATGGCTGTGCGGCGGCGAGCTTCGGGCACGGTGGCGCTAGCGCTAGAGGACATGCGGGGCGACGGGGTTAGGGGCGAAACGAAGAGGGGCTCACCCCGCGTCGTTTGGAGGCGTCAGCGAGCTCGGGGGAGGCCAGACGGCGACGTGGCATTGTAGACGATCTCAGGCGCTGGAGGTTGAAGACGACGGCGGTGGCGGCATTGCAGGGGCTCCCGAGGCGGGTGGCTCGACGGAGAGGTAGAGGGAGACGTGGCGGAGCTTGCAAACACGAAGAGAGGGCGAGGGGGAGGCGGTGAGCGTGACAACGGCGAGCGGCGGTGACGAAGCCGTTCGGGGGGGGTGTGGGTGAGAGAGAGAGAGAGAGGTCCAGGGGAGGGGATGAGCATGGGGGAGTGTGGGAGAGGGTCGAGGGGAGTGCGTGGCATCGCCTACACACATCTGGGATGAAGCAGGTAGGGAGGAGGTGGCCGGGGTGCGTGCTCGCGCGCGCTAGCCACGCGCTCGTCCTCCTGGCGCGAGCGTGGAGATGACTGGCGCGGCCAGTTGGCTCGGCCGGCCCGCTGGGCCGCATAGTGCCAGGCTGCAGGTAAGGTCCAGGTAAGCGTTTTCCTATTTTGTTTTTCTTCTCTAGTTTCTGACATTTGTTTGGTTTAATAAAAATACAAAACCATTTTATTTTCTTATGCCAATTTTTGCAGGGGCTAGTGGTATTATTCCAGAGCTCCTCAACTACTGGCATAATTTTTGGACAATATTATATATATATATATAACAATATATATCCAAAGCAAATAATTACTGCATTAATTCCAAATGCCCAAAATAAATACTTATGAGCTCCTGAAAATGTTGGTTTGATTTTTATCTCTGTCCAATATTTTCAGAGAGCAACATGAGCATTTTCTTGGACCTTTTTGGAGCAATTTTTATTTGGGTCATTCCAGAATGATTCAGAGAGTTTCACAAATCCCCATTTCAAATTTCAATGAAATTTAAACATGATGCAAACATGAAGGCTAACCTAGGTCATACCAGAACTAGGGATGTGACATTGGGGGACCTGGTTATAGGATCGATTGCCGTACTATCAAGGGGGGCTCTCGATGAGTAGCTTGATCGTATTGTTCGTTGAGAGCTCAAACCATTGCATCCTTGGATCATATTTCTTGGTTCTTGTTTGGTTCTCTTTGTGAGTATTAGAGCTTATGGTCATCTTGATGACAAGCTCGAGTTCATCGAAAACGGAGTTCACATGCATCTTCTATGATGTTTTCGATGTCGGAGGTTTTGCTGGTTCTTCTCGGTTGGAGGTTTCACTCCTATTTTGGTTAGGCATACCTACCCTGCCTCTTCTTACTATATCCAACAATCTTGAGTTGTCTTGATGCTACTCGTCGTCTTGTTTCCAACAAGCTTGAGTTTGCTCAATTCGGAGCTCATATGCAGAAGTTATGGCAGTTCTTGTCTTCTTGAGAGTGGCTTTTGTCTGGTCCCAGCGGTAGTACCGCGAGCTCAAGCGGTAGTGCCGCTTGGAGCTCTCAGCCATAGTACCGCTGCAGTGCCGCTCTTCTACCGCCTCGATTTTGGGTCCTGCTCTTTTCGTGTCGGGTTTAGCAGTAGTTGCACGGTAGTAAGGCACGGTAGTTCCACCTAAGCGGTAGTACCGCTCCGGTCGGGCGGTAGTTCCGCTACTGCATTACTTCCGTCGTACTCTGCTCTGCCCTACCTCTTTTGGTCCCGTGTTCTACTCCTCCAGCGGTAGTACCGCTGGGGTGAGCGGTAGTACCGCATATTCCCAAGGTTCATGTTGTGTTGCTCCTTTTTCCCTGCTTCTTCCGCCCGAGCGGTAGTACCGATCGTGTGCGGGCTGAGCACATAACGGTTGGATTTTTTCCCTCCTATAAAAGGGGTCTTCTTCCCCAATGAACCTTATCCTTTGAGCTCGTGTTCTTCCCCATTGTTGACCTTCTTCGAGCTTGCTAACTCTCAATCCCTCCATGGATTCTTGCTAGTTTTTGAGGGAAAAGAGAGAGGAGATCTAGATCCACATTTCCTCCAATCACTTTCTCCTCTATGTGAGGGGAACCCCTTGAATCTAGATCTTGGAGTTCTTCGTGTTCTCTTCTTCGTTCTTCCTCTTATTTTCCTCCCTAGCATTTGTTGCTCCAGTGGGATTTGGGAGTGAAGGATTTGGGCACTCCGTGTGCCCTTGCCATTGCATTTGGTGCATCGGTTTGAGTTCTCCATGGTGATACGTGGAAGTTACAAGTTGAGAAGCTTATTACTCTTGGGTGCTTGGTGCCCTTGAGCTTGTTCCTCTTGGATGCTTGGTGCCCTTGAGCTTGTTCCTCTTGGGTGCTTGGGCGCCCTAGACGGTTGAGGTCACCTCGGAGCCATATTCCATTGTGGTGAAGCTTCGTGGTGTTGGTGGGGAGTTAACCCCAACCTTTGTGGTGTTCGGGGCTCAATCATTGTGGTGTAAAGCTCCGGGCAAGCGTCGGGGTCTCCAATTAGGTTGTGAAGATCAGCCCGAGCAATTTGACGGGTACCGGTGACCGCCCCCAAGGGTTGCCAAAGTGTACGGGTTCGGTGATCGCCCCCAAGGGTTGCCATTTGTACGGGTTCGGTGACCACCCTCAAGGGTCCCTTAGTGGAATCACGACATCTTGCATTGTGCGAGGGCGTGAGGAGATTACGGTGGCCCTAGTGGCTTCTTGGGGGGTGTTGTGCCTCCACACTGCTCCAAACGGAGATTAGCATCCGCAAGGGTGTGAACTTCGGGATACATCATCATCTCCGCGTGCCTCGGTTATCTCTTACCCGAGTCCTTTACTATTGCACTTTACTTTGTGATAGCCATATTGTTCTTTGTCATATATCGTGCTATAACATAGTTGCTTATCTTGCTTAGCATAAGTTGTTGGTGCACATAGGTGAGCCTAGTTGTTTTAGGTTTTGCGCTTGACAAGTTAACCGCTAGGTTTATTCCGCATTTGTTCAAGCCTAAACCATAATTATTTTAAAATGCCTATTCACCCCCCCCTCTAGGCGACATACACGATCTTTCACCACCATTGTGGTGTAATACCCTACTCCAGTGTGGTGGTGGTGGATTGCCTCTTGGGCTAATGATGAACAGAACAAGGGGAAGAACAGCCTTTGAGGTCGAGGTGTTCTTGTGCTTAATGAACTTGTGTGGGTGAGATGATCTTGGATCCGCTCTCGATTTGTGATAAGGTCGATCCCCCTACATGTGGTGGCTAGTTCTACTTATATAGGCCCTGGTCCTCTCCCCAAATATTGAGAGGGAAAGGAGTCAACAATGGCCAATTTTAAAGGGGACAAGTAGTACAGCTTATCCTGACAAAAGCGGTCTTCGCCTGCCAAAGGCTCTGGTGGTGACACCGTCCTGGGCTCCATAGTCACATCCATCTTGCCGTCCTTCTGGTCTTGGTCTCATTGCACTGATATGGAAACCTTTGCTTGATGCCTCGGTACTCCGCACTTGCGCTTGCCCCCTTGGCACAAAAGAGGAAGCAAGGACACTGCATGTGCTGATGCCCGCCTGGCGCCCGCCTGGTCTCGATCGCCATGGCTCACGTCATGAGGACCTCGCGAGGTTTGCCTTTCCTTGATCTCTCCGCCCCTCGTGAGCCTGCCTGGCGAGGCTGCTCCTGAGGAGGTCTTGCGTCATCCGCCTCACGAGGCTTGGCCCCTCGCAAGGGTCTTGAATGCCTTGTCGACGAAGATGGGCCATACAGACCTGCCAGCCCAGCCACGCCGTGGGCCGCAGGCAGGCAAGTCTGGGGACCCCTGTTTCCAGAACATCGACAGTGGCCCCCGGGCCCAAGGCATGCTCAGGCTTGGCTTTGAGGCGAAGCCAAAAGGTCAAGCGCAGAGCGCCGCGGGCCACCAAAGCCCGCGGCCTCGGTTGACACGTGGGGGTTGATTGGACGTGGGCGTCTCCGCTTCCCCATGTTGCCTTTGAATTCGTCTGGCTATGCGGCCCTCGCAACCTACACAGTTATTCACCCATCGCCCACGTCTTGCTTCCCAGTCCTTCTGCTTCCTTGGGACTCTGCTCCTGCTCTCCAATCTGACCTGCACCTCGCCTCCTTCATTGCCATGGCGCCAAAACAAGCATACAAGGGGAAGAAGCCTCTGCCTTCGCCAAGTGCACCTCCTGCCTCCAAGCCTACAGTCGGCCGATCCTTGGTGCTCAACGACGAGGCCATGGACAAGGTGCGTCCCATGCTCGCCACCAGTTTCAACGAGTGGGGGGATATGGTGGCTTGGCCTACGTCTCGCGCTCGCATCACTCAGACGGCCACTGAGGTCCCAATCTCCATTGATGCCCTTTGGGCGGGCCTGATTCCCCCTTTCCCTGCCTTCTTCAACGCGGTGCTTTAACACTACCAGATCCATATGCCGCATCTCGACCCCCAATCCGTGACTCTCCTCGCCATCTTCGCCTTTGTGTGTGAAGCCATGATGGGCATCACTCCTTCTGTGGCCCTTCTCCGCCACTTCTTCTCATTGCATCTGACTGATCCCCGACAAAGCTCGGGCTGCGTGAGCTTCCAGGCCGTGGCCGCGACAGCGGGCACGGGGATCGACTTCGAGCTTCCTTCATCCACGAGCGAATTTCGGACACGGTGGGTATTTTTTGACGCCGGTGTGCTCAGCCCTCTGCTCCACGCCCCATCAGCGCCCGCTGGTGGTGTCAAAACCGGCGGATCTCAGGTAGGGGGTCCCGAACTGTGCGTCTAGGATCCATGGTAATAGGAGACAGGGGACACGATGTTTACCCAGGTTCGGGCTCTCTCTACGGAGGTAATACCCTACTTCCTGCTTGATGTGATCTTGATGAATATGAGTATTACAAGAGTCGATCTACCACGAGATCGTAATGGCTAAACCCTAGAAGTCTAGCCTATGAATATGGTAATGAGTATATGTGGTCTTTTCGGACTATGCCCTTCGGATTATATAGACACCGAGGGGATCTAGGGTTTACATGGAGTCAGTTACATAAGAAGGAATCTTCGGTCGCCAAGCTTGCCTTCCACGCGAAGTAGAGTCCAATCCGGACAGGTGCAGTCTTCGGCCTTCATGTCTTCACAGTCCATCAGTCTGGCCCATGGATAACAGGCCGGACGCCCGAGGACCCCTTATTCCAGGACTCCCTCAGTAGCCCCCGAACCAGTCTTCAATAGCGAGGTGCTCGGCACATATTGTCTTCGGTATTGCAAGGTGGGTTCCCCCTTCACTGATCCCCAAGTAATGTATTCGGCCATTGATCCAATGTCTCCTCCTTGGCTTCTGTGCATTTGAATAATATTTGTCCTCCACGTGTCGAGTGAATGTGGAAACTCAGGGTATTTTTCCGAATAACACCCTATCCATGCGAGGAAGAGCGCCTATTTAAAGAGATTGGATCCCAGATCCATTCAGCGCTACGCAGAAGAAATCCCCAGAGACTGCTTAGGAGAAACCATTCCAGCATGGCTAGTGTTCCCAGCTCCTCTGCTCGTCCCGGCCCAGAGAAAGGCGAGTGGGAGAGGTGTTTCGTGTCTCATAGCCGATTGACGAAGTTGCAAACATAGGGATTCCTTCCCCATGCAGATCTAGTCCCTGTTCGAACAGGGCTAGCTTTCTTCAATGAGGGTACTCACGCAGAGGACTTCCCCAATC
>NC_041386.1:219185632-219213483 GCF_002162155.2 Triticum dicoccoides | reverse complement strand
CGAGTGTGTTTTGTCCCCTACTTGCTAAGAGGTGTTGGATTTCCAATCCATCCGTTCCTTCGAGGGCTTCTGGAATACTGCGGCCTCCAGCTGCACAACTTCACTCTGGCCTCTATTTTGCACATTGCGAGTTACGTTGCTTTATGCAAACTTTTCTTGGGCGTCGAGGCTCATTTTGAGTTGTGGAGGAAGTTGTTATGTCTCGTCCCACGCAATCACAAAGGGTCAATATTTGAAGTGGGCGGAGCCAAAATATGGCGCGTCGCTGATACCGGATATCCATCTGGCACACCAAGGAAGGCACCTGATGAATGGCCCTCCGAATGGTTTTATATAGAGTACGTTGCGCTTCCCGACCCGATTCGAAAGGGTCTTCCTGAATTTGCGCGCGTCCCGCTGAAGAAACGCCACAGTTGGCGTCCCCGGAGTCTTGAAGAGGAAGAGGGCGTGGAGGTTCATCAGCTGATGAGAAGGATAAAAGAGCTCACCCAGTCTGGACTCACAGTAATCGAGGTTATGGCGATTTCCATAGCAGGAGGGGTTCAGCCACTCCAATACAGAGGGCTTCCCATGTGTCAATACAACGGGGAGGACGATGCCTCTCGCTGCGGCCGGAAAGGTCCGGATACCCCTGCTGCTTTGGCTAAGATATTAGCCGAACTGTTCAAAGGGGAGGAAAAGGAATTTCTCCGCATTGAATGTAGAGACGGGTACTCTATGTATAACCCTCCCAGCTGGGTAAGGCCTGACCCCTCTGTTTTTACTTCTTCGATCTCCGAATTGCCTTTGATACACTTCTAGCCTATTTGCTTATGACAGCACTGGCGAAAGGTCACCGAGGGATTTTATAGTCCGGCCCCACAGCCGAAGGACCACAATCGGGAGCTCGATCCCGGGTTCGAAGAGGATCCGGATATATTTGTGGTGCTTGCGGAGGGGGTGTTTTACCAGACGAGCTACGATGGCATAGAAGTGGCCATCATCGCCGACTACCCCGGTCTTCTTCCAACTTCACATGTAAGTGACCCGAACACACCTTATTCAAAAGAGATCTCTCCTTCCATCTTACCCACCGCACTGTCTTGTGCTCAAAAGGGGAAGGGTTTGGCGCGCCGTACTACTCGAAGGGTACCTCCGAAGAGAGCGTCCCCCACTCTAGGCGAGACTTCCAAGAGGAAAGCAAATGAAGATACGGCCGTGCCCTCATTGAAGAGGTATGAATTTGCCAACTGCACCTGAGCAGTCACATCCAACCGTGATCTTCTTGTTATTCATGTGTCAGGAGAAAGACGCGCCGGACCGTATCCGGAGGCTCGAGCGGCCGTACTTCCCGCAGCCAGGGTTCAAATCCTGCCATGAAGACGGGGGCCGATGCGGAGGCGAAGTCGGACTGTCCTCCGGCCGAGGACTCGAATGATGTATCCGTCACCAACTCGTAAGTGGAGAGTGCGATGAATCATTGGCGCCGTTGGGCCATTTTACAAGACCCTGGATTTTCAGAAGAGTCGTTTAACGCCTTCAACTTGGCCGATGTGTACATCCAAGCTGCTCGAGATGGGATTAACAGGGCCACAAAGCAACAATTGAAAGATGTGCAGGTAAATTTATTTTGTCTGACTATGATAACCATATGCCAATAGCCCCCGAGACTTAAAGGACTTGAAACAACTGATTTAAGGATCAATGTATGACCAGGTGCTTACGGAGAAGAACACCCAGCTAGCTCAGGAGCTGGAAATGTGTCAGCCCCGGCTGCTTACTGCCAATGCTGAACTGGAGAAATACAAGGCATCTCCCATAATGTTTCCTTCTAACGAAAATTCATAATGATACACCGATAGTGCGAATATGGGTGCTAATCTTTATGTTCGGCCGTTAGACCAAGTGCAAGAGCAGCTGGACGCCGCTCGAAGCAAAGAACATGGAGCCAAAAAGCTACTTGCAGCGGGCGAGCATGTATTGACAAAAGTCGTTCAAGAGAAAAAGAAACTCCAGGACTCAAACTCCAAACTGGGTGAAGAACTGAAAGATGTGTGAGCTCAGCTAGTTGACTCTGTGAAGGAGAACAAGAAGCTGCGAGGCGGCATATTCATTATGTGGCCACTTTTGTTTTTTAACAGTTTTGGAGGTAACGGTACTGACATAGCTGTAATTGCAGGTGTTTTGACTAACCGCCCCGAAGAGGAGGTGTCCGGATCATCGAGTGATCTTTTGCAAGGGTTGTCGCAGTTGCACGAGCAAGCTCGACAGGCGATGCGGAGTGTAGCCAAGGCTTTATGGCCATCCGACCCCCCTCCAGGAAGCATGGAGCAGCTGGTAGAGCTGTTCAAGGGAGCGCGACGGCGTATCCGGCTGTGGAAGATATCGGCATGCTAAGAGGGTGCGCGAGAGGCATGGGCCATGGTGAAGACGCGATATCCAAGCTGGATCCTAATCACATGTCTCGTGTCGGACCGGTAGGGTCGAATGGGGAAGAAATTCCTGTTAGTTTACTATATGACCAAGTAGAGGTGGCCGCCAAATATTCCCAACAGGATTGTAAGTTAGACTGCCTGTTGGAACGTGTAGAGGAGGAGGTTTTCGAGTCCAAGTGACTGTGTACTTTCCTCATCTAGCTGAATTGTATATCATTTGTTATGGCAGACCTTTTCGCTTCAACCTCCGGTCCCGAAGGTGCCGAGTGTTTCCGAATACCATCGCAGCCGAATAGGACGGGGTATGGAAAACTAGGCGTAGGGGTCATAGTTGCTTGAACGGACAAGTTGTATCCGGCTAGCTATGTTATATTACATTGGTATCGTTAGAAACATCTTCCAGAGAGAATAGTTCCGTTAAGGGTTCCTTTCCCTAGGTGTGCATGCATTTAATGCGCATGTCCGAATTGTGATGTGAGCACCACGGTTTGTATAACTTCTAGGGGTGCATAATGGAGTGAGCTTTTTAAAAAACATCTTTAATTCGCCGACCGAATATTCCCTTAAGAATGCTAGCTTTCGGCTTCACCCAGTCTGAGGTACACATCCGGATGACCCGGCGGTAACAATCGCAGAGGTGCTCCCTTTATGCCCTAGCCAAACTAACGGGAACGTAGGGCATAAGCACAGGAGCCAGGCAACCCATCTTGGCCAAAACTTAAGTCATATCGATGCATATAATGGCGAAGAAAAGGTACATATGGAAAAACTCATATGTGAGGAGCTTGATGCTCAAGGAATGACAATAACTTCTATCCGATAAGCCCCCAGGTACAAGTGGCGTACATTTTTAAAGATGTGTGTGCCAATGGTGTAAGGTCTAGCCGCACCAAAGCTTTAAAGCGAGAAAGAAGAAAGTAATCGGAAAAGAGAGAAAAAATGTTGGAAACTATAGGGGAGGAGGAGACGAACAAGGGGTTTAGCACTAGGCGTAGAATCTCCAGAGTCTGGCCGCATTCCAGGCGTTCGACTCGAGGCGATTTTCTGATGCATCGTGAAGATGGTACGCTCCTCCGGTGAGAACTTCGTCAATTATGAAGGGACCCTCCCATTTTGGGCTTGAGTTTGTCCTTTTTCTTCTCCGGGAGCCGTATAACGAGTTCGCCAATGTCTTAAGTCTTGGCCCGTACTTCTCTGCTTTGATATCTTCGAGCCTGCTGTTGGTAAACTACTGAACGGGCTTTTGCGACATCGTGTTCCTCGTCCAGGGCATCTAGGCTGTCCTGCCAATTGAGCTCGGCTTCTCTCTCTTCATACATACGCACTCCAGCTGAGTCGTGAATAATATCGCAGGGCAATACGGCCTCTGCACCATACACCATGAAGAAAGGTGTGTACCCGGTAGTACGGCTGGGCATGGCCCGCAGCCCCTAGAGTACGGAGTCGAGCTCCTCAACCCAGTGCTCGTCTGATTCTTTTAAAGAACGCACTAGTCTGGGCTTGATGCCGCTCATAATAAGACCGTTGGCGTGTTCGACTTGGCCGTTGGTTTGTGGGTGGTAGACGGAGGCGTAATCTAGTTATTACCTAGATTAGTACAGCAGGTTGTTACCTCGTCACCTGTGAAATTAGAGCTGTTTTCAGTGATGATGCTGTGTGGGACACCATAACGGTGCACAACATCGGATATGAAGTCTATCACCGGGCCGGACTCAGCCATTTTGACTGGTTTAGCCTCTATCCACTTAGTGAATTTGTCCACCATAACCAGCAGATATTTTTTCTTATGGCTTCCTCCTTTAAGGGGTCTAACCATGTCGAGTCCCCAGACCATGAAAGGTCAAGTGATGGGGATTGTTTGTAGGGCAGTGGGGGGCATATGGCTTTGATTGGCAAAGAGTTGGCATCCGACGCAACATTGGACAAGGTCCTGTGTATTTGCTCGGGCCGTCGGCCAATAAAACCCTGTATGGAAGGCCTTGCTAACAAGGGCCCGAGCTGCGGCGTGGTGACCGCCGAGTCCGACATGAATTTCAGCCAGGAACTGCCGCCCCTCTTCCTCGGATATACATTGTTGAAGGACTCTGGTGGCGCTTTTCTTGTAGAGCTCTCTATCATGAACCTTATAGGCCTTTGAGCGCCGGACAATGCAGCGGGCCTCATTCTGGTCCTTAGGAAGCTCCTTCCTATTAAGGTAGGCCAGGAAGGGTTCGGTCCATGGGGCAATGACTGCCATGATGAGATGCGCCGACGGTGTTATGTCGGTGTTTCCGGGATCTGGGGTTATGTTTCGGTCCGGACTAGTATTGCCGTTCTCCCCCTGCCACGCCACGGATGGCTTAAAGAGCCTTTTCCAGGAAGATATTAGGTGGGACAGGGGCGCGCTAGCACCAATACGAGCAAGAACATCCGCCGCTTGATTACTTTCTCGAGCCACATGATGGAACTCGAGCCCCTCGAACCGGGCCGACATTTTTATGACTACGTTACAATACACTGCCATCTTTGGGTCTTTAGCGTCGAAATCTCTGTTTATTTGAGATATTGCAAGGTTTGAGTCCCCACGCACTTCTAGGCATTGTATGCCCATGGAGACAGCCATCCGGAGACCATGCAATAAGGCCTCGTATTTGGCTGCATTATTGGAGTCTGTGTATAGTATTTGGAGAACGTACTGGACGATGTCTCCAGTAGGGGAAGTTAAAACGACACCCGCTCCTAAGCCTGCCTGCATTTTGGAGCCGTTGAAGTGCATGACCCAATTGGAGTATGTGCCATACTCTTTAGGGAGTTCGGCCTCTGTCCATTCGGCGATGAAGTCGGCTAGTACTTGGGATTTGATAGCTCGACGTGGTTTATATGTAATGTCAAGTGGCAGGAGCTCGATGGCCCATTTGGCAATCCGGCCCGTAGCATCGCGGTTGTTTATAATGTCGTTGAGTGGTACTTCGGAGGCCACCGTGATCGAACACTCCTGGAAGTAGTGACGGAGCTTTTGGGATGCCATGAAGTCCGCGTATGCTATTTTTTGATAATGAGGGTACCGGGATTTGCATGGTGTAAGGACAGTAGATACGTAGTATTCTGGCTTCTGAAGCGGGAATTTATGGCCGTCCTGTTCTCATTCAACGACGAGTATGGCGCTCACCACCTGATGTGTTGCCGATATGTATAATAACATCGGTTCGCCGGCGTTTGGTGCGGCCAGGATTGGATTACTTGCAAGAAGGGTTTTTATTTCTCAGTCCGGCTGTTGCCACGTCCATCCACTCGAAGTGGTCGGTTCACCGTAGAAGGCGATAGAGTGGCAGTGCCTTTTCTCCTAATCTGGAGATAAAGCGGCTTAGAGCTTCCACACAACCTGCAAGTTTCTGAACATGTTTAAGGTTTGTTGGCTTAGCAAATTGTGACAAAGCTCGGATTTTGGCCGGGTTTGCTTCGATTCGCCTATTGGAGACGATGAAGCCCAGCAGTTTTCCAGCGGGGACGCCGAAGACACACTTTTCCGGGTTGAGCTTGATGTCATACACCCTGAGGTTGTCGAATGTAAGATGTAAGTCGTCTATTAGTGTTTCCACGTGCCTAGTTTTGATGACAACGTCATCAACGTAAGATTCTACTATTTTGCCAATCTGTTTCTCCAGGCATGTTTGAATCATGTGTTGATATGTGGCACCGGCGTTCTTGAGCCCAAAGGGCATGATATTGAAGCAGAATGGCCCGTATGGGGTAATAAATGTTGTTGCAGCTAGATCGGATTCCTTAATTTTGATTTGATGATATCCGGAGTATGCATCGAGGAAACACAATGAGTCGTGTCCTGCGGTGGCGTCAATGATTTGATCAATGCGGGGAAGGGGAAAGGGGTCCTTAGTGCAAGCCTTGTTGAGATCCTTGAAATCGACACATAGGCGCCAGGATTTATCTTTCTTTGGTACCATTACCAAGTTTGCCAGCCAATCCGGATGCTTGATTTCTCTGATGAATCCAGCCTCGATGAGCTTGGCCAGCTGCTCTTCCAAGGCTTGTCGCTTAGGTTCGGAAAAGCGCCAAAGTGTTTGCTTGATTGGTTTAAATCCCTTTAATATGTTGAGGCTATGCTCGGCCAACTTGCGTGGGATCCCTGGCATATCCGAAGGGTGCCAGGCAAATATGTCCCAGTTTTCGTGCAGGAATTCTCATAGTGTGGCGTCGACTGTTGGGTTCAGTTGAGCTCCGATGGATGCTGTCTTCTTGGGGTCCATTGGGTGGACTTGGAATTTGATTATTTCTTCTGCCGGTTTGAACGAGGTGGATTTGGGGCGTTTGTCGAGGATCACATCGTCCCTGTCCATTGTGGAGTGTAGTGCGGTTAATTCTTGGGCCATGAGGGCTTCAGATAGCGCCTCCAGGGCTAGGGATGCGGTTTTGTTTTCAGCGCGGAGTGCTATGTCCGGATCACTGACAAGAGTGATTATACCGTTTGGTCCGGGCATTTTGAGCTTCATATATCCATAGTGAGGTATAGCTTGAAAGCGTGTAAAAGCATCCCGCCCCAACAGGGCGTGATATCTGTTGCTGAAAGGGGCCACTTGGAAGGTTATTTCTTCGGACCGATAGTTCTCTAGCGATCTGAATACCACATCAAGTGTGATTTTGCCTGCGCACCGCGCCTCCCGACTAGGAATAATTCCCCGGAAGGTTGTGTTACTGTGTTTGATGCGGCTCCTGTCTATTTCCATTTTATGGAGTGTGTCCTCATAAATGAGATTTAGTCCACTGTCGTCATCCATGAGGACCTTGGTGAGTCGAAATGCATCCACGATGGGGCTGAGGACTAACGCGGCTGGTGCTCGTACTGTTCTGTACTTTCGTTCGTCACCGGCATTGAATGTTATAGCCGTGTTGTCCCATGGGTTTGGTACAACGATTTGGCAGACTTCGTTGAGCTCGTGAAGTGCCCTTTGGCGCTTGTTATTTGAAGTGAATGTCTCGAAGACTATCAATACTCTTGGGTCGTTGTCTTCTTGGGGTGTTGTTCTAGGGCGTCCTTGATAAGGATGTCCTCGCCGCTCTTGGCTACCTGTCGTAGTATCCAACATGCTCTAAGGCTGTGGGTTGCCACATATCTGTTGTTGTATGTATTTTGCATGGGCCATCGATCCACCCTTCCAGAACGGTGTTGTGCCGTATACTATCTTTGTGTTTTTTGACTGTTGGATTGGGTGTGCCTCGAGGGTACGCCCTTTTCGCCTGTAGGGGAAGTTGGGTTGGGGCTGGTGGTTCCCGGCGAGCTGCCCGAGTTTCCCAGGCGCTTTCCATCGCGCAATATTTTTGTACGATGGTTGCTAAGTCAGCAAATTTTAGTATGCGGCATTGATTGATGGCGTTCAGGATTCCTTCGTCCGCACAGTTTTTGCAGAACACTGATATTGCGTCCTCGTCACGGCAATCTTTTACCTTGTCCTTGTCAAGGAGGAATCTGGCCCAAAAGTGGTGGACCTTCTCCTGAGATTGCTGTTTTATGCTCATGAGAGCATCTATGTCCGGGTGGGTGGAATTAAATCCGAACCCCGACCTAACCGGTTGTCCGGAGTCCGACGACCTTCTGGACTAGACAGTCCGGGTTCCGGAATATCTTCTGATTGTTTGGAACCGCTGTCCGATGCTATGTTCGTAGGGCTAGTTGCGTCCTTTCGTGGGTGAATATCCGGCTCTTCATGAACGGCGACCCGAACATAGTCCGTCTTCAATATAGAAGAAGACTCGCCGTCCTGCTCCAGGACTGCCGCGATCTGGTGGGTGACCGGTGGAGTTTTGGGTTCTCCTTGATCGGTTTTAGGCCCGATCTGATCATAATCTGTGACGATTCCCAAGGCGGCGATGCGATCTAGGAGCTCGTTTAAGGACGGAAACTCAACCAGATCCATCTGCTTGGAGTGCTCGAAGTTGATGCGAAGGGGATTTTTGATGGCCCGAGAGGTCATCGTCGGCTCCGCGGCCGAACGGGCGATCATAGTAAAGTCGCCCAGCCGGAGGGTTTGGCATGAGGCCAAAAGTACCCCTACAGTAATGTTGCCTTTAATGAAAAGGCGAGCCATCGAGCCTTTCATCAATGGCACAGTGGAACTCTCAATGAAAGCACCAATGTCGGTGTCAAAACCGGCGGATCTCGGGTGGGGGTCCCGAACTTTGCGTCTAGGATCGATGGTAACGGGAGACGGGGGAGACGATGTTTACCGAGGTTCGGGCCCTCTATATGGAGGTAATACCCTACTTCCTGCTTGATTGATCTTGATGAATATGAGTATTACAAGAGTCGATCTTCCACGAGATCGTAATGGCTAAACCCTAGAAGTCTATCCTATGAATATGGTAGTGAGTATATGTGGTCTTTCCGGAGTATCCTCTTCGGTTTATATAGACACTGAGGGGATCAAGGGTTTACATGGAGTCGGTTACATAAGAAGGAATCTTCGGTCACCAAGCTTGCCTTCCACGCCAAGTAGAGTCCAATCCGGACACGGTGCAGTCTTCGGCCTTCATGTCTTCACAACCCATCAGTCCGGCCCATGGATAACAGGCCGGACGCCCGAGGATGCCTTAGTCCAGGACTCCCTCACCTGCCGCTTCCCACTCCGACTGGGGCCACGAGAGGCTCGTGAGCCCCTGTCTTGTCCCCGTCTGGCAGAGGCTAAGGATGCTGAAGGACCGCTGCGTGACCGCGCCGATGTTGGTGAAGAGTTCATCAAGCGTCGGTTGCTCTGCTTCAACGCCATTCTTGCCTGATGTGGACCTTGCTTAGCAGCCAGGACCATATGAGGTTTCAGGAGTCCGGGCTCCCCCTTGGGACACGACAAATAGTGCTCAAGGTCCTGACAGGTGTCACTTCGCCGGACGACTTGCCTGGGAAGAACTGTCTGCTATACTGTTACAAGAACAAGGCTGAATTCGCAGGGGGCATGCCTCCCTTTGACGAGTGGGGGCTGCGGCCGGACGGCCTGGTGGGGTCCCGTGAGAACCATGCCAGCGTGGTTCCCCTCTTCGTCGCTGGCGCCGAGCCCATCCTGAATGTGGGTGCAGGGGGACGAGCGCCGTCAGAGGCTGGTGGCACGAGTGCTGATGTGCGGACGCCGCCTGGGGCTCCTGGGGCGTCGTCCTCAGGATCCCGTGATTCTGGGACGCCGGTTGCTGAGGTGATGCAGCAGGTGGCTCCCGAGGCCGAAACTCCAGAGGCCTCGGGAAATCGCGGTGAGACGGCGCCCGACTGTTCTCCGCAGCCAGGCACCCCTGAAGTTGTTCTCTTGAGAACTTCTCCGGCTTCACCCCGTATTGGCCGCCACGTTCAGCGCTTCGGTCATCTTTGCGTGGACTTCGAGGAGCTCCACAAGAGGAAAGGATCTTCGAGCGGCAGCGGCATATTCGGGCCATTGAAGCGACGAAATTACATCGCCTTCGACGAGTAAGTACCTTATCTTGGTGATCTTCTGTGTGCCGCCTTCCTTCCCTGACGATTGTTCCCTCAGGACCCCTTCCGCAAAGGCTGTGAAATCCCCTGAGAAGCAGCTCCCTCTCGTCCTGTCGCACCCGCCAAGCTCCAGCGCTGCAGGCTCGGGCGCTGCCCACGGTGTGAGGTCAGCCGCGGGAGTTGGTCCGTCATCAAGGCACCCCGAGCTTGCGCCTTTGCCGTCCTTTCTTCGCGGCCTTGCTCGGAGCGTAGCAGGCGTGCCACGGGCTCCTCCCCTAGTCACGGTCGGTAGCTGGCTGGCCTCGTCCCTGGGGTCTTCTTCAAGCAGCGAGCCTTGTTCGGTTCGGGCCCCTCGCGAGGGCCGACTGGCCCCTGGGGCCACGCCAGCCCCCAGCCCCCTGCTGAGAGGGGGCGCGCCGCATCGTCCGTCGCCCACAGCCCCCGTAGCAGAGGGCAGATGGGCCATGTGCTCGAGTTCGAGCATGGGCGGAGCGTTGTTCGTCATGAGCTCTTCCAGGAGGCGATGGACACGATGAACCGACTCAGCGAAGAACTTGAGGGTGTCGACGCGCGCCTTGAGGCCGAGGGTCTTCGGTTGGCGGAGGAGTGGTACAGGTTGAAAGTGCCCATCAACCTCAGGCGCCACCAGCGCGGGCTTGATAACATGAAGGCTGAGGTCTCCCTTGCATCCTCCCGCGAGGCCTGCTCCCGAGCTCTGGAGGAGGCTCGTGAAGCTGATCGCCGTCACGAGGCTGCGGAGAAGCGCAAGTGGGAGCTCCACGCCTAGAGTGCATCCCTTGAGCAGCAAGTGGAGGCGCGCAAAGCTGCCCTCGCGTCGCTGAGGGGGACGCCTTCCAAGGAAGATGAGGTCCGGAAGCGCGAGGAGGCGTTGGCTCTGTAAGCCGCGGAGCGGAGCCTTGAGCTTGAGCAATAGGAGACGAGGGAGCGTCAAGTTTCCCAAGCGGAAGATGCCGTCGGCGCTCGTGAGGCCAAGGTCCAGGAAAAAGTCGACCGCTGGGTGGCCGAGATTCGCGTGGATCTTGAAGGTTGGCATGACCTGAAACTGAAGCTTGCGGAAACCGAAGCAGCAGGCAGGACCGCCGCTCTCAGGACCAGGTTAGATGAGGCGGAGAGGTGTGAGGAGGCCACGGCCGCCGCCTTGGTCACGACGCAGGCGGACTTGGCCTCCGCCCACGCCGAGCTGCTTTCTCTTCAAAAGCGGGTTGATGACGCTGAGGCCGTCGCGCAGCAAAACATGGAGGAAGTGCTTCAACGGCAGACGCTGGAGCACGAGCACGCCCCCATGCTTCAGGGCCTCCAGAACAGGGCTAATACCGCCCTGGGCTTCATCTGTGACGAGAATGCACCGCCCCCACTCGAATGACTACGCCAGTCACCTGAACTTCTTGACCAACGTGGTGACGCGCCTGAAAGCCCGGTCTAATAGGGCACACCAGCTTGTGGAAGAGAGAAGTTGCAGTCTGCTTGGGCGCGTGTTCTCCCGCGTCTTCAGCCACCTCCGGAACATTGATCTCAACTTCGATTTTGACGCCGCAATTGCTCCTGTACCGGAAGCCATCCGGGGCGACTTGGCACGATGGGTTGAAGACCACGTGGATGCATCGGTTAGGGCCTTCGCTTCTGATGATGACGGGGTAGTGGTTGCGGCGAACAAAGGCGACGTGGTTGATGACGGCGACATCGGCGCCAGCGAAGGTAGAGGCAATGCCAACAATGGTGACAACGACGCCAGCGGTGCGTCTGAAGAAGACATGGGGGACGCCGCGAGTGACGTATCCGGCCGACTCCTCTTTTCCCTGCTATTTACCCTGTAAAAACTTGGGCGTGGCCTTGGAAGGTTGTAAGAGCATTTTGAGAGGGGGAGCCCCTCATGTAAACAATTGCAGCTTTTATCCTTTCGTGCTAAATTGAGTACGTGTCTTCATGAGCTTATGCATGCCGGGGCAAGGTCATTGTTGTGGTTTACCTTAGCTTGGGTGAGCCCGAAACCGGCCCGAGAGATTGCGGTTTTTTGAGGAGATCCTGATGAATTCGTCGCCACACCCGAGAGGGTCGTGTGATAAGCGAGCGGCTGCCACAGCTCGGCACGCACGTGGCTCGTGTGCTTCATTCTTAGTCCAACTCACGAGGGGCCCGCGAGGGGGGAGCGAATGGCGCGAACTCTGAAGTAAGGAAAAAAATGAGATTGCGAGAAATAGCTCGAACAAGAAAAGGTATCCCCCACACGCTTCAAATGAAAATTCAACTTCAACTTAAATCCAAATCCAGAAGGCAGGGTTATAGAAAAGAGATCCAAAGCAAATGGCCGCGTCCGGCGCCTAGTCTAGTCTTCGACGTCTTCTCACCAGCGCGGAGCTAAGTGCGGCCACTAGGCGTGGGAGGGAGCCCCCGAGGCCCGAGGGCGGCTCTCCGGAGACTCCGGGGCGTGTACAGCCCCACTCATTATTACGTGAGAGTGTCATGGGCGGCGATCTTCACAGGCAATGGGCCTTCTTCACAGGTATCGACCTTGCTTCATATCGCCAGACGAGGGCCCCGCCTTGCGCCGCCCTCGACCACCTTTGAGCCGACCGGCAACCAGGATGACACAAAGGGGGGAAAGGGGATGCCAGCGGCGCCCTCAGCGACCACGGGTCCTTTGCCGGGGGAAAGGTCACCGTCGCCACCCCGGTAGAGGGCCTACCTCCGGGGGGACCTTGCTTTGTGCGATGCGGCGAGGGATCTGGCTCCTGGCTTCTCTCCTGCTGCCCCTAGCGCGATCCTCCTGGCGGGAGGGAGGTTGCCGGGCTGGGGCCGCCAGCCGCTGTGGTGACCTGATTCTCCTGCGACCCATGGTTAGCGTAAGCTTGCTCCTGAGGGATTAGTGCTACCATGTATCTGTTGTCGATGACGTGGTTGGCGGGGCTCTCCGGCGGCTCCTGGAAGGCTTCAGCTCCTAACGCCTCCTCCTCCCAACCTGGCCCGAAAAACGAGCCAGGGTCGTCCTCCGTCGTGTACTCCTGGTCCATCATGCGGGGCACATAGGCTTCCGGGGCTGCACCCCGAACACCTCGCCGTAGTGCCCCACACTCCATGTTGCCTGACCCAGCGCGGCGTCCCAATGAAGATAGCACGGCGCCTCGCTGGGGCCATGGGGGGCAACGCTCGTGCCCATGCTCATCAGAGGCGGCGTGGGGGCAACGGGGCCCCCGGCGCCGCCGGCCGTCCTGGTGTCGATGAAGCCCCCAGGCGCACCTGAGGGCGCATGGTTGCAACGAGGCCCGTCGTGAGGTCCAGTAGCAGCACGGGAAGGGAGCAGATAGTAGAAAGGCGGCGGTCCTGATGCCGCCGCATCTAGCAGCTCAGCAACACGTTCCAGTAGTGTGTCATGGCCACTCTCCATTAGCCGGCACCACAGCAACCCCCGCGCCACCGTGAGCGCGGCCCGCATGTTCGCGTGCTCCTACCGGGTGTGTGGTGTCGTTGCTGTGGCGTGGCTTGCGGCCCTTGCAGCGGCTCGCGATTGTCGTGGAGTGAGGGTGGACGACGCCTGGCCTCGCCGCCCGTGCGCCGCAGCGTTAGTTGGCACTTGCGCCACCTGGAGCGTGGGGTTGAGGCCTTCATGGGCAGGTGGGGCCGCCCGGGCTGGCCAGGCTGCCCATCGGTCGCAGTCGGCCCTTGGGTCGCCGGACATCAGGGCAACGGAGCGTCGGCGGGTCGATTGGCGGGGAAGAGACTCCGGCGCACCCCTACTTGGTGCGCCAAAAGTCGAATCACGGGTTCCGGCAAACCCTTGAGGTTCGAACACTAGGGTGCGCGTGAAGGTTTTCTCCCTATCGATCCACTCCCTAGCTCTCTAGATCTCGCGGACAAACTCGACGAACTCATAAGACAAAGACACAAGATTTATACTAGTTCGGGCCACCGTTGTGGTGTAATACCCTACTCCAGTGTGGTGGTGGTGGATTGCCTCTTGGGCTGATGATGAACAGTACAAGTGGAAGAACAGCCTCCTGAGGTCGAGGTGTTCTTGTGCTTGATGAACTTGTGTGGGTGAGATGATCTTGGATCCGCTCTCGGTTTGTGATGAGGTCGACCCCCCCCCCATCTGTGGTGGCTAGTTATACTTATATAGGCCCTGGTCCTCTCCCCAAATAATGAGTGGGAAGGGAGCCAACAACGACCAATTTGAAAGGGGACAACTAGTACAACTTATCCTGACAAAAGCGGTCTTCGCCTGCCAAAGGGTCTGGTGGTGACACCGTCCTGGGCTCCACAGTGACCTCCGTCTTGCCGTCCTTCTGGTCTTGGTCTCGTTGCACCAATATGGAAACCTTTGCTTGATGCCTCGGTACTCCACGCCTGCGCTTACCCCCTTGGCACCAAAGAGGAAGCAAGGACACTGCACGCTGACGCCTGCCTGGTGCCCACCTGGTCTCGATCGTCATAGCTCACGTCACGGCTCACATCACGAGGACCTCGCGAGGGTTTCCTTGCCTTGATCTCTCCGCCCCTCGTGGGCCTGCCTGGTGAGGCTGCTCCTGAGGAGGTCTTGCGTCGTCCGCCTCGCAAGGCTTGGCCCCTCGCGAGGGTCTTGAATGCCTTGTCGATGAAGATGGGCTGTACAGACCTGCCAGCCCAGCCACGCCATTGGCCGCAGGCAGGCAAGTCTGGGGACCCCTGTTCCCAGAACGACGACAAGGGGGCCACCCCATAGACACACAAGTTGATTTCTTAGCCATGTGCGGTTCCCCCTCCACAGATTTCCACCTCGGTCATATTGTCGTAGTGCTTTGGCGAAGCCCTGCGTCACTTACTTCATCATCACTGTCAACACGCCGTCATGCTGAAGAAACTCTCCCTCAGCCTTAGCTGGATCTAGAGTTCAAGGGATGTCACCGAGCTGAACGTGTGCAGATCGCGGAGGTGCAGTGCGTTCGGTACTTGATCGGTTGGATCGCAAAGAAGTTCGACTACATCAACCGTGTTACTCAACGTTTACGCTTTCGGTCTACGAGGGTATGTAGACACACTCTCCCCTCTCATTGCTATGCATCTCCTAGATAGATCTTGCGTGATCGTAGGATTTTTTTTTCAAATATTGCGTTCCCCAACAGCCCACTCGAAGCTTCTGGCGTTTGCAGCACCCACGAAGACACAAAAACTAAGCGGGGTCACCCTTGCTCCACATTATGCGTCTTCACGCCTCGCCGTAGCCACGACTACGGCGAAGATCGCTGCTGGTGGCAATATGCTCATCTCGGCGGCTCATATGGCGTACCCGCCGTTTAGGCACCGTTCGAAGTAAGGACAAGATGTACGGGCGCGAGCTCCCTCTTTCCTGTCCCTTCCCTTTGTCAGTAGTCGAGCTGCTTTAGCCCCAACATCGTCAATGTCGATGATTACCACACGATGCTCGGTCTAGTATTTCCCCTATTTTGGGAAATCTTGAGTAAAGCGCTGGTATGAATCCATTGGTTGATGCCTCGGCAAGCACGCTTCGACAAGGCTGCCTGCATTGGCATGATCCATGCGACGGCTGCTGCCCACCTAACTCGAAAGGAGAGGGGAGAAAAGGTGAGGGGGACCAGAGGAGCCCGGCACTCTACCCCGATGCCCGCCAGCCACACGAGACACATGTCGGTCCTTGCCGGGAACGAAGAAACTGCCTGATTGGCTTTCGCTCCTCTGGGTGCCGTGAGCGCGCCAAGTGTGCGCGGCCCGACGGAGGAGAAAGAAGTTTAAAACAAAAGCTAAGTCTACCTTTATCACTTCTTGTTGGTGCACTTTTAGTTTTTTGCAGTTGTTTATCCCTTGACTTCACTGAGTATTCGTATCGAGAAAACCCTCATGTGATGGAACCTTGGTTAGTTTCTTTGATCGCACCATCGTCCTCTCTCGAGCCATGCTCGCTGGTCGAGAGGCTGCGTCGAGAGCTACCTAGGAAAAACCTGCCGGGACGCATCAACGCCAAGATGACTGATAAGGGCCAGATCCTTACGTCAGTCGCAACAATATGATACCGGCATGCATCTAGAGCAGGCATAGGGAGTGATCATGCGAACACGAACATATAAAGCTCAAAGGGATAAACACGCATTTAATATCAAACTAAGAATATCAGTTCCACGCGAACACTAGAGATAGAGTGACTAAACACAAAGTATGTGTCATGTTTCATTACAGGGCAACGCAGGAGCACCAGCGGCTCGATACTTGGTCTGATGACTAGATGAGGCCATTCAGACATGAAAGACCCTGTCCGCCCGGGGAGCGGCTTTCTCCTTGGCAGCTGCGACATCAGCACCCTCTAGCAGCTTCTTAAATCCGTCGTTAAGGTCGAGGTCCAGATGGCAGCAGGCAATATTGCTCAAGACCATGAAGAGGGCATTGCGGGCAAGCTTTTGGGACTCGGTCGCAAAATGCTTGGCCCTCCCCTCCTCATGCACCTTCAGCTTCTTGATCATCTCGTTGAAGAAGACTCCCAGCTTGACGCTTGGAAGCTCGTGCTTGTTGCTGAAAAGGCTGGGCCGTCCATGCCCATCGCCACAGCTTGTGCGCCAAGACGTTCGGCGATGTCGATCAGGCTCTTGATCCAGAGGTCGACCTGCTCGGACTTATTTTTAGCTTGTCCTCTGCATCCTGCCAGAGATGCTTGGCGGTGTCCAGATCCTTGGAAAACAACTGCTGGTGGGACTCGAGGGACACTGCCACGATTTCCAATGTGTCGATCTGGGCCTTCAGGTCGGTGATGATGCCGTTGGTGGTGTCAAGGCTCTAGGTCTTGGAAGAGAGCTGCGACTGCACGTCCGCCAAGAGGATCCCGCCTCCCGAGCTTCTTCTTTGAGAACTTCCACCTCCTTGACGCTCCTAGCAAGGTCCTCGTTCAGCTTAGCCACCTGCCGGTCGAGATCTGTCTTGGCGGCATATGCGACAACCAGATCTTCAGTAAGCTTCTTCACTTGAGTGGCAGAATCAGCGGCAAGGGCATCCAGGGCAGCTCCGTGCTTGTCCTCCAACTCCTTGGTGCATTGCCGCACGAGAGCCTCTAGATCTTCAGCCTTGGCGTGGAGAGTGGCTTCGAGTTTCTCCTCCCAGAGAGAGATCTCTTGTTCTCTAGCATCCAGGGATGCTTTGCGGTCCTCCAGGCGCGCCTCGCGAGCCATGAAATCTTCCCTCGTCATCATGAGCGTCTCTTGCTGCCTCAGGAGCACCTTGAACTGCTTGCCGTGCCATTCGAGCAGCTCCAAGCATTTGTCCTTTAGCTTCTGGTCCACCCTGCTAGCGGACTCGCACCGCTCTTTGAGCTCCTGCCACTTTTGGTTGTGCCAGGCCTGCATCTCCTTCATGCCCGCCGTCATGGACTCCATGAAGGACAAACACATTGTGACTGTTTGATGAGTTTTTGTCCACTATTGCATAAAATAATATATATATTTTTAATGAGATTTTTATGCAGGCTATAAATACAAAGGCAAAATTCATTTAGCATGGCACAATCATGAATGGCAAGCTGCCCACGTTCTTTCACATGCACGTGCCTGAAATGTTGGTGTAAGAAATTCGTGTGCATGCATACGTCCTGGCCACATGCGCATTGGCTAGATGTAGTAGTCTAGCTTTGTACGTGTACGTACTCGGGTGTCTCGACCGGCCAGCAAGCTCGCATGCGTAAATATCCAAATACCCGTTTTGTATTTATACATCATATGTGTATGTATTTGAGCATCTATGGCCGATCGGCAAGGGCACAAATATGTATCCGAATACCGAGTGCAAGTTACGCATGGGAGCAGCCGGTGTGTGCTCGTATAATTGGCAAGCTATCAAGATTAGGAAAACCAAAGACTCAACCGACCTCGTTGATTTTTGTTGGAAGGCATGTTGGAAGAAACAAGGTATGCATAGGTTTGTTTCCTTTTCTTTGCGCGGACTTGGACATCAATAAGAAGAATAGAAGGAAGAAATCAGCGGCGGGCTGCCTACAACGTCCAGCCCTCCCTTCCTATAAATACAGGAGCTACCACGTCCTGGCCGGCAGGAAGAGACACCCAGCCATCACGGCAGAGAAGAGAGATCGGCCTCGACATCTCGTCACAACAACGCCGACAATCATCCGTACAAGAAGCCGGCGCCTTGGCAGCAACATGAACACCAAGTCGATCTTCCCGAATGGTAAAGTTATTATCTAATCACTCCTTCATCCTTTATTATTTCATGCATGCATAGAACATGGTGGTGCGGTGGAGCTCGTGATCATGCAACACTTCGTTGGCGTTATCACCATCTTCATCAAACTAACCAAGACGACGAGGCTACTCCCGGACTTCACCAAGTCGTGGAAGACGATGGCGTGTCGATGGGGCTGCCGGCGTGCAGCCTGTTGGCCTCCTTTGTGGTGGCCGCCCTTGGTGATGAGGCCGACAACGTCTACTTCGTCAAGCTGGAGCCCCGGAGGCGCGGAGCTCGTAGGGATTCCGCCGTGTGCTGTGGAGGATGCCGCCGCCGTTCCGCAGTGGATCGCGACGCGGAGTTCGCCAATACGACACCATTGTCAACTTCATAAAGCCGGCGCCATGGAGGACGAAGGCGTGGAGTCTTGGGAGGATGTCGCTGCCATGCCGCGGTGGATGGCACCACAGAGTTCGTCAAGCTGACGCCAATGTCAACATCATCAACCCGGTGTCGCAAGGATCGTGACGGGAAGATCGCAAGAAGGACGCCCGCCATCCACGTGTCATGCTGGAGCTAGAGGACGGAGGCGTGGCGCCCGTTGGGGATGCCGCCAACGTCTACTTCGTCAAGATGGAGCCCAGAGACGTGGAGCTCGCAGGGATTCTGCCGTGTGCCGCAGAGGAAGGCGAGACGGAGCTCGCTAGGATGACGCCCGTTGTCTTCTTCAGCAAGCCGGTGACATGGAGAACAAAGGAGTGGAGGCTCGCAATGATGCTTCCACCGTGCCGCGTTGGATAGCGGTGCGGAGCTCGCCAAGACGACGCCCATCGCCAACATCGTCAACCCGGCACCGCGGAGAATCATGGCGTGGAGCTCGCAAGGAGGACACCACCAACATCAACATCATCAAGATGGACCGGAGGCATGGAGCTCGCGGGACATCACTACCAATGTCTACATGGAGCTTGCGACACGGAGCCAAGAAGATAACACAGACCCTTGGTGCTGCCCGCAACACGGAGCAGGGAGGTAGTGCTGTCCGCAACCTGGGGGAGAAGATGGTGCCACATGATGCTCTCCATGACCCAGAGCCCATGAAGATGAGGCGTGATGGCGAGGAGGCAACATGACTTTGTCAACACTAAATTCCGATGCCCGGTGAGGCGACACCCTTGTCTTGGAGGACCACCATTAACACGGTGTCCAGCCGAGATGAGGTGCCAACCACACCAGCATTGCCGATATGAGTGAGCGTTGGTTTTACAAAATGCGATGAAAATGCTCGGATGCATGAGACGAACACGTATGCAAATGCGATGCACATGATGATATGATATGAAATGCGTGACATGAACAAAATGAAAAATGAAGACAAACCCAACCATGAAGGGAAATCTCATAACTTAAAGCCGAAAATGGCAAGAATCGGAGTTACAAATATGGCAAGTTACATCCAGGGTGTTACAACACTCCACCACTACGAGAGGATCTCATCCCGAGATCTAGGACTGAAAGAACTCCGGATATTCGGAACGGAGGTGATGCTCGCGTTCCTAGGTAGCTTCTCGGTCGGAATGGTGTGACCACTTCACTTTCAGGAATTTGATAGACTTGTTGCGAGTCTTGCGCTCATGATAAGACAAATCTTCTTGGAGATCAATCTCTTCGAAGTTGATGGTGCGCTCAGGAGTCTTGAAGCACATGTGAAGCTGTGACACGTGAAACACATCATGCACATTTGTGAAGTTGGATGGAAGCTCAAGTTGATAGGCGAGATCGCCTCTTTTGCCAATGATCTTGAAAGGACCCATGTATCTAGGGGCAAGCTTCCCTTCGATACCGAAGCGACGAGTACCTTTCACTGGAGAGATGCGGAGGTAGACATGGTATCCTATCTCGAAAGCCAAGTCAAGGTGTTTGCTATCATAATAACTCTTCTGGCGCGATTGCGCGACTTTGAGATTTTCACGGATGACTTTACACATTTCTTCAGCTTTTGTGATTAAGTCATTGCCAAGAAGTTGTTGTTCACCAGTGTCTGACCAATTGAGAGGAGTACGACACTTTCTGCCATAGAGAATTTCGAATGGGGCCTTGCCCGAACTCGCTTGGAAGCTGTTGTTGTAGGAGAACTTGGCATATGGAAGACAATCTTCCCACATCATACCGAAGGAAATGACACAAGCCCTGAGCATATCCCCAAGGATTTGATTGACTCACTCGACTTGGCCACTAGTTTGAGGATGGAAGGCTGTGCTAAAGCGAATGTTGGTTCCCATGGCCTTCTGAAAGGACTCCCGGAACTTAGAAGTGAAGATGCTTCCACGATCTGAAGATATTAATTGCGGAATGTCGTGCAAAGAGACAATCCTGGAGGTGTATAGCTCTGCCAACTGAGCTGCTATGATAGATTCTTTGATTGGAAGGAAATGAGCCACTTTAGTAAGCTTGTCGATGACAACGAAGATAGCATCATTTCCACGCTTGGACTTGGGAAATCCAGTCACGAAGTCCATCTCAATATGGTCAAACTTCCATTCTGGAATAGCAAGAGGTTGGAGGAGACCAGCTGGTCGTTGGTGTTCTGCCTTCACCCTTCTGCAGACATCAGATTCATTCACGAATTGAGCAATTTCTCGCTTCATTCGAGTCCACCAGTACGACTACTTGAGGTCATGGTACATCTTTGTACTTCCAGGATGAATGGATAGAAGGGAATTGTGCGCCTCATTCATAATGACTTTCCTTAGATCACCTTTAGGAACCATAATCTGGTCCTCGAAGAAGAGAGTGTCTTTGTCATCAATGCGATAACACTTGTATTTAGGTTGGCTCTTGGCAATTCCATGTTTCACCTTCTTCACCATGGAATCCAGGAGTTGTGCCTCGCGAATTTGATCTTCCAAAGTAGGAGAGACTTGGAGGTTCGCAAGAAATCCTTGAGGAACAACTTGGAGATTCAATTTGCGGAAAGCTTCACAAAGGTCCGGTTGGAAGGGCTTGAGAATTAAGCTGTTGCAGTAAGCCTTCCTACTCAAAGCATCTACAATGACATTGTCCTTGCCTGGAGTATAGTCAATACTCGGATTGTATTCTTGAATCATTTCGACCCAATGAGTCTACCTAAGGTTGAGGTTGGGTTTAGTGAAGATGTACTTAAGGCTCTTATGATCTGTGAAGATGTCCACTTTCCTTCCCAACAAAAGATGTCTCCATGTTAATAATGCATGGACAACTGCCGCCAACTCAAGATCATGAGTGGGGTAGTTCCTTTCGTTGGGCTTCAACTGACGAGAGGTATAGACCACAACTTTATTCTCTTGCATTAACACAGCCCGAGACCTTGTAGGGAAGCATCACAGAAAACTTCAAATGGCTTGGATTCATCAGGAGGAGTCAAGACAGGAGCTGTGACCAGCTTCTCTTTGAGGGTGTTGAAAGCAACATCACACTCAGGCGTCCAGACATACTTGACATGCTTCTGGAGGAGGTTGGAAAGAGGCTTTGCAATCTTAGAGAAATTCTCAATGAATCTTCGACAATAGCTTGCAAGCCCAAGAAAACTGCGAAGCTGCTTGACATTCTGAGGAGGTTCCCACTTCACAATTGCGGACACCTTCTCGGGATTAACAATCATGACTTTGGCTGAGATGATATGACCAAGGTAAAGAACTTCGTCAAGCCAGAACTCACACTTGGAAAACTTCGCATAGAATTGATGCTCTCTGAGTTTGCCGAGTACCAATCTCAAATGCTTGGCATGACCCTCCTTATTCTTGGAAAAAACAAAAATATCATCGAGATACACCAAGACGAAATCATTTGTGTAAGGGTTGAAGATGAAGTTCATTATGCGAGAGAATGTTGGAGGAGCATTGACAAGGCTGAAAGACATGACATTATATTCATAAGAACGATAGCTTGTTCTGAATGCTGTCTTGGGAATATCTTGTTCACGAATGCGAATCTGATGATAACCCGTACGGAGGTCAAGCTTGAAGAATACATGGGCACCTTTAAGTTGTTCAAAAAGCTCATTGATGTTGGGAAGTGGATACTTGTTCTTTATTGTCTTCTTGTTCAATAGGTAGTAGTCGACGCAGAGTCGTTCCGTTCCATCCTTCTTCTTGACAAAAAGGACACCACAACCCCATGGAGATGAACTCGGTCTGATCAGACCCATACGCTCTTGTTCATCGAGTTGTTTCTTCAACTCCTCTGGTCCAAGCTTGTATGTTTGCAAAGAGGTTCTGTGCCAGGCTCAATATCGATAACGAATTCAACTGGCCGGTGAGGAGGCATTCCTGGAAGCTCTTCTAGAAAGATGTATTGATATTCACAAACGATTGGAATCTGAGAGATGGCATTCAACTCGCCCTTCTCATTGAGAGTAAACAGTCGAATGGTATCATCACGAGCGGCATAGATGATCACATCCTCAGAAGAGTGTGTCAATTGAATCTGCCTGGCAGCACAATCAAGCTGAGCCTTGTGCTTAGAAAGCCAGTCCATGCCGAGAATTAGATCAATATCCGAGTCAGCAAGAATAATTGGAGAAGACAGAAATTTATAGTTGCCCATCTCGATTGACACATCAGGAGCTATCAAACTAGAGCTCAAACGTTTACCCGGAGAAATGACAGCCATGGGTTTAACCAAAAGTGAAGTAGTGAAGTCATGCTTGGCAAAAAAACGGTCTTGACATGAAACAATGCGATGCACCAGTGTCAAAAAGAACTTTTGCAGGAATAGAGTTAACTGCAAGGTTACCCATGATTACTTATGAAGAATCCTCTGCCTGAGCTGCGTTCATCATGTTCACCTTGGCATGCTTGGGATTATGCTTGACTACTACATTGCTGGCAGATCTCACGGGAGGAGGAGGCGGAAGGCGCCTTTGGTTGAAGCATTTGTTTGCATAGTGCCCTTTCTGCTGACACTTGTTGCAAGTAACCTCTTAGAGCGGACGGTGATAAGGAGCACTTGACCTTGGAGTATGAGACTGAGCTTTGTTCTGATAGCCTGGGTTGGGTGGGTGGGAAGATCCATTTCCACCTTTGCTCTTCTGCTGATAAGGCTGACGAAATGGAGGAGGAGGAGGCAACCAAAACTTCTGTTGCTTAGCTGCCACTTGTGATGAAGAAGAAGATTGAACTGCATCCCTGACTCTCTTCTTAGATGCCTCACAGTTGAGCTGAGCAGCTTCTTGCTTTAGTGCCATGTTGTAGAATTCATCAAACTTAGTCGGCTCAAGAAGCACGAGAGCTAATTGCAGATCTTCTCTGAGGCCACCTCTAAATTGATAAATCATACTCTTTTCATCAGGGACGTCTTGTTTAGTGAAGCGAGCAAGTTTCTGAAACTGGATATTGTATTGATACACGGACATGCTGCCTTGCTTGAGATTGCGGAACTCCTCACGCTTGCTCTCAGCAACACTTGGTGGGATATGATGAGCTTTGAAGTCTTGACGGAAATCATTCCAGGTAATCACACAACCTCCTCTGGAATCACTGTATTGTTGATACCACTCGGCAGCTTGGTCCTTGAGTTGAAATGAAGCAAACTTGACAAAGTCCTCAGGTTTGACATTGCTACACTCAAAATGTTTGCAAATGTCCATGAGCCAGTCATCGGCGTCTGTGGCCTCAACACAGTTGCTGAAAGACTTCGTCTGGTTTGCGAGGAACTGGTTGAGGGTAGCAAACTGAGGCTGATTGTTGCCTTGGCCTTGATTTCCTTGGTTGCCTTGCCCTTGGTTGCGCTCTTGAAAGAGTTGCAAAAGCATCTGAGTGTTGGCGTTGGTGGCTGCCATGACAGCTTACCATGCCTCCGGAGGTGGAGGTGGTGGCGGAGGGTTCGACTGATCCCCATCATTGCGGTCCGGATTCTGACGCATTGGAGGAGCCATCCTGGAGAGGTTGACATCCGTTAGCATCTTGAAAGATAGATATTCAAGCTGAATCAATGGATCGAAATTGCAACATAAAGTCTTAACATTCGAACAAGGATGAACGAATGAAGTCCAAAGTAAATCATCACACTTCTATAAAGTTGGGAAGCCACTTAGATAAAGGTAGATGAATAAAGCAACAAGGTACGGATATGAACAAATAAGTGGTAAGGATTACCCAATCACAAACCAAATATCTGTGGGAAGAAATACTAGAGCTACTTGAATTCCCACCTATAAAACTCCCGAAACTTTCTGGTTATGCAATCAGGTGTTGGGGATACAGGGGAAGCATAATATCTCACCCAAAACTAGCAAATCCTACATCCAACTGTATCCATCCTTCAACACATAACCAAGAAACCTTCGGAAATCATTTACCTCAACCTTTGAAAAGCATCCATTATACGA
Source organism: Triticum dicoccoides (assembly GCF_002162155.2). Lineage (NCBI taxonomy): Eukaryota > Viridiplantae > Streptophyta > Magnoliopsida > Poales > Poaceae > Triticum > Triticum dicoccoides. Next base: position 219,189,083 of record NC_041386.1, on the reverse strand, counting down.
GTTATGGCAATATTCCCGAACTCTCGCCCCAATACTGGGTGGCATCGAGGTTATCTCACCAACAACTGGATAAAAGAGATTTCCGATGTCGGCAAACTCAAGTATTCCAGAACTACAACGATAAAATTGTGACGACAACACCTCGGAGCTCAACTCCCCGGGACACTGCCACAACCCCTAAATGTCAGGAGGCACGAAGAACAATGTTCTCGTCACAAAACCATCGGAACGATTCCAAGATACCCTTGTGACCTAATTTTTTTCGTGAAATTTGAGGAGAGAAGAGTCAAAACTTGTACGTCAGGAGGCCTCACCAGAGCGACAATGGGACTAAGGAGTAAAAAGAATCCTACTCTCCGATATATATAATCCTAAGACTCAAAACATTTTGTTCTAGACTCAACAACGTCAGGGATTCGATCAAGCAGGGGGCTCCTAAGTCGGGGAAGGCTTTAATTACCAACTTGTAACACCCACAATGCGGCTATATCTCCCACATGTCGGGGCACGACTTAGAGGCATAGCCGCATGGTAGGTCTGTCGCAAGAGGGGTAATCTTTAGACGTCCCATGTACTGAATAAGAAAGAGATAAAGAGTCGGCTTACAATCGCCACTTCACACAATACATAAATAATCCATACATCATCCAAAGTACAACCAAAGGTCCAACTATGGAACCAAAATAAAGAAAGACAACCCCAAATGCTAGATCCCCGATCGTCCCAACTGGGCTCCTCTACTGATCATCCGGAAAAGAAACATAGTAACGGCCCGAATCCTCGTCGAACTCCCACTTGAGTTCGGTAGCGTCCCCTGCACTGGCATCATCGGCACATGCATCTGTTTGGAAGTATCTATGAGTCACGGGGACTCAGCAATCTCACACCCTCGCGATCAAGACTATTTAAGCTTATGGGTAGGAAAAGGTAGTGAGGTGGAGCTGCAGCAAGCACTAGCATATAAGGTGGCTAACTTACGCAAAAGAGAGCGAGAAGAGAAGCAACGCACGGTCAAGAAGCTAATAGTGATCAAGAAGTGATCCGGAAGCTACTTACGTTCAAGCATAACACAAGGCCGTGTTCTCTTCCCGGACTCCGCCGAAAAGAGACCATCACAGCTACACACGCGGTTGATTCGTTTTAATTAACTTAAGTGTCAAGTTTTCTACAACTGGATATTAACAAATTCCCATCTGCCACATAACCGTGGGCACGGCTCCCGAAAGTTTATACCCTGCAGGGGTGTCCCAACTTATCCCATCACAAGCTCTAACGGTCAATGAAGGATATTCCTTCTCGCGGGAAGACCCGATCAGTCTCGGAATCAAGGTTACAAGACATTTCGACAATGGTAAAACAAGACCAGCAAAGCTTCCCGATGTGCCGACAAATCCCGATAGGAGTCGCACGTATCTCGTTCCCAGGGCACACCGGGTAGGTCAAGCTACGAGTAAAACCAACCCTCAAGTTGCCCCGAGGTGGCCCCGCAGGTTGCCCATTTTGGACCAACACTCAGAGGAGCACTGGCCCCGGGGGGGTTTAAAATAAAGATGACCCTTGAGTCTGCAGAACCCAAGGGAAAGGTATATGGTGGTAGGTAGGCAAATAGTAAAACCAAGGTTGGGACTTGCTGGAAGATTTTTATTCAAAGCGAACTGTCAAGGGGTTCCCATAACACCCAACCGCGTAAGGAACACAAAATAAAGGAACATAACACCGGTATGACGGAAACTAGGGCGTGGAACAAAACACCAGGCATAAGGCCGAGCCTTCCACCCTTTACCAAGTATATAGATGCATTAAAGTAAATAAGAGATAATAATGATATCCCAACAATATCCATGTTCCAAAATGGAACAAGCTTCATCTTCACCTGCAACTAGCAACGCTATAAGAGGGGTTGAGTAAAAGCGGTAACATAGCCAAACAATGGTTTGCTAGGAAATGTGGGTTAGAGGCTTGACATGGCAATATGGAAGGCATGATATAGCAAGTGGTAGGTAGCGCGGCATAGCAATAGAGAGAGCAACTAGCAAGCAAAGATAGAAGTGATTTCGAGGGTATGGTCATCTTGCCTGCAAAGTTCTCAGAGTTGTCGAAATCCTGATCCTCGTTAGCGTACTCAACAGGTTCCTTGATCACGTACTCGTCTCTCGGATCTACCCGAAGCAAGAACACAAGCAAAGGACCAACAATCAATCATGGTGCAATGCACAAGCAACATGATGCAAAACATGGCATGATATGCAAGACATGATATGCAATGCATATGCGTGCTCCGGAAGAGAAAGAATGATCAATGCATCAACTTGGCAAACCAAGTGTTCCGCTAGAAAGATGAGATGATTTCGGTCAAAATCGATATAAAGATCACCGAAAACGGAGGCACAGTTTGCAAATGGCAAGCAAAACAAGGATGATGCTATTCTGCGATTAACAACATGATGCCGTCTAGAATGCAACAAGAAACTAAGCTACTGCACTCCAACATAACAACAAAGCATATGGCAGTGATGTACAAGAGATGCTTGACAAAACATGAACACTGAGCTACGGCTAAAACACACAAGAGCAGGTTCAAACAAGCATGGCAAAAATGCAAAAAAATATCAGCTTCACAGACTTTGTGAAAATACTAACATGTCAAAAATAACATCAGGAAGCAAATTTTAGATCTAGGAAACAACATGCTACAGGAACATATCATAGCAGTACAAGGCATGGCAGGATTCTACTAAATGCAGAGAACAAAAGTCCCTTACTGATCATGAGCCAAAAAGGAACAGAAGATATGATGGCACCCATGTAATCATAGCAAGTTTTGTTAGCAGCTTCAGACTTGGCAGAATACAAGGCAAGCACCTCTATAAATATGGCATGACATAGTTCAAAACACATGTAGAGCTCATGCCCATATGATGCACACATCAAATGTGACAAAAATGACAAATCACCATAAACTGATAAGTAGTAGCAGTAAACATTTGATAGCACTCTTGCATCAATGGTTAGGGCATCAAGATGAACTCAAACAAGCATGCCACAATGGAAGGAAATGAAGAGCATCTCACAATGAACATTTTGATATATCATATGCATGGTCACCGAGATATGAGGCGATGAACAGAGCATAAAAATAAAAGAGGGGTTCGGGACTTTGTGGAATTTGACCTCCGCGAAAGTCAATGCGAGACGAAGGGATCTGGGACGGGGACGGCGTTTGGATCGAGCACTCGGTGGATCTGGTACCGGTCGGCATGGACCTCGAGGATCGCCGGGGAGTCGCCGGAGTTGGGCGCCGCGGTGGCCGGAGCTTGGGGAGGAGCTTGCCGGAGTCGTGGGAGGAGGAGGCGGCGCTGGTCAGTGTGTGGGGCGTCGGCGGAGGAGCGGCGTGGGGCAGCGGCGCGCGCCGATGAGCGGGGCGGCTGGGCCCGCGGGGGCCGGGCACGGG
>NC_041386.1:219091289-219184875 GCF_002162155.2 Triticum dicoccoides | reverse complement strand
GCGCGGGCCTGGCGGGCGTCGGCGGCGGCGGCTATGGAGCACCATGTGGCGGCGTCTGAGTGGACGGGGCGCGGCGGCGGACGCATCCGGCACCGTCCGGACGTGTCCGGCGCGGAGGGAGAGGGCGGATCTAGGGTTTCGCCCGGATTTAGAGGAGGGGGGCACCTATATAGATACAAGGAGGTAGGAGTGTCCAAATGGAGTGTAGTTTTCGCCCACACGATCGTGATCCGATGACAGAGGACATGGAGATGGTTTAGATGGGTTATTGGGCCGTTTTGGAGGGGTGTTGGGCTGCAACACACACGAGGCCTCTGCGGTTACCCGGTCAATAGTTGGAATATCAAACGGACTCCAAATGGAACGAAATTTGACAGGCGGTCTACCGGTGGTGTACCAAGGTCACTTGGTAAATCTCGGTCCATTCCGAGAACGTTTAACACCTGCTCACGAAAAGAGACAAGAGGGGTGCGCTGGTGCACGTAGGAGTGTCGGATTGCAAAACGGACAACGGGGAAAATGCTCGGATGCATGAGACGAACACATATGCAAATGCGATGCACATGATGACATGATATGACACGTGTGACATGAACAAAATGCAAAACAAAGACAAACCCAACCACGAAGGGAAATCTCATAACTTAAAGCCGAAAATGGCAAGAGTCAGAGTTACAAATATGGCAAGTTACATCCGGGGTGTTACACCTAGGGTTTAGGAGAGTCCTCGTCTTGGACGCCAAGTCTTTTGGGTTCTCCCTTGTATGTGGCATGGGCTGCCCGAAGTGTCCCATGAGTGAACCGCCGTGGGGGTTCTCTGCCCAATCCAACTGGTCAGGAGACGACGTGGTGAGTACCCCCTAGTCCAGGACACCGTGAGTAGCCCCCTAAACCGGTCTTGAAGTTGGGGACACTCCTCGATTCTTCCGAACTGTTCTTCATCTTTGGTTGTTTGTCTTGAATACTGGTTCAACATATCTTCTCATCTTCGATCTTGAGGATCACCCGAAGTGGATACGAAGTGTTTACACGTCGGGTATCCAAGGATCCCCTTTAAGTTCTCGACCTTTATCAATGCCTTGTTATTTTTCACGCCACACCTTGGGTTTGAAGTGTTTCTTGTGCGGCTATGTCCTCTCACGTCCGAGCTCTAACGCCTGACTGTATCCAAGTTGCAGCGCCAGACTGTATCCGAGGTGTCATAGATTACCTCGGTCTTGAAAAAGTTAAAAGGGTTGAACCGAGCTTAATGCCTGAGATGCCAGTGATCGTACTCCATGGACGTGAGCTCGGCCGTGTGGAAGCTACCAAGCCACCGAAGGGTGTGGGTCTCTCGATCTGTAATCTTAGCGACCCATGTCCCCCACCGCTGCTGCCGGACCCCGAAGTAGGACTTCGTCAGCAGCCAAACCCCGAAGTAGGACTTCGTCAGCTGCCAGGTCCGGGGGAGGACGGGGAAGTCCTCAAACTGGCGTAGGGGCGCGGCGGTGGGTGGATCGGGCCCGCGGAGGACGACGGGGACACCTCGGCGGTCACCTCGCCGGTGTTGGGAAAAAAGGCCGTGATTAACCTCCTTTTGGCCATTGGCTACTCGAGCTCTCCGGGGCACACGCATAGGTTGAGGATGGAGGTGCCGACGATGGAGGCGACCTACCAATGGTTTCGAGGGTTGTGTGTGTCTGTGTGAGCGGAGGTTGTGTTTGAGGAAATACTGCGGCAACTGAAAGTTTTACTAGTCCGGAGTAACAAAGCGGGGCTACTGAAAATTTGGTTCAAGGGCGAGCAGATATTTTGAGATTTCGAGGGATGCAGAGGCGGGATTAAAATGCCAGGGCTACTGAAAATTTGAATCAAGGGACTGAAGCAGAGTAGGAGTAATAAAAATCTTACATGGTCTGCACATACTAATCGTGTGCTATCAAACATTAAAACCTTCCAGGCGGTAGATATTTTTGAGATTGTGAGCGAGCTAGTGTGCTTGACACGCTGGCTGTGGACTGTAGCCGATGCACCTGCTCGCGTAAGCCATAGGCGTACTATACACCGACGGTGCTCCAAGATATTTTGTACTACATCTCACACGGTTGGTGAGAATAAACTGTGTGCGATCTACTTGATTTGAATTACAAAATGGGTTCACAGCGGCAATGGACGGTGTTTGAATTGCTAGACCTTTTATCTGCAGTGAAGATGCAACTGTATGTGTGTCATAAAATAATTGGAATTATTCAGGGTTCGTTTGGACATTTCATACATTAAACTGGTTTTCCAGCCATTTCAGGTGCACAATTCAAAATTAAACTACATGCACATGCTCCGGTGCATACAAATTGGTTGAAAAATCAAATATGTGTCCTTCAGTGCATGCTTAGGTCCCATGGAAGAAATGGGAATGTATTTTCCGCGTTTCATTTGGCCTTTTTTATACATTAACTGGGTTTTCTAGGCATTTTATGTGCATAATTCAAATTTGAACTACAAGCACATGTTCCAATGCACCAAAGTTGATTGAAAAATCACATGTGTGTCCTTGGGTGAATTTCTTGGTCCCATGCAAGAGATGGGAATGAAATTGAAACACCAGGGCACTGTTGATTGCCGGCAAAATGTTGAGATGCCTGGTTTTTAAATTCTAGTAAATCAAAAACTCATATGGAATTCGTGAAACTTGGCATGCTATCATGGAGTGGCATCAACATGCCATGGTGAAAATTTTGTCCCATTTGGGGTAGGTTCGGGTATAAGCTTCTCACAAACCAGAGCTTCTCACAACAAGCATGATGGTTTTGATAGGGAACATACAACCTTTGGGGACGGGATGATATCTGTTGCCTCTTATTGCCTTCAAAAATTTTCTAGTGTCAACATAGAACAACATGAGTGTTGTGTTCAATCTTGCATTTTTTCGGGGTTTGTTTGGCCTTTTTTATGCATTAACTGGGTTTTCTAGGCATTTTATGTGCATATTTCAAATCTGAACTACAAGCATGCTCCATTGCACTAAGGTTGGTTGAAAAATCACATGTGTGTCCTTGGGTGAATTTTCAGGTCCCATGCAAGAGATGGGAATGAAATTCAAACACCAGGGCACTGTTGATTGCCGGCAAAATGTTGAGATGCCTGGTTTTTAAATTCTAGTAAATCCAAAACTCGTATGAAATTCATGAAACTTGGCATGCTATCATGGAGCGGCATCAACATGCTGTGTTAAAAAATTTGTCCCATTTGGGGCAGGTTCGGGTATATGCTTCTCACAAACTAGAGCTTCTTATAACAAGCATGATGGTTTTGGTAGGGAACGTCCCACCTTTGGGGATGAAACAATATCCATTGCCTCTTATTGCTTTCAGAAATTTTCTCGTGCCAACATAGAACAATAGGAGTGTTGTGTCAATTTTTGGGATTTTTCGGGGTTCGTTTGGACATTTTTATGCATTAACTGAGTTTTCAATGCATTTATGTGCATAATTCAAATTCGAACTATGTGCACATGCTCCAATGCACTAAGGTTGGTTGAAAAATCTAATTTGTGTCCTTGAGATAATTTCTAGGTCCCATGCAAGAGATGGGAATGAAATTCAAACACCAGGGCACTGTTGATTGCCGGCAAAACATTGAGATGCCTGGTTTTTTAATTCTAGTAAATCCAAAACTCGTCTGAAATTCATGAAACTTGGCATGCTATCATGGAGCGGCATCAACATGCCATGTTAAAAAATTTGTCTCATTTGGGGCAGGTTCGGGTATATAATTCTCACAAACCAGAACTTCTCACAACAAGCATGATGATTTCGGTAGGGAACGTCCCACCTTTGGGGACGAAACGACATCCATTGCCTCTTATTGCTTTCAAAAAATTTCTCGTGTCAACATAGAACAACAGGAGTGTTGTGTCAATTATCGGGATTTTTCGGGGTTCGTTTTGCCATTTTTATGCATTAACTGGGTTTTCAACGCACTTATGTGCATAATTCAAATTTGAACTACATCCACATGCTCCGGCGCCTATAAATTGGTTGAAAAATCAAATCTGTGTCCTTGGGTGAATGCTTAGGTCCCATGCAAGAAATGGGAATGGATTTCAAACACCAGGGCACCGTTGATTGCCGACAAAACATTGAGATGCCTGGTTTTTAAATTCTAGTAAATCCAAAACTCGTCTAAAATTCATGAAACTTGGCATGCTATCATGGAATGGCACCTGACATGATGTGGTATTTTTCATGTCCATTTTGAGAGAAGGCGCACTCGATTAATGACAACCAACAAAGGTATTTTGAAAAAATAGCTGCCACTTTAATATCTCAAACATTTGTATAATTCAAACCATGTGCGTTCTATTAACCATTCACGTGACACCACGGGTCTTGGTTTTAATGGCCGTAGGAGGTGGCGTGCAGACAGCTGCTTGACCTTGACTGAACAGGAGGCGTGCGAGCGTAGTCCAGTGCGCAGGCTGACCGAGAGGCGTGCAAGCTATCCTCCAATGCGCTGGCTCACTGGGAAGCGTGCAAGCTGTACGCTGCACAAGCTCACTGGGAAGCAAGCCCTTTGACTTCCATGGCTGCCCGCCTTCCTCTCCATTAATGGTGCCCGAGCCGCTGTTTAATACGGGCGGCCTTACTGTTCAGCTCCCATTCCCCCCTGCAGACCTCCACCGCCATGGCACAGAATGATCATCTGCCACTAGTCTTCAAGTTTTGTGAAGTCGACTCCGAGCCGGAGGAGATAGAAAATAAGGAGGAATGGGGCCTCATGGACATGGCCCAGAACAAGCTGGCCACGGCGGTTGGTGCCCCCGCTCTCTTCCCAGCTCCCATCCCCGCGCCCGCGCCAGCGACCATCCCCGTAGCATTGACGGGCTGGTCGCCGAGCACTATCGCAGAGCTGGAAGCTGCGGGTGTCAGCGAGGTCTCCGCAGACCCGTGCGAGCTCGTGTACATGCCAGCACCAGCGCCCATGCCCGTGCCCGTGCGCGCCCCTCCACCCATCGTGGCGCCGGCCCCCATGCGTTTGGCTGCACACGCTGCACCCGTGCACGCCACTCCACCCACCGCGGCGGCGGTCCCCGTGCGTTTGGCTGCACTCGCCGTGCCAGTGCCCGTGCCCTTGCGCCTCCCCTCAGCGGCATGGGACGCTGCCATCGACCGCTACCTCTCAGCGGCGCCAGTTGCCATCCTCCCGTGCCCCGCCTGTCGATCGCGCGACGACATGATGTTTGATTTACATGTGAAGAACATTTTGTGCTGCCTTGAAGACATCAACAATGGCGTTCGAGAGGACGACAACGACAACGACGGCGTGACACACCGCCTCCGCCGCCGCCGGAAATAGTTTTTTGGGGTTTAATACTGTATCTCGAATTCTTGATCATATGAATATAAATTCGTAGTGTGACTGAATGAACGATATGGTTTGAACAAACTTGCGTTTTTCTCTCTTAATGTATAGACTTATCAAATGATTTTCTTTTGAAAAAAGTCAACGGTTTTTAAATATAAAACACTCATCGCAAATGTTTTAGTTAGAACACCCGTATGCAAAACCGACAGCTTCCCTAGGAAGCCAAGGGAAAATGTGCCGAGCAGGATTTCTGCATCCCTTCAACGCAAACGGTTGTTTTGCATGACCCGTGTGTAGCCACGTACAAACAAGTGGGTAAGATTTGCATATCTGTCATTTTGGGTATGTTGCCATTTCTCAAACAGGAAAGATTGACATTTGTTTATCTAGTAACATTGCCATTTGTCAACCTTGTAACACTGCGATTTGTCAAAATATGCAGCTACAAATCACTAGCACTATCTAATTTTTGCAACTAAAAGCAGTAGCACAGTTCATATGGACACCACTAGCAGGCATGAGTTCATGGATGCATATGCAAATGTACCATTGATTACATACAATAAGTCATCAACCCACAATGATAACGAGGATACCCGTTGGATTATAGATCATTTCCAACAAAACATTTTAGTAAAGTTTTTCTCACACAACAAATAACAAAATGATGAAATGAACTTCAGCTCAACCACTTGTCGGCATTAGAAACACTTTCTATGAACCGGAAGTGATTCTCTAGGAAGGGCCAGCTACTGTCAATCTCGAGACCAACGCAAGACTGATCATCGAGGCTGAAGCGGCCTATGTCAGGACCCATATTGGGACGGTAAAGAATCATAGTAATGTCTGAGGTATAGATACAGTTGCTTCTCATAAATGGTAGTAACGTTGTGTCAGCTGGATCGCCTTCCACCATCATTTGATAGTTTTGTCGAAGGAAGAGCGAGTTTGCACCAAGACTTTCAATACTGAACCATGGAGAAGGTGTTGGCGCTAGTACACTAGTATCCATCCCGAATACCCTGCAAAGGATGTTGGAATAGGTCCGGAGAGTGCGACCATACAAGACAACACCTACTTCCTTAGTAACATCAGGAGTGCCCCGTATACAGACAAGAAGAGGTGATCCATCAGAATAAGTTGCCAGGCGCCACTGAGTATATGGGTCCTGCTCGTCCTCATGCTCGTGAATAAAATTTTCAAGTATAGGTGGTGGAATGTTCACAGGACCTTGGAAACCCAAGAAGGTTAATTAGTAAAGGGAAACTAACTAACCCGCATGCATGTGGATGAAACAATTATAATTACGGTGGAAGACAAACGTACCAAAATCATGAGGATTCCATGCAAAAACAGTGCCACAAGTGGTGGCAGCAAACACAAGACCCTCGTATCGAATTGCATCATAGTACTCATCCGTGTATAGAAACTGATTTTTGAGCAATATCCATCGAGTCGAACCATGAAGGACGGCAACAAGCTTTTCGAAGATTCCAAAAACATAAGCATTCCAATAACCCCAAGAGTGGTTGGGAACTCGACAAATTGCTATCTTCAGTAGACGACAGTCAGCATGACTATATTTGAACTCACGTAGAATACCGGTGTACTCAACCTCTGGGCAGTCGTCTGAGATTTTTCGAAGTGGAACCTGGTGATGAGTGTACACATTCACAAGTTCCCACTCACAGTTGTACCAAATATCCATTTGCGCCTGCCCTAGCCTTGTCCTCAAGCGATGTCATCTTATCATCATACGTATCATTATCAAGCGGCATCAACTTACACAAGGCGAGGCTTCCCTCGTCCCCGCACCAGTTAGCAGGGTCACGGTGAAGAAGATAGGGGAGATCAAACAGCTCCTGAACCCTTGGGTTCCTTGTAATGATGTTATTAGTTGAGTTGAGAATGGTCTTGAACGAACCTGCCATGCTAGCCGAGGTGATGACGTCACACCGATCAATGAGTTCCTCCACCACATCATCATTCAGATCGGGGCAAGAATAACGGTGTCGTTTCCAGCTTGTTCCCTCCATGGAGAAGATGATCAAATAATGGCAGAAGGAAGGGTGAAGGCAAATGGAGGAGGGAGGAAGAGCTAGCATGCGACAGCAGTACCTAATCGAGAGGGAAAGGCGAAGAGTCGGTGGACGGTTGCCATGGTACACGAAGAGGCTCCTAGGGAGCGAACGGTTGCCACAGAGGTCACACACTAACGACAACGACCGAGTGAACTGCATGCAATCCCATCGCACAACAGACACGTCTTGTTAAGTTGAACCATTTCTGTTCTCTTGTGTCAACGCAAACAGTTCATCCGAGTGAACCGCATGGCGTATATCGCACACACCTTGATCTGGTTGACCGTTTCTTTTGTGTTGCCTAATCACAAACAGTTCATCCGAGTGAACCGTATACTGTATATCGCAACCACCTTCATATGGTTGCCTGTTTCTTTTGTGTTTCCTAATCACAAACAGTTCATCCGAGTGAACCGTATGCTGTGTATCGCACACGCCTTCATCTGGCTGCCTGTTTCTTTTGTTCCTCCTCATCGCAAACAGATAATTGAACTGAACCGTATGCCCTTCATCGCACCCACAACTAAAATGTGAACCATGTTTGATGTTGGAAATATACCCTAGAGGCAATAATAAATTGGTTATTATTATATTTCATTGTTCATGATAACCGTTTATTATCCATGCTAGAATTGTATTGATAGGAAACTCAGATACATGTGTGGATACATAGACAACACCATGTCCCTAGTAAGCCTCTAGTTGACTAGCTTGTTGATCAATAAGATGGTTACGGTTTCCTGACCATGGACATTGGATGTCGTTGATAATGGGATCACATCATTAGGAGAATGATGTGATGGACAAGACCCAATCCTAAGCCTAGCACAAAGATCGTGTAGTTCGTATGCTAAAGCTTTTCTAATGTCAAGTATCATTTCCTTAGACCATGAGATTGTGCAACTCCCGGATACCGTAGGAGTGCTTTGGGTGTGCCAAACGTCACAACGTAACTGGGTGGATATAAAGGTTCACTACAGGTATCTCCGAAAGTGTCTGTTGGGTTGGCACGAATCGAGACTGGGATTTGTCACTCCGTGTAACGGAGAGGTATCTCTGGGCCCACTCGGTAGGACATCATCATAATGTGCACAATGTGACCAAGGAGTTGATCACGGGATGATGTGTTATGGAACGAGTAAAGAGACTTGCCGGTAACGATATTGAACAAGGTATCGGGATACCGACGATCGAACCTCGGGCAAGTACAATACCGCTGGACAAAGGTAATTGAATACGGGATTGATTGAATCCTCGACATCGTGGTTCATCCGATGAGATCATCGTGGAACATGTGGGAGCCAACATGGGTATCCAGATCCCGCTGTTGGTTATTGGCCGGAGAGTTGTCTCGGTCATGTCTGCATGGTTCCCGAACCCGAAGGGTCTACACACTTAAGGTTCGATGACGCTAGGGTTATTAGGAAGACTTGTATGTGATTATCGAATGTTGTTCGGAGTCCCGGATGAGATCCCGGACATCACGAGGAGTTCCGGAATGGTCCGGAGGTAAAGATTTATATATGGAAAGTTGTTGTTCGGGTTCTGGGAAAAGTTCGGTTTTTTCCGGTATTGTACCGGGAAGCTTCCGGAAGGTTCCGGAGGATTCCGGAGGGGTCTGGAGGTCAGGAAAATGTTCCACCACGTCCAATACAGCAGCATGGGCTGTAGGGGGCGCCCTAACCTTAATGGGCCAAGGGCACCAGCCCCCCCCCCAAGGCCCATACGCATGGGAGAGGGGAAACCCTAAGGGGGAGGGCCTCCACTTGACTTGGGAGGCACTCCTCCCCCCTGGGCCGCCGCCCCAACCCTATTTGGGATCTAAAGGGGGCCGCCCCCCTCTCTCCCTACCTATAAATAGTGGAGGGGTGGGAGGGCGGCCACACCCTTGAACCTGGCGCAGCCCCTCCCCTCCAATACCTCTCCTCCGTGTGAGCTTGGCGAAGCCCTGCCAGAGAACTGCCACTCCATCACCACCACGCCGTCGTGCTGCTATTGGACCTCTTCCTCAACCTCTCCCTCCTCCTTGCTGGATCAAGGCGTGGGAGACGTCTCCGTTCTGTACATGTGTTGAACGCGGAGGTGCCGTCCGTTTGGCGCTAGGATCATCGGTGATTTGGATCACGACGAGTACGACTCCATCAACCCCGTTCACTTGAACGCTTCCGCTTAGCAATCTACAAGGGTATGTAGATGCACTCCCCTTCCCCTCGTTGCTAGATTACTCCATAGATTGATCTTGGTGATGCGTAGAAAATTTTAAATTTCTGCTACGATCCGCAACAGTGGCATCATGAGCTAGGTCTATGCGTAGTTTCTATGCACGAGTAGAACACAAGTTGTTGTGGGCGTTGATTTTTTCAATTTACTTGCCGTTACTAGTCTTATCTTGATTTGGCGGCATCGTGGGATGAAGCGGCCCGGACCGACCTTACACGTACTCTTACGTGAGACTGGTTCCACCGACTGACATGTACTAGTTGCATAAGGTGGCTAGCGGGTGTTTGTCTCTCCCACTTTAGTGAGATCAGATTCGATGAAAAGGGTCCTTATGAAGGGTAAATAGAAATTGGCATATCACATTGTGGTTTTGGCGTAGGTAAGAAACATTCTTGCTAGAAACCTATAGCAGCCATGTAAAAAACTTGCAACAACAATTAGAGGACGTCTAACTTGTTTTTGCAGCATATGCCTTGTGATGTGATATGGCCAAAAGGATGTGATGAATGATATATGTGATGTATGAGATTGATCATGTTCTTGTAATAGGAATCACGACTTGCATGTCGATGAGTATGACAACCGGCAGGAGCCATAGGAGTTGTCTTAATTTATTTATGACCTGCGTATCAACATAAACGTCATGTAATTACTTTACTTTATTGCTAAAGTGTTAGCCATAGTAGTAGACGTAATAGATGATGAGACAACTTCAAGAAGACACGATGATGGGATCATGATGATGGAGATCATGGTGTCATGCCGGTGATAATGATGATCATGGAGCCCCGAAGATGGAGATCAAAAGGAGCAAAATGATATTGGCCATATCATGTCACTATTTGATTGCATGCGATGTTTATCATGTTTTACATCTTATTTGCTTAGAACGACGGTAGCTTAAATAAGATGATCCCTCTCTAAATTTCAAGAAAAGTGTTCCCCCTAACTGTGCACCGTCACGAAGGTTCATTGTTTCGAAGCAACACGTGATGATTGGGTGTGATAGATTCTAACGTTCGAATAGAACGGGTGTTGACGAGCCTAGCATGTATAGACATGGCCTCGGGACACATGCGAAACACTTAGGTTGACTTGACGAGCCTAGCATGTACAGACATGGCCTCGGAACACGGAAGGCCGAAAGGTCGAACATGAGTCATACAGAAGATACGATCAACATGAGATGTTCACCGTTGATGACTAGTCCGTCTCACGTGATGATCGGACACGGCCTAGTCGATTCGGATCATGTTTCACTTAGATGACTAGAGGGATGTCTATCTGAGTGGGAGTTCATTAAATTAATTTGATTAGATGAACTCAATTATCATGAACATAGTCTAAATTGTCTTCGCAAATATGTTGTAGATAAATAGCTCACGTCGTAGCTCCCTGTTTCAATACGTTCCTAGAGAAAGATTAAGTTGAAAGATATTGTAAGCAATGATGCGGACTAGGTCCATAGTCCGAGGAGTGTCCTCACTGCTACACAGAAGGCTTACGTCTTTGATGCACCGCTCGATGTGCAAACCCCTACAACGTCGTCTATGGATGTTGTGAACACCTGACAGACACATCCTGATGACTACTTGATAGTTTAGTGAACCATACTTTACAGCTTAGAATCGGGATTCCCATGACGTTTTCAACGCCATAGAACATATGAGATGTTCCAAGAGCTGAAATTGGGATTTCAGGCTCATGCCCGTGTTGAGAGGTGTGAGACCTCTGACAAGTTCTTTCGCCAACAAGATGGAGGAGAATAGCTCAGCTAGTGAGCATGTTCTCAGAATGTCTGGGTGCTATAATCACTTAAATCAAGTGGGAGTTAAACTTCCAGATAAGATAGTGATTGATAGAGTTCTCTAGCCACTATCACTAAGCTACTAGATCTTTGTGATGAACTATGACATGCAAGGGATGGAGTTGATCCCAGAGCTGTTCGCGGTGCTTAAGACCGCAAAAGGTAGAAATCAAGAAGGAGCATCAAGTGTTGATGGTTTAACAAAGACCACTGGTTTCAAGAAGGGCAAGGGCTAGAAGGGAAACTTCATGGATGGAAAACCAGTTGCCGCTCCAGTGAAGGAACCCAAGGTTGAACCCAAACCCGAGATTAAATGCTTCTATTGTAAGGGGAACGGTCACTAGCAGCGGTGTCGGCGTTCTGGGAACGGGGGTCCCCAGACTTGCCTGCCTGCGGCCTACGGCGTGGCTCAAAGGGGGGCCCAACACGGCCCGTCTTCATCAACACAGACCCAAGACCCTCGCGAGGGGCCAAGCCTCGCGGGGCGGACGGCACGGAGCTTCCTCAGGCACGACCTCATCAGGCTGGCTCGCGAGGAGGCGGAGAGATCAAGGCGGGGTACCTCACGAGGTGCCCGTGATGCAAGCCATGACGATCAAGGGTGCTAGGCGGGCGCCAGCTGCACAGTGTCCTCCTTTCCTGTTTGGTGCAAAGGGAGCAAGCGCAGGCGAGAGCATCAAGCAAAGGCACCCGTTTTGGTGCAACGAGACCAAGACCAGCCAATGACAGGGAGGAAGTCATTGTGGAGCCCAAGCCAGTGTCACCACCAGAGCCTTTGGCAGGCGAGGACCAACTTTAGTCAGGATAAGTGTACCAGATGTTCCCCTTCAAAATGGCCAATTGTTGGCGCCCTTCCCGCTCAATATTTGGGAAGAGGCCCAGGGCCTTTGCCTATAAATAGGACTAGCCACCCCCAGGGTAGAGAGATCTAGAATCGGCCAACCCAGAAACAAGCTGGGATCGAAATGGGAGAGAGAATCGAGAAGAGAGAGAGAGAAGGGTGACTGAACTCCTTCTAGCAGTTCGTCGCCCCAGCCAAGAATAGACCCTCGCGAGGCTGTTCTTCCTTGTATTGCTCATCATCATCAGCCCAAGAGGCCATCCACCACACCACACACTGGAGAAGGGTATTACACCACAACGGTGGCCCGAACCAGTATAAACCCTGTGTCTCTTGTGCTGTTCTTTCCATAGCTCAGATCTTGGCGAGGCGGAGGGGTGCAGGTAGGTAGAAGGCGAAATCTCCGCGTGCACCCCAGTGTTCGAACCTCAAGGGTCTGCCGGAACCTGAAATCCGACATTTGGCACGCCAGGTAGGGGTGCGCCGGAATTCGTCTTCCACCACCCCGTTCTCCTCCGACCATCGCGTCCATGTCTGACGCTCATCGGGCCCGCGCCGAGCGCCGGGCCGCTCTTGCCTCCCGCGTCGCCCAGACGGCTCCTGTCGGCGGGCGTCCTCGCCGTTCCCCGTCACCTGCCGTCAACGCCGCCACCGGCCCGGCGGGGGACAAGCAGCAAGCATCGTCTCAGCATCCGTCCGTGCGGCAAGACGGTCGCACCGCTACTCCCTCGCTCACCCAGCTAGTTCTTCGTCCCGCGCGCTCTGTGCACCCATGGAGGCTCGAGCTGTGCTCATCGCGGCAAACGAGCTCCTGCGCTACCGTCCCGTCGACGACGTCTATGAAGAATGGCTCGACCGCGTCGCCGAGCTCGTCCGCGCCGCAGGGGGCTCTTCTGCACCGTCCGTTCCGCTGCACCGCACCCCGCCCCGCGCGGGTGACGAAGCTCCGGGGCGCCCCAGCCGCCTCCTCCTCAAGAAGGCGCCATGGCTCCAAGGCGCGTGGCCCCTGGGCGGAACCCGCTCCGTCAGGTGCCAGCGCGGCAAGAGCAGAGCTGCCAAGAAGTCCCTCGCCCGCAAGAAGCTCCCCGGGCGCTCCCTGCTCCAGCACGCCGCGACCATGCTCCTGCTCCTGCATGTCAAGACCCCGCGCTGCTCCCAGCTGCAGCGCGTGGGGACATGCAAGACCAAGCTCTCCGTCACCCTAGGCCTCTCGTGGCCACAACAGGCTGTCGTGCCTTCACCACCGAGCTACGCAGCGTCGCGTGGCCTGGCAAGTTCAAGCCAGACCTGCCTCCTCGTTACGACGGCACGGCCGACCCTGCGGAGTTCCTCCAGCTCTATGAGCTGGGCATCGAAGCTGCCAACAGAGACGAGAAGGTCATGGCGAACTGGTATCCCATGGCGCTCAAGGACGGGGCCCGCACCTGGCTCCTGAACCTGGCTCCAGGCACGATCTCTTCTTGGTACGAGATGCACACCCGCTTCATCGCCAACTTCCAAGGTACTCACGACTGGCCACCCGCCGTGAGCGACATGCGCCGCATCAAGCAACAACCCGGAGAGACCCTGCAGAAGTACATCCAGCGCTTCAACAACGCACGCCTCAAGATTCCCAAGGTGACCGAGGAGGCCATCATCTCAGCCTTCTCCGACGGCGTCGCGATGTCAAGATGAAGGAGGAGCTGGCGATGCATGAAGACCTGTGCATTTTCTTGGAGTTGTTCAACTTGGCAACCAAGTGCGCCAGGGCTGAAGAAGGGCGTCTCTCCCTCCTCAAGCTGCCTGCCGCAGACCCAGAAGAGAAGAAACCCAAGGCCAAGGATGTGAAGCACAAGGGGGTTGCCGTGCTCGCGGCAGAACCAGACACCAAGCGGGGCAGAGATCAGCCCGAATCTTCCAAGGGCAGTCGGTACTGTGTGTACCACGACCTCCACACCCACAACACCAACAAATGTCAAGAGCTCCGAGCCGTGCGAGAAGGAAGGATCGGCCGTCGCCCCGAGCACGGTGACTGGGGCTACGGTCGAGGAGGAGGAAGGAACGCAGGACGCTGGGAAGATCATTGCCCGCGCCAAGGGTGGCGCGATCAACCTTGCGAGGATCGCTGGCAAGACCCGCCTCGCGAGGGAGACTGGAGGGATCAGCCTCGTGAGGATCGCCCGCAAGGAAACGCAGGCCTCCCTCCGCTGCCGCCGCAGCCAAGGAGAAACGAGGACCGCCATCAGGACGAGGGGGCTGGGGGCTTCCAGGAGCCGCGCGCGATCGCCTGCATCCTGGGCGGGGCTCAAGCCCCAGCCTCTCAACGCATCTTCAAGCAGTTCACCCGCGAAGTGAATGCAGTCCTCCCCAAGATCGAAGCCATGCGCCCTCTCAGGTGGTCGGTGTGCGCCATCACGTTCAGCTCAGCAGATCAGCTCAAGTGTGCGGCCACAGCCGGAGTCCTCCAGATGCTTTGTTCCCCAATCATCAGCAACGTGGTGGTCACCAGGACCCTCATCGATGGCGGGGCAGGGCTCAACGTCCTTTCCGTGGAAACATTCAACAATCTCGAAGTGCCCTACAACCAGCTTCACCCAACCAAGCCTTTCTCCGGAGTCACCGACAGCTCCACGGTCCCAATTGGGAAGGTCCGCCTCCCTGTCACCTTCGGGGCACGCGACAACTACCGCACCGAGCTCATTGACTTCGACGTCGCTCACATTCGCCTGCCGTACAACGCCATCCTTGGGTACCCAGCGCTGACCAAGTTCATGGCCGTAACTCACCACGGCTACAATGTCCTCAAGATGCCAGGAAGTGGCGGAGTCATCACGGTGCCCTGTGAAGAGAAGGACGCGGTGTGTTCCCTGGAACGAGCCTTTCAGGCCGCATCACTGGAAGACCCAGATCGCGGAAGCAGGAGGCTTCCCGAGACCGCCCCCAAGAAGAAGAAGACATCGTCCGGCCCGGCCCCTCAGGAGGCAGGCCCCTCAGGGCCTGCGCCTTCCCAGGGGGAACCTCCTTCCATCGCATAGGAAAGCGCGCCCGGCGCCCTCCTTAGGCAGGGCTCGGGGGCTCTCCTTGGAGGGCCACCGACCTGGCTAAGGTCACGAGGGAGGCGCTTGGGCACCACATGGAGGCGTGTTTCGAAGCACGTTCCCCTCAAGAAGGAGTAAGGCAAGGAGAGGCACACCCTCAGGAGTTCGTCAGCAAGGCCATTCAGGAGCTACATGAGTCAAGAGTCATGAAAGGCGGACGCCGCCTACCAGTTGTGGCTCCCCATCCAGGCGAGGATGGTGGGCTGCGCGTCTGCATCGACATACCAGGGCTCAATCGAGTCGCCTCTCTGAAGCGCCTCTGGCCCTCGTGAGTGGGGCGCTACGAAGGTCCACCCCACAGCTATGTTCGCATGCCTTACGGCTTGCCGAACGCGGCTGCCACGTACCAGCGCCACATGAGGGGTATCATGGAGGCTCAAGAGGCCAGGCGTTCCGCAGCCCTGGCGGAGATGGAGATGGTCCGCGAGGAGCCATCAGTGCCTCCGGAGCCTCCCGAGGCCCCTGGGCCTGGGGGCTCGTGAGGATCAGCTTCCGCAGCCCACCGAGTCTGCTACACCAACACTCCTTCGTCCTCAACATCTTTAGGTGACATCTTTCAAGTCTCATTTCCAGCTGGGAGCGCTCCCCAGGGCTGCATTATTCCCAGGCCGCATGGGTCCGTCCCTGCGGCATGTATCCCTTTTATTTCATGTTGTTAGCTTACTTTGTTGGGGGCGCCCATCGGGCTGCATCATCCCCCAAGTCGCTCAGGCCTGACCCAGTGATGTCCGCCTTCCCAGCATCTATTTGAATGAATCCACTCCTTCGTGGCTAATGTGTTTGACCTAGTTGCCCGCTCAACTGACACCAACTGACGGAGCTGCTCCCAAACGGCACGACGCTTGCGCATGGGTCCGTCCCTGCAACACCGACAAACCTGAATGGCTGAGCTCTGGCCGCGGCAGCCCCGCATGGCGCCACCTCGTCAAGCCTTCAGTGCCTCATTGCCCCTCGGAAGCAACCAACGGCTGACTGTCAATTGTCATGGCAACCCCTCGTTCTTTCTATGATGGGTCTACAGGATCTCCTAAAGGAGCTGCGTCAGGCGAGGCCCTTGCGGTGTCTCCTTCACTCTCATCCACGCGAACCGCTTGCACGTTAAAGGGGGGGTGCCTGAGCATCGCGACTCAGGGCTCCTACTGGCTCTCCAGCCCTGACCCTCTGGCCTTGTCCATGGCATCGCGACCTGGCATACCAGCGACGGCTGAGACTCGCTCGAGGGCCGGGACCCGAGGACGTAGAGCAGAAAGGGGAGGAAAGGTGAGAGGGGAGTGACACGTGAGGACCTCGTCGAGCAACCTCACACCTGCCGATGCATGGACCCGGCGACACACCAGAGAGTGGCCCCAGATTCTCGAGATAAGTCACCACCCGGAAGCACCAGCTACCGTGGCACCATCCCCGCACCTAATGCAATCCCGTGTTAGCGACGCCGCTCTCGTTTCTCACCGAACGACGGCTGCTTGAGCGCCAAAGGGGACCTCCTGAGCATCGCGACTCAGGGGCTCTTACCGGACCCCGGGTCGCTCACCTCCTGGCCTTGACCACGGCATCATGACCTGGCATACCAGCGACGGCTGAAGCCGCCTTGGGACTGGGACCTGTCGGTGCAGAGCACCAAGCCCTCGTGAAGTTCGAAAGGGAGAACTGAGCTAAGACGGAATGAGCAACTCGCACAATTCTACGACAATGGTTATATTAACAAAACAGGATCACAGGCACCTTACAAGCCCCCACGGGACACGTCTTTGATTCCTCGCAGGGAAAAGATCCTAAAAGGACGCTAACTACACACGCCCCTGCAAAAGACGCCATCATCAACAGTGGGCGTCAAGCACCAGCGCCAACCCCATCCAGATCAGAGTCGGCGACGGCCTGACGAGCCCGCCCCGCTCCAGGAGCGGCGCCGGCTCGGGGGCTCATAGCTGTCGTCGCTCGTCTCTGGAGTCGCGAAGAGCTCGCCGGAGTCGCTGGAACCTCCGACGCCTTCGCCGCCTGAGGAGCCGCCAAGGGAGCGGTCGGCGGGCCCAGTCCTCGCCGTAGCAGGGTCCCGACCAGCTCTCCCGGGGCAGCACTCCAGCCGGCGCCCGTTCGCATCGAAGACCTTGAAGAGCATCACCGAAGCACTGTCGTACTCCAAGTAGATCACGAAGGTGCCTCTTGTCCTGGAGACCCGGGCGATTTCGCTCCAGCCTCGAGTCATGAAGACCTCGCCCGGGGCAACGACCGCGACCTCTGCCTCGGTCGCGAGGGTGCTGCAGCCGGCGTGCTGCAGCCAAAGCTCCAGGAGTTCTCCCTGTGGGATGATGGAGGCGAAGAAGGAAGGAAGGCGAATCCAAGACTGAGGAGGCATGGCAGCGTGGAGCACGAACTCTCGGGAGGAGCCCTCAGTGTGGACCCCAGGGGGGACGACCCACACCTTCGTGACCCATCGGCGCCGACGGCGGCACCGCCCGTGGCGATCGGCATCGACTCCTTTAGAGCCCTCGATGTGGGCATACAAGGGAAGCGGGAACCCCAGCGGTGGCCGCTGGCACCAAGGCCTCGACACCACCTGATGGGCCCCCTCGTGCCGGCCACGGAGGGCGAGCCGTTTCTTCGGCGGGAGCGAGTCTGGTTCGTCTCGGGGAGCCTTTCCCTTCTCTGCCATCGAGAACCGGCGGATTGGAGCCATCGCAGCAAGACGGAGCAAGGACCGGGAAGAAGGAGAAGCAAGAAGGGATGGACTGGAAGGGCGCGTGCCGTTCCGTACTTATGGCCGGCGAAGGCCAACCGCCGACCTCCACGATCGCAGGTAATCATGATCTGCTTTGCTTGCAGGGACTTGTCCAATCCGTGCAGTTGCCGAGGCGCCGTGGGGAAGTGGAGACGCCCACGTCCAATCAACCACCACACGGCGCCCAAGGCCGCAGGATGTTAGGGCCCTCGGCGCTTTGCTCTTGCCCTTTCGCCTCCCTGCACGGCCAAGTCCGGGTGCGCCTTGGTCCCGGGGGCTACTGTTGGCGTTCTGGGAATGGGGGTCCCCAGACTTGCCTGCCTGCGGCGTGGCTCAAAGGGGGGCCCAGCACGGCTCGTCTTCATCAACACAGAACCAAGACCCTCGCGAGGGGCCAAGCCTCGCGGGGCGGATAACACGGAGCTTCCTCAGGCACGGCCTCATCAGGCTGGCTCGCGAGGAGGCGGAGAGATCAAGGCGGGGTACCTCATGAGGTGCCCGTGATGCAAGCCATGACGACCGCCAGGCGGGCGCCAGCCGCGCAGTGTCCTCCTTTCCACTTTGGTGCAAAGGGAGCAAGTGCAGGCGAGAGCATCAAGCAAAGGCACCCGTTTCGGTGCAACGAGACCAAGACAAGTCCAACGGCAGGGAGGAAGTCATTGTGGAGCCCAAGCCAGCATCACCACCAGAGCCTTTGGCAGGCGAGGACCAACTTTAGTCAGGATAAGTGTACCAGATGTTCCCCTTCAAAATGGCCAATTGTTGGCGCCCTTCCTGCTCAATATTTGGGAAGAGGCCCAGGGCCTTTGCCTATAAATAGGACTAGCCACCCCCAGGGTAGAGAGATCTAGAATCGGCCAACCCAGAAACAAGCTGGGATCGAAATGGGAGAGAGAATTGAGAAGAGAGAGAGAGAAGGGTGACTGAACTCCTCCTAGCAGTTCGTCGCCCCAGCCAAGAACAGACCCTCGCGAGGCTGTTCTTCCTTGTATTACTCATCATCATCAGCCCAAGAGGCAATCCACCACACCACACACTGGAGTAGGGTATTACACCACAACGGTGGCCCGAACTAGTATAAACCCTGTGTCTCTTGTGTTGTTCTTTCCATAGCTTAGATCTTAGCGAGGCGGAGGGGTGCAGGTAGTTAGAAGGCGAAATCTCCGCGTGCACCCCAGTGTTCGAACCTCAAGGGTCTGCCGGAACCCGAAATCTGACAAGCAGAATTACCCCAAATGCATGGTAGATAAGAAGGCTGGCAACTTCAACAAAGTATATACGTGTTATTAATGTGTACCTTACTATTACTCCTGGTAGCGCCTGGTATTGGATACCGGTTCAGTTGCTATTATTGGTGACTTGAAGCAAAAGCTACGGACTAAACGGAGACTGGCTAAGAGCGAGGTGACGATGTGTGTTGGAAGTGTTTCCAAAGTTGATGGGATCACCATCGCACGCTCCATCTGCCTTCGGATTAGTATTGAACCTAGACAAATGTTATCAGGTGTCTACATTGAGCATGAATATGATTAGATCATGTTCATTGCAATATGGTTATTCATTTAAGTTAGAGAATACTGGTTATTCTATTTACATGAATAATACCTTTCATGGTCATGCACCCTATGTGAATGGTTCATTGACTCTCGGTCGTGGTAATACACATGTTCACGCCAAAAGATGTAGAGTTAATAATAATAGTACCACTTTGTTGTGGCACTGCCGCTTAGGTCATATTGGCGTAAGATGCATGAAGAAACTCCATATTGATGGATGTTTGGAGTCACTTGATTTTGAATCGCTTGACACATGCGAGCCATGCCTCATGGGCAGGATCACTAAGACCCCGTTTTCAGGTACAATGAAACGGGCAAGTGACTTGTTGGAAATCATACATGCTGATGCGTGTGATCCAATGATAATTGAAGTGTGCAGTGGATATCGCTATTTTCTCATCTTCACTAACGATTTGAGTAGATATAGGTATATTTACTTAATGAAGCACAAGTCTGAAACGTTTGAAAAGTTCAAGCGATTTCAGAGTGAAGTTAAGAATCATCATAACAAGAAGATCAAATTCCTACGATCTGATCAATGAGAATTTCTGAGTTATGAGTTTGGCAATCACTTAAGACATTGTGGAATTGTTTCACAGTTGAAGCCACCTGGAACACCATAGATAAATGGTATGTCCGGACGTCGTAATCAAACCTTATGAGATATGGTGTGATCTATGATGTTTCTTACCGATCTACCGCTATTATTTTGAGGTTATGCATTAGAGGCAGCTGCATTCACTTTAGATAGGACACCATATAAGTCCGTTGAGACGACGTTGTGTGAACATTGGTTTGGCAAGAAACCAAAGTTGTCATTTCTTAATGTTTGGGGCTGCGATGCTTAAGGCTTCAGCCGGAGAAGCTCGAACCCAAAGCGGACAAATACATCTTCATAGGATACCCAAGGGTGACAGTTGATTATACCTTCTATCTCAGATCCGAGAGGGCAAATTGTTTGTCGCTAAGAACGGGTCCTTTCTCGAGAAGGAGTTTCTCTAGAAAGATTGAGTGGGAGGAAGATAGAACTTGATGAGGTTGTCGAACCTTTACTTCAACCAGAGAACAATGCAACACAGAAAGATATTTTCTGTGGCGCCTACGTCTGTTGAATAGGAAGTTAATGATAGTGATCATGAAGCTTCGGATCAAGTTGCTATCGAACCTCGTAGGTCGACAAGGATATGTACTACTCCTAAGTGGTATGGTAATCCTATCTTAGATATCATGTTGTTAGACAACAATGAACCTACGAGCTATGGAGAAGCGATGGTGGGCCCGTATTCCGACAAATGGTTAGAAGCCATGAAAGCCGAGATAGGATCCATATATCAGAACAAAGTATGGACTTTGGTGGACTTGCCCGATGATCGGCAAGCCATTGAGGTAAATGGATCTTTAAGAAGAAGACGGACGTGGGCGGTAATGTTACCGTCTATGAAGCTCGACTTGTGGGAAAGAGTCTTTTCACAAGTTCAAGGAGTTGACTATGATGAGAATTTCTCACCCGTAGCGATGCTTAAGTCCGTCGGAATCATGTTAGCATTAGCTATATTTTTCGATTATGAAATCTTACAGATGGATGTCAAAACAAGTTTTCTTACCAAGTTTTCGTAAGAAAAGTTGTATGTGATACAATAAAAGGTTTTGTCGATCCTAAGGATGCTAAAAGGTATGCTGGCTCCAGCAATCCTTCTATGGACTAGAGCAAGCATCTCGGAGTGATCAAAGCTTTTAGGTTTATACAATGTTTGCTAGAAACTTGTATTTACAAGAAAGTGAGTGGGAGCACTACAACATTTCTGATAAGTATATGTGGATGACATATTGTTGATTCGAAATGATGTAGAATTTCTGGAAAGCATAAACGGTTGTTTGAAGAGTGTTTTTCAAAGGAAGACCTGGATAAATCTGCTTACATATTAGGCATCAAGATCTATAGAGATAGATCAAAACGCCTGATGATACTTTCAAAGAACGCACACCTTGACATGTTTTTGAAGGAGTTCAAAATAGATCAGTCAAAGAAGGGGTTCTTACCTGAGTTGTAAGGTGTGAAGTTGAGTAAGACTCAAAGCTTGACCACGGCAGAAGAAAGAAGAAGGATGAAGGTCGTCCCCTATGCTCTTGTCATAGGCTCTATACGGTATGCCATGCTGAAGTACCTCACCTAATGTGTGCCTTGCCACATGTCTGGCAGAGGGTACAAAGGTGATCTAGGAGTGGATCACCAGATAGCAGTCAAAATTATCCTTAGAGGAATAAGGAAATGTTTCTTGGTTATGGAGGTGATAAAGAGTTTGACATAAAGAGTTACGTCGATGCAAGCTTAACACCTATCCAGATAGCTATTAGTAGAGATACCGGATATGTATAATGGAGCAATAATTTGGAATAGCTCCAAGTGGAACGTGGTAGCAGCATCTACGATATAAAGTTTTGCAAAATACATAGGGATCTGAATATGGCAAGACCCGTTGACTACAACCTCTCTCACAAGCATAACATGATCAAACCCAGAACTCTTTGAGTGTTTATCACATAGTGATGTGAACTAGATCATTGAGTCTAGTAGACTCTTGGATGTTGGTCACATGGTGATGTGACCTGTGAGTGTTAATCACATGGCGATGTGAACTAGATTATTGACTCTAGTGAAAGTGGGAGACTGTTGGAAATATGCCCTAGAGGCAATAATAAATTGGTTATTATTATATTTCATTGTTCATGATAACCGTTTATTATCCATGCTAGAATTGTATTGATAGGAAACTCAGATACATGTGTGGATACATAGACAACACCATGTCCCTAGTAAGCCTCTAGTTGACTAGCTCGTTGATCAATAAGATGGTTACGGTTTCCTGACCATGGACATTGGATGTCGTTGATAACGGGATCACATCATTAGGAGAATGATGTGATGGACAAGACCCAATCATAAGCCTAGCACAAAGATCGTGTAGTTCGTATGCTAAAGCTTTTCTAATGTCAAGTATCATTTCCTTAGACCATGAGATTGTGCAACTCCCGGATACCGTAGGAGTGCTTTGGGTGTGCCAAACATCACAACGTAACTGGGTGGCTATAAAGGTTCACTACAGGTATCTCCAAAAGTGTTTGTTGGGTTGGTACGAATCGAGACTGGGATTTGTCACTCCGTGTAACGGAGAGGTATCTCTGGGCCCACTCGGTAGGACATCATCATAATGTGCACAATGTGACCAAGGAGTTGATCACGGGATGATGTGTTACGGAACGAGTAAAGAGATGATGTGTTAGGGAATATTCGGTCGGTTAACAAAAGATGGTTTTTATTTATTTTCCATATGTGCCCCCAGATGTTTTTGCCAGCGTCTCCTCTCATAGTCCGGACATGCACTTTAGGGAATCCGTACCCAGGGAAAGGAACCCCTAACGGAACTATTCTCCCTGGAAGATGTTTCTTACTACCCATGTAATATAACATAATTAGTTGGGTACTTGTCTGTTCAAGCACTAATGACCCCTATGCCTGGTTTCCACGCATACCCTGGTTCTTATATAACTGAGCGGGTATTCGGAGACACTCCGGACTATCGGGTCCTGCGGTTGAAGCGAAAAGGTCCGCAATGACAAATGATTTACAATCCGGCTAGAAGGCATGATGCATGTCACTTTAATTACATAGTCATGTAGACTGACTAAATTCCTCTTCTATACCATCCAACAGGCTGTCTAGCCTACAATCATGCTGGGAATACTTTGCGGCTAATTCTACTTGCCCATACACTAAGCTAACGGGGATCTCTTTCCCATCGGGCCCCATAGGTCCGACCTCGGCCATGTGGTTTGGGTCAGCCTTGGTATACCGCGTCTTCACCATGGCTTAGGCTTCCCTGGCACCTTGACAGCAGGCCGATATCTTCCATAATCAGAAGCGCTGCCGTGCTCCCTTGAGCTTCTCCGCAAGCTCTCCAATGCCTTCTGGCAGGGAGACGAATGGCCACAAGGCCTGGGCAATACCTTGCATCACATGCCGAACTTGTTCGTGTAGTCGTGAGAGCTCGGGTAGAAGATCACCCGCAGACCCGAGCATCTCCTCCGTGGGACGACCCGTCAGCATACCTGCAGACATAATTCTATTAGCCAGCTTCTCCGCCGCCCCCCCCTTTTAAGGGTTCATCCAAGCACTTACTGAAAATGCCGCGTCGAAGCCGCTTATTCTCCTTCTCGGAGTCCGCAAGTTGGGCTCGAACATCCTTCAGTTCCACGCCCAGCTTGGTATTGGCATCTTGGAGATTGTTTTTCTCCCTCCTAACCTCAGTCAGCACGCGTTCGCCAGCCTTTAGCTGTCGTACGACATGCTGGTCCTCCGGATTCTCTCTGGATTCATCTGCAATATCTATTGTTAGATCTGCAGCCACACCGCACGCTATATGGTACCTATCATTCTTTGAAAGAAATGTTACTAGCTGGGGACTTTTTAGGTTCCTTCAATGCGGCAACGGCGGCCGGAAGTTGGGTCTTGCATTCCTCCAGCTCCTGTGACAGTCGAGTATTCTTCTCTGTAAGAACCTGCACAATAGATGACCCTTAAATCAGTTCTGCTAATTGTTTCAAGTCTCAGGGGCTACTGATACATATAATCGTCATATTTGCTTACCCGTACATCCCTTACATACTGGTCCGTTGATCTGGCTAGACCATCTTGAGTAGCACGAAGGTACGCATCTCCAGAATTGAAGGCATCAAATGCCTCTGGTGAGAAGCAAGCGTCACGGAGTATGGCCCAGCGACACCTATGATTCATGGCGCTCTCCACTTCAAAAATTGTAGCGGATAGTCTATCCGGATCCTCTGTAGGGGGAGTATCCAGCGTCCGCCCCATGTTGGCTTCCGCCTCTATGTCCGGTCCTGGAGCCCGACTGGTGGAAGCATGATCGGCAGCCTCACCGGACATATTCCGGCGAGCGTTTTTTCTGTTAAAGAAACATGGACTTCATTACATTTTGAGAAAGACGACAACCACGGAGCGGGGATTTTGTCATACCTCTGCGCTGGCGTCTCCGTCTTGACCGCCTTCCTTTTTGGCCTATCCGGCCTCGGTGCCTCTTGTTGGCGAGTTGCTGCGGGTTCGGCACGGCGTCCCGAATGCCTTCCCTGTAAAACACCATATGTATATGGCAGGTGAAGTATCTAAAAGGGGATCCTAGTTTTTGGAGTTGCAATTTTGGTTTTTCTTACGAGCGACGCAGGGAGCAGTCCGGGATAGTCGGTCTTAATGGCCACCATGGCGTCATCACAGCTCAATTGATAGAAATGTCGGTCTATCAGCTCCACGAATATGTCCGGGTCTTCTTCGAGTCCGGGATCGAGGGCCCGGTTAGGTTCCTCTGGTTGTGGGGACGGGCTGTTGACCTCCCTTATGGCTTTTCGCAGTTCCTGCCGTAAAATGGCAAGGTGAGTACCTATGACAAAGAATGTGGGAAGAATGGTAGTAATGAGATATAACTCACCCAGCTTGGAGGGTTGTACATAGAGAATCCATCTCATGGCTTGATGCGAATGAACTCCTCTTCCTCTCCCTTGAAGAGCTCAAACAGGATTTTTGCTAAAGCAGCAGCGTTGTCCGGACCCTTACGCCCGCAACGGGTGGCATCGTCTTCCCCGTTAAAACACCACAGGGGGGTGCCCTCGATATTGAAGTGGCTGCACTCCCCGCATTATGCATAATGAAATAACCTCGATTACTGTCAATCCTGATTGAGCCAGCGCTTTAATCCAGTTCATCAGGTAAAGGACTTCTCCGTTGTCTTCCTCCTGGGGGCTCCATGGGCGCCAGCTTCGGCGTTTCTTCAGAGGAGCATTGTTGAACTCAGGTAGACCCTGCCGAACAGGGTCCAGAAGGGGGACGTCCTCCATATAAAACCATTCCGAAGGCCAGTCCTTGGACGTCTTCTTCGGAGTACTGGACAGGTATCCGGTTTCGGCGATGTGCCATATTTCGGCTCCGCCCACTTGATAAAGTGACCCCTCCTGTGTGCGGGGGATGAGGCAAAATAACCTTTTCCACAGCTCGAAATGAGCCTCGCAGCCCAGGAATAACTCACAAAGGGAAACATAGCCGGCGATGTGTAATATGGAAGCAGGGGTGAAATTATGCAGTTGGAGGCCATAAAACTCTAGGAGCCCGCAAAGGAATGAATGAATTGGAAATCCGAGCCCCCTTAATAAGTAAGGAACAAGGCATACCCGCTCCCCCGTAGAGGGGCTGGGGAAGCTCTCCACTTGCTCCCCGCCATTGTAGGTGGCGAGCCCGGCTCGGACGAGAACCATATACGCTGGAGGGAGAAATCCCTTAGTTTGTAGTTCGACTAATCGACTGTGTGGGACAAAACACCTCTCCCAATCAACGGGCTTAGGGCTACGGGGGCGGGAGGAGGAGCTGCGGAGGTCGGCCATGCTGGAGTGGATGTTTCCAAAGCGCGCTTCGATGGATTCTCGCTGGGGGATGATGATGTGGATTGGGTCTAAGAATCCCCATCCCTTTAATAGACAATTTATTTATCTGGATAGGGGGGCGAATGTAAAAACGCCCTGGCTCCTCATATTCATTCAACGCGTGGGAGATAGCCCTTATTGGGCACAGAAGCCAAGAGGTCCAACATTTATGGGGCCGGACACTGCTTAACAAACATTCAAAATTTGGAGAGGAACCCACCTTGCAATGCTGAAGACAATACTGCGTGTCGGACTTGACGTCATTGAAGCCCGGTTCGGGGGCTACCGAGGGAGTCCTAGATTAGGGGGTATCTGGACAGCCGGATTATATCCTTTGGCCGGACTGTTGGACTATGGAGATACAAGATTGAAGACTTCGTCCCGTGTCCGGATGGGACTCTCCTTGGCGTGGAAGGCAAGCTTGGCAATACAGATATGTAGATCTCCTTCCTTGTAACCGACTCTATGTAACCCTAGCCCCCTCCAGTGTCTATATAAACCGGAGGGTTTCAGTCCGTAGGACAACATACAATCATACCATAGGCTCGCTTCTAGGGTTTAGCCTCTCCGATCTCGTGGTAGATCAACTCTTGTACTACTCATATTATCAAGAATAATCAAGCAGGACATAGGGTTTTACCTCCATCAAGAGGGACCGAACCTGGGTAAAACATCGCGTCCCCTGCCTCCCCTTACCATCTGCCTTAGACGCACAGTTCGGGACCCCCTACCCAAGATCTGCCGATTTTGACACCGACACCCATACCATCATCACGCAATGAGGATGTCCGACTACCACGTGATCGGGATAAAGCGGCAACTCAAGATGAACACCAGCCCGCCCCGCCTCACTATAAAGGCAAAGAGAAAACAGCTCGTGGATCGATCAGGGCATACCAGATCGATCTACGGATCGCGAGGACGTACCTTGACACGTGTCAACGACTATCTATTCGGATGTGACAAGCCTAGTCATGCACGGGCCGAACACCGCAGACGGACTCCATCAGAGCTGCGTTGCAATGTGGCCCGATATAGAGGCGCCACACACCCACTTTGCTTCACTGACGAAGTAATGGATTACGAATTCCTGAAAGGGTTTAAACCCGTAAATATGAAATCATACAAAGGAAGAACTGACCCCGCGGCATGGATCGAGGACTTTATTCTCCACATTCATATGGCTCGTGGAGATGACCTCCACGCCATCAAATACCTCCCTTTAAAACTCAAAGGGCCAGCTCGGCACTGGCTAAACAGTCTGCCTAAAAATTCTATTGGCAGCTGGGAGGACTTGGAAGAGGCTTTCCTCGACAACTTCCAAGGTACATATGTCCGGCCACCAGATGCCGATGACTTAATTCACATTGTCCAGCAACCCGGAGAGTTAGCCAGGAAGCTCTGGACTAGGTTCTTAGTTAAAAAGAACCAAATTGTCGACTGTCCGGACACAGAAGCCCTAGCGGCCTTCAAGCACAGCGTCTGGGACGAGTGGCTCGCTCGCCACCTTGGTCAAGAAAAACAAAAATCCATGCCAGCCCTTACCGCTCTGATGACCCATTTTTGCGCGGGAGAAGACAGCTGGCTCACTCGTAGAAGGAACAGCGCCAGCGATCCGGGCACTTCCGAAGTCCGGGACAGCAATGGCAGACCACGACGCAGCAAAAACAAGCGCGGCAGTGATAACAAAAGAACGCATGACACAGCGGTGAATGCCGGATTCAACAGCCCCAAATCTGGTCAACGGAAGAAGCCATTCAAGGCAAATAGAGATGGACCATCCAATTTGGACAAGATATTGGACAGGCCCTGCCAGATTCGTGGCCACCCTGATAAACCAGCTAATCATACCAACAGAAGCTGTTGGGTCTTCAAGCAGGCCGGCAAGCTCAACACCGAACACAAGGAGAGGAAGCCGCTAGGTGATAGCGACGACGAAGAGTGTCACCAACCAAATACCGGGGGTCAGAAGCAATTTCCCCCTGAAGTAAAAACAGTGAACATGGTATATGTGACACACAACTCTATAGGGGAGCAGGAGAAACACTCCCTCCGGACTGAGGGTCACACTGTGGCACCCTCAGCCAAAGTACAAAGCAGTCTAATTAACCGCATACCTTGTTGACCATTAAGCCATCGGCCTCCATTCAACAGGATCGACCAAGTTCGAAGCAGGACGAGCAGTTCGGCTTCCGCCGTCCGCCTCATATACCTGCGAAATATGTACCGTGCTTACATAACTATGCACTTTCAAATAGCTTGGGCATCGGCGGAAGCACAACACGGACGGATCTACAAGTACTCCTATAAACTACTTCCTTTTTCCTCTTTTTAAATCACTCTTTCTTTTTCCATCATCCTTCGCCATAGGTAGTGTTGGGGAACGTAGTAATTTCAAAAATTTCCTACGCACATGCAAGATCATGGTGATGCATAGCAACGAGAGGGGAGAGTGTTGTCCACGTACCCTCGTAGACCAAAAGCAGAAGCGTTAGCACAACGCGGTTGATGTAGTCGTATGTCTTCATGATCTGACCGATCAAGTACCGAATGTACGGCACCTCCGAGTTCAGCACACGTTCAGCCCGATGACGTCCCTCGAACTCCGATGCAGCCAAGTGTTGAGGGAGAGTTTCGTCAGCACGACGGCGTGGTGACGATGTTGATGTTCTACCGACACAGGGCTTCGCCTAAGCACCGCTACAGTAATATCGAGGTGGACTATGGTGGAGGGGGGCACCGCACACGGCTAAAAGATCAACTTGATAAATTGTTGTGTCTTTGCGTGCCCCCTCCCCCCGTATATAAAGGAGTGGAGGAGGGGGAGGGACGGCCCCCTCTATGGTGCGCTCTAGGGGAGTCCTACTCCCACCGGGAGTAGGATTCCCCCTTTCCTAGTAGAACTAGGAGCCCTTCCAAGTAGTAGGAGTAGGAGGGAAGGAAAGGGAAGGGAAAAGGAGAAGGAATGAAGGGGGCGCCCCCCTCCCTAGTCCAATTCGGACCAGCCCATGGGGAGGGGTGTGGCCACCCTTTGAGGCCTTTCTCTCCTTTCTCGTATTGCCCATTAAGGCCCAATACGAATTCCCGTAACTCCCCGATACTCCCGAAAATACCCGAATCACTCGGAACATTTCCGATGTCCGAATATAGTCGTCCAATATATCGACCTTTACGTCTCGACCATTTTGGAACTCCTCGTCATGTCCCCGATCTCATCCGGGACTCCGAACTCCTTCGGTACATCAAAACACATAAACTCATAACATAACCGTCATCGAACTATAAGCGTACGGACCCTACGGGTTCGAGAACTATGTAGACCTTGCCGAGACACGTCTCCGGTCAATAACCAATAGCGGAACCTGGATGCTCATATTGGCTCCCACATATTCTACGAAGTTTTTTATCGGTTAGACCGCATAACTATATACGTTGTTCCTTTTGTCATCAGTATGTTACTTGTCCGAGATTCGATCGTCGGTATCTCAATACCTAGCTAGTTCAATCTCGTTACAGGCAAGTCTCTTTACTCGTTCCGTAATACATCATCCCGCAACTAACTCATTAGTTGCAATGTTTGCAAGGCTTTAAGTGATGTGCATTACCGAGAGGGCCCAGAGATACCTCTCCGAGAATCGGAGTGACAAATCCTAATCTCGAAATACGCCAACCCAACAAGTACCTTCGGAGACACTTGTAGAGCACCTTTATAATCACCCAGTTACGTTGTGACGTTTGGTATCACACAAAGTGTTGCTCCGATAAACGGGGGTTGCATAATCTCATAGTCATAGGAACATGTATAAGTCATGTAGAAAGCAATAACAACAAACTAAACGATCAAGTGCTATGCTAATGGAATGGGTCAAGTCAATCACATCATTTTATAATGATGTGACTCCGTTAATCAAATGACAACTCATGTCTATGGCTAGGAAACTTATCCATCTTTGATTCAACGAGCTAGTCAAGTAGAGGCATACTAGTAACATACTATTTGTCTATGTATTCACACATGTATTATATTTCCGGTTAATACAATTCTAGCATGAATAATAAACATTTATCATGATATAAGGAAATAAATAATAACTTTATTATTGCCTCTAGGGCATATTTCCTTCAGTCTCCCACTTGCACTAGAGTCAATAATCTAGAGTACTAAGGTGTGATCATGTTTTGCTTGTGAGGGAAGTTTAGTCAACGGGTCTGCCACATTCAGATCCGTATGTATTTTGCAAATTTCTATGTCAACAATGCTCTGCACGGAGCTACTCTAGCTAATTGATCCCACTTTCAATATGTATCCAGATTGAGAGTTTGAGTCATATGGATCAGTGTCAAAACATGCATCGACGTAACCCTTTATGACGAACCTTTTGTCACCTCCATAATCGAGAAACATATCCTTATTCTACTAAGGATAATTTTGACCAATGTCCAGTGATCTACTCCTAGATCACTATTGTACTCCCTTGCCAAACTCAGGGCAGGGTATACAATAGGTCTGGTACACAGCATGGCATACTTTATAGAACCTATGGCTGAGGCATAGGGAATGACTTTCATTCTCTCTCTATCTTCTACCGTGGTCGGGTTTTGAGTCTTACTCAACTTCACACCTTGTAACACATGCAAGAACTCCTTCTTTGACTGTTCCATTTTGAACTACTTCAAAATATTACCAAGGTATGTACTCATTGAAAAACTTATCAAGCGTCTTGATCTATCTCTATAGATCTTGATGCTCAATATGTAAGCAGCTTCAACGAGGTCTTTCTTTGAAAAACTCCTGTCAAACACTCCTTTATGCTTTGCAGAATAATTCTACATTATCTCCGATCAACAATATGTCATTCACATATACTTATCAGAAATGATGTAGTGCTCCCACTCACTTTCTTGTAAATACAAGCTCACCGCAAGTCTGTATCTTTGATCAACTTATCAAAGCGTATATTCCAACTCTGAGATGCTTGCACCAGTCCATAGATGGATCGCTGGAGCTTGCATATTTTGTTAGCACCTTTAGGATTGACAAAACTTTCTTGTTGCATCATATACAACTCTTCTTTAATAAATCCATTAAGGAATGTAGTTTTGTTTATCCATTTGCCAGATTTCATAAAATGTGGCAATTGCTAACATGATTCAGACAGACTTAAGCATAGATACGAGTGAGAAACTCTCATCATAGTCAACACCTTGAACTTGTCGAAAACCTTTTTGCGACAATTCTAGCTTTGTAGATAGTAACACTACTATCAGCGTCAGTCTTCCTCTTGAATATCCATTTAATCTCAATGGCTCGCCTATCATTGGGCAAGTCAATCAAAGTCCATTCTATTCTCATGCATGGATCTCATATCAGATTTTGCGGAATCTGGGTTCAACATCGCTTCCTCATAGTTCGTATGTTCGTCATGGTCAAGTAACATGACCTCCAGAACAAGATTATCGTGCCAGTCTGGTGCGGATCTCACTCTGGTTTACCTACGAGGTTCGGTAGTAACTTGATCTGAAGTTACATGATCATCATCATTAGCTTCCTCACTAATTGGTGTAGTAGTCACAGGAACAGATTTCTGTGATGAACTACTTTCCAATAAGGGTGTAGGTACAGTTACCTCATCAAGTTCTACTTTCCTCTCACTCACTTCTTTCGAGAGAAACTCCTTCTCTAGAAAGGATCAATTCTCGGTAATGAATATCTTGCCTTTGGATCTATGATAGAAGGTGTACCCAATATTTTCTTTTGGGTATCCTATGAAGACACACCTCTCCGATTTGGGTTTGAGCTTATCAGGTTGAAACTTTTTCACATAAGCATTGCAACCTCAAACTTTAAGAAACGACAGCTTAGGTTTCTTGCCAAACCATAATTCATACGATGTCATCTCAACGGATTTAGATGATGCCCTATTTAACGTGAATGTGGCTGTATCTAATGCATAACCCCAAAATGATAGTGGTAAATCAGTAAGAGACATCATAGATCGCAGCATATCTAATAAAGTACGGTTACGATGTTTGGACACACCATTACATTGTGGTGTTTCAGGTGGCGTGAGTAGTGAAACTATTTCACATTGTTTTAACTGAAGGCCAAACTCGAAACTCAAATATTTTACTTCTGCGATCATATCGTAGAAACTTATATTTTGTTACGATGGTTCTCCACTTCACTCTGAAATTCTTTGAAATTTTCAAATATTTCAGACTTGTGTTTCATCATGTAGATATACTCATATCTGCTCAAATCATCTGTGAAGATCAGAAAATAATGATACCTGCGTGAGCCTCAATATTCATCGGACCACATACATTAGTATGTATGATTTCCAATAAATCTGTTGCTTGCTCCATTGTTCCGGAGAATGGAGTCTTAGTCATCTTGCCCATGAGGCATGGTTCGCAAGCATCAACCGATTCATAATCAAGTGATTCCAAAAGCCCATCAGCATGGAGTTTTTTCATGCGCTTTATACCAATATGACCCAAACGGCAGTGCCACAAATAAGTTGCACTATCATTATTAACTTTGCATCTTTTGGCTTCAATATTATGAATATGTGTATCACTACGATCGAGATCCAACAAACCAATTTCATTGGGTGTATAACCAAAGAAGGTTTTATTCATGTAAACAGAACAACAATTATTCTCTGATTTTAAATGAATAACCGTATTGCAATAAACATGATCAAATCATATTCATGCTCAATGCAAACGCCATATAACATTTATTTAGGTTTAACACTTATCCCGAAAGTATAGGGAGTGTACGATGATGATCATATCAATCTTAGAACCACTTCCAACAGACATCGTTACTTCACCCTTAACTAGTCTCTATTTATTCTGTAACTCTTGTTTCATGTTACTAATTTTTTAGCAACCGAACAAGCATCAAATACCCAGGGGCTACTATAAATACTAGTAAGGTACACATCAATAACCTGTATATCAAATATACCCTTGTTCACTTTGCCATCCTTCTTATCCACTAAATATTCAGGGCATTTCCGCTTCCAATGACCAGTCCCTTTGCAGTAGAAGCACTTAGTCTCAGGCTTAGATCCAGACTTTAGCTTCTTCACTTGAGCAGAAACTTGCTTGCCGTTCTACTTGAAGTTCCCTTTCTTTCCCTTTGCCCTTTTCTTGAAACTAGTGGTCTTGTTAATCATCAACAATTGATGCTCTTTTTTTTTATTTCTACCTTCATCGATTTCATCATCACGAAAAGCTCGGGAATCATTTACGTCATCCCTTGCATACTATAGTTCATCACGAAGTTCTACTAACTTGGTGATGGTGACTAGAGAATTCTGTCAATCACTATTTTATCTGGAAGATTAACTCCCACTTGATTCAAGCGATTGTAGTACCTAGACAATCTGAGCACATGCTCACTTGTTGAGCTATTCTCCTCCATCTTTTAGCTATAGAACATGTTGGAGACTTCATATATCTCAATTCGGGTATTTGCTTGAAATATTAATTTCAACTCCTGGAACATCTCATATGGTCCATGACGTTCAAAACGTCTTTGAAGTCCCGATTCTAAGCTGTTAAGCATGGTGCACTAAACTATCAAGTAGTCATCATATTGAGCTAGCCAAACGTTCATAACGTCTGCATCTGCTCCTGCAATAGGTCAGTCACCTAGCGGTGCATCAAGGACATAATTCTTCTGTGTAGCAATGAGGATAAACCTCAGATCAAGGACCCAGTCCACATCATTGCTACTATCATCTTTTAACTTAGTTTTCTCTAGGAACACATATAAAATATAGTGAAGCAATAACGAGACCTATTGATCTACAACATAGATATGCAAATACTATCAAGACTAAGTTCATGATAAATTAAAGTTCAATTAATCATATTACTTAAGAACTCCCACTTAGATAGATATCCCTCTAATCATCTAAGTGATCACGTGATCCATATCAACTAAACCATAACCGATCATCACGTGAAATGGAGTAGTTTTCAATGGTGAACATCAGTATGTTGATCATATCTACTACATGATTCACGCTCGACCTTTCAGTCTGCGGTGTTTCGAGACCATATCTACATATGCTAGGCTCGTCAAGTTTAACCCGATTTTTTCTGCGTGTGCAAAACTGGCTTGCACCCGTTGTAGATGGACGTAGAGCTTATCACACCCGATCATCATGTGGTGTCTGGGCACGACGAACTTTGGCAACGGTGCATACTTAGGGAGAACACTTTTATCTTGTAATTTAGTGAGAGATCATCTTATAATGCTACCATCATAACTAAGCAAAGTAAGATGTGTAAAAGATAAACATCACATGCTATCAAAATATGTGACATGATATGGCCATCATCATATTGTGCCTTTGATCTCCATCTCCAAAGCATCGTCATGATTTCCATCATTACTGGCATGACACCATGATCTCCATCATCTTGATCTATATCAATGTGTCGTCACATGGTCGTCTCGCCAACTATTGCTCTTGCAACTATTGCTATCGCATAGCGATAAAGTAAAGCAATTATTTGGCGCTTGCATCTTATGCAATAAAGAGACAACCATAAGGCTTCTGCCAGATGCCGATAACTTCAACAAAACATGATCATCTTATACAACAACTTATATCTCATCACGTCTTGACCATATCACATCACAACATGCCCTGCAAAAACAAGTTAGACGTCCTCTACTTTGTTGTTGCAAGTTTTACGTTGCTGCTACGGGCTGAGCAAGAACCATTCTTACCTACGCATCAAAACCACAACAATAGTTTGTCAAGTTAGTGTTGTTTTAACCTTCTCAAGGATCGGGCGTAGCCATACTCGGTTCAACTAAAGTTGGAGAAACTGACACCCGCTAGTCACCTGTGTGCATAGCACGGCGGTAAAACCAGTCTCGCATAAGCGTACGCGTAATGTCGGTACGGGTCGCTTCATCCAACAATACCGCTGAACCAAAGTGTGGCCTGCTGGTAAGCAGTATGACTTATATCGCCCACAACTCACTTGTGTTCTACTTGTGCATATTACATCAACGCATAAAACCAGGCTCGGATGCCACTGTTGGGGAATGTAGTAATTTCAAAAATTTCCTACGAACACGCAAGATCATGCGGATGCATAGCAACGAGAGGGGAGAGTGTTGTCCACGTACCCTCGTAGACCGAAAGCGGAAGCGTTAGCACAACATGGTTGATGTAGTCATACGTCTTCATGATCCGACCGATCAAGTATCGAACGTACGGCACCTCCGAGTTCAGCACACGTTCAGCCCGATGACGTCCCTCGAACTCCGATCCAGCCGAGTGTTGAGGGAGAGTTTCATCAGCACGACGGCGTGGTGACGATGTTGATGTTCTACCGACGCAAGGCTTCGCCTAAGCACCGCTACAGTAATATCGAGGTGGACTATGGTGGAGGGGGGCACCGCACACGGCTAAAAGATCAACTTGATCAATTGTTGTGTCTTTGGGGTTCCCCCTCCCCCCGTATATAAAGGAGTGGAGGAGGGGGAGGGCCGGCCCTCTCTATGGCGCGCCCTAGGGGAGTCCTACTCCCACCGGGAGTAGGATTCCCCCTTTCCTAGTAGAACTAGGAGCCCTTCCAAGTAGTAGCAGTAGGAGGGAAGGAAAGGGAAGGGAAAAGGAGAAGGAAGGAAGGGGGCGGCCCCCCTCCCTAGTCCAATTCGGACCAGCCCATGGGGAGGGGTGTGGCCACCAGTTGAGGCCTTTCTCTCCTTTCCCGTATGGCCCATTAAGGCCCAATACGAATTCCCGTAACTCCTCGGTACTCCCGAAAATACCCGAATCACTCGGAACCTTTCCGATGTCCGAATATAGTCGTACAATATATCGATCTTTACGTCTTGACCATTTTGAGACTCCTCGTCATGTCCCCGATCTCATCCGGGACTTAGAACTCCTTGGGTACATAGAAACACATAAACTCATAACATAACCGTCATCGAACTTTAAGCGTGCGGACCCTACGGGTTCGAGAACTATGTAGACATGACCGAGATACATCTCCGGTCAATAACCAATAACGGAACCTGGATGCTCATATTGGCTCCCACATATTCTACGAAGATCTTTATCGGTTAGACCGCATAACTACATATGTTGTTCCTTTTGTCATCGGTATGTTACTTGTCCGAGATTCGATCGTCGGTATCTCAATACCTAGCTAGTTCAATCTCGTTACCGGCAAGTCTCTTTACTCGTTCCGTAATACATCATCCCGCAACTAACTCATTAGTTGCAAGGCTTTAAGTGATGTGCATTACCGAGAGGGCCCAGAGATACCTCTCCGAGAATCGGAGTGACAAATCCTAATCTCGAAATACGCCAACCCAACAAGTACCTTCGGAGACACCTGTAGAGCACCTTCATAATCACCCAGTTACATTGTGACGTTTGGTAGCACACAAAGTGTTGCTCCGGTAAACGGGAGTTGCATAATTTCATAGTCATAGGAACATGTATAAGTCATGCAGAAAGCAGTAGCAACAAACTAAATGATCAAGTGCTATGCTAACGGAATGGGTCAAGTCAATCACATCATTCTATAATGATGTGACCCCGTTAATCAAATGACAACTCATGTCTATGGCTAGGAAACCTAACCATCTTTGATTCAACAAGCTAGTCAAGTAGAGGCATACTAGTGACATACTGTTTGTCTATGTATTCACACATGTATTATATT
The DNA here is from genome assembly GCF_002162155.2 of Triticum dicoccoides. Taxonomy (NCBI): domain Eukaryota; kingdom Viridiplantae; phylum Streptophyta; class Magnoliopsida; order Poales; family Poaceae; genus Triticum; species Triticum dicoccoides. Next base: position 219,148,035 of record NC_041386.1, on the reverse strand, counting down.
TACGGTTAATACAATTCTAGCTTGAATAATAAACATTTATCATGATATAAGGAAATAAATAATAACTTTATTATTGCCTCTAGGGCATATTTCCTTCAAGTAGCAGAAAGGCTGGTCATCTCATGGACGGTATCAGAGTCCGGGTTCATAAATTCACCCAAAGGCTATTCCTGTTAAGGAGCCCCTCCACCGAGGAATGGCGGCGCAGACGTGCGACAGGAGGTCCAAAATAACTTTTTGTAGACCACACTCTCTATTCTTCGAGCCTGTAAAGTGCCTGTTTCCTCAGCCACCAACCCCTAGCATGTCAAATAGCCGGCGTTGTAGCGTTATTATCTATAAAATGACAATTGGCATGTCACTTAGGTTCTAGTGAATATACTTCATATCCGGTATTCACTTTTCTATAAAGAAACGAATTTTCCACCTTTTGGTTGTTTCACACACCCACCCCGACATACCTTGCCAGGGGCTTGTCATAGGAACAAAATAAGTTGCCAATAAAGTCCGAACAACTTCATAGCATACTTCGGCGTCGCGAGCTCGGCCTTATATGCATCAGCTCCGAATCATGTCTTGGGTCAATAGTTGGGTTGCTCGGCTCCTGTGCTTGCTAGCTTATGTTCTGCTCTATTGGCTAGGGTATTAAAGGGAGAACTACTGCGATTGTGTTTCCGGTTCATCTGGTCAAACACCTCAGTAGAGAAAGCCGAAAACTAACTGTCATGTTGCGGCGAGAGCTGGTCAACCGCTCGATGACTTAACGGGATCTTTTGAGATTCCCCCATATTATACGAAGGACCTTCTTTCGGGTCATACATGTAACACACCGCATTTGCATAACTGTGTACATAACATGATCTATATCGTAGATCCACCATAAAACTCCTATGGCTAAGTGAAATAGTTAACGCCCTATAGTACAATTTCCTAGTTCACCGCATTGACACCTCCTTTTTGGACCAAGATGTTGGGTTAAGAGCGATCAATTGCTTTTCTGAACACCCCTGTTGAGGGAGTCCTGGATTAGGGGGTCTCCGGACAGCCGGACTATATCCTTCGGCCGGACTGTTGGACTATGAAGATACAAGATTGAAGACTTCGTCTCGTGTCCGGATGGGACTCTACTTGGCGTGGAACACAAGCTAGGCAATACGGATATGGATATCTCCTCCTTTGTAACCGACCTTGTGTAACCCTAACCCTCTCCGGTGTCTATATAAACCGAAGGGTTTTAGTCCGTAGAACAACAACCATAACATACAATCATACCATAGGCTAGCTTCTAGGGTTTAGCCTCTCTGATCTCGTGGTAGATCTACTCTTGTACTACCCATATCATCAATATCAATCAAGAAGGACATAGGGTTTTACCTCCATCAAGAGGGCCCGAACCTGGGTAAAACATTGTGCCCCCTGCCTCCTGTTACCATCCAGCCTAGACCACAGTTCGGGACCCCCTACCCGAGATCCGCCGGTTTTGACACCGATATTGGTGCTTTAATTGAGAGTTCCTCTGTGTCGTCGCCGTTAGGCTTGATGGCTCCTACTATCATCGATAGCGATGCGGTCCAGGGTGAGACTTTTCTCCCCGGATAGATCTTTGTATTCGGCGGCTTTGCACTACAGGCTAATTCGCTTGGCCATCTCGAGCAGATTGAAAGCTACGCCCTTGGCCATCAGGTCAGATTTGGAAGCTTAAACTACACGGCCGATATCCGTGGAGATTTGATCTTCGACGGATTCAAGCCTCTGCCTTATGTGCCACGCGGTCACGATGAGCAGGACTTAGCTCTCCCATTGGACAGTGTTAAGGAGATCGCACCGGCAGCCGCTCCGACCCTCAATTCAGAGCCAATCGCGCCTTCCATGGATGGGTGGATGGACCCCGCCACGGAGGCCTTACCCTCAGCGACGATCGAGCCGAACATCGACCTTGCCTTGCATGAGAGCCGTGTTGTTAAACTGTCGGATCCTTCTCCGGCCACGGACTCCAAACCGCCTGCGCCCACTATCGAATCCGATTGGGCGCCGATCATGGAGTTTACCTCCGCGGATATTTTTCAGCACTCGCCCTTTGGCAACATACTGAACTCATTACGGTCTCTCTCCTTCTCAGGAGTATGTCTGGCAAGATCGGGATGCGGACGACGAAGAAATTCGACGCCCACCCACCACCCACTTAATAGCCACTGTCGATGACTCAACCGACATGCTCGACTTCGACTCCGAAGACATCGACGGTATGGACGACGATGCCGGAGGCGAAGAGGAACCACCGCCCACAGGGCGCTGGACGTCCACCTCATCATATGACATATACATGGTGGACACAACAAAAGAAGACGACGACGAGGAATGGAAGGACGGAACGAAGGCTTGTTCCCTCGAGAAGCAGTCAAAGCGGCGGTGCAAGCGCCGCCCCAAATCCCGCCTTGGCAGAAATAACGATCATACAGACCCAGCGTTGGAGCAGGGTGAACCACCGTCGGACCACGGCAATACGGAGAATCAAACCGAACAAACCAATTCTGTCAAAGATAACAGTCTGGACGACATAAAGCCGGACAGGCACCCGGAGCAGCAGAATGCCCGTCAAAGGCTTGTTGCCACCGCAAGGAGTCTGAAAAAGCAGAAACAAAGGCTCAAGGCTGCGCAGGACACACTCCAAATCAGATGGACTAAAGTACTCAACACAACAGCGAATTACGGCGACAATCGCCCCACCAAGAGATACCCAAAGTAGAAGTTGCTACCTGAATTCGATGAGGAGGCCTCAGACCCCCCCACAACCAAAAATTAAAACAGCCATCTGGCCGGATAGACGACCTCACGGCCAACATAAAGCGGCAAGCAACGCCGCACATAAGCCAATACGCGGTCTACGCGAGGGCTCGCATCAAAGGACGGCGAAACCAGATCCATCTATGGACCACGCAAGCGTGCTCCAGCATACGATGCAACACAACAAACATCCGAACAACGCGGTACACCCAGATATAGGGGTGCCGCACACCCCCTGTTTCACCGATGAGGTGCTGGACCATGAATTTCCAGAGGGATTCAAACCCGTAAACATAGAGGCATACGATGGAACAACATACCCTGTGGTCTGGATTGAGGACTATATCCTCCATTTCCACATGGCTCGGGGAGATGATCTCCGCGCCATTAAGTATTTACCCCTCAAACTCAAAGGGCCAGCTCGGCACTGGCTTAAGAGCCTCCCCGAAAGCTCCATTGGAAGTTGGGAAGAGCTCGAAGATGCCTTTCGGGCAAATTTTCAAGGGACTTACGTCCGACCTCTGACGCGGATGATTTGAGTCATATAACTCAACAGCTCAGAGAGTCAGCCCGAAAGCTTTGGGACAAGTTTCTTACTAAAAAGAACCAAATTGTCGACTGTCCGGACACCGAAGCCTTGGCAGCTTTTAAGCATAGCGTCCGTGACGAATGGCTTGCCAGACACCTCGGCCAAGAAAAGCCGAGAACAATGGCAGCATTAACAAGCCTCATGACCCGCTTTTGCATGGGTGAGGATAGCTGGCTAGCCAGGTGCAGCACCAGCGACCCCAGTACATCCAAAGTTAGAGATGGAAATAGGAAATCACGGTGCAACAGCAATAAAAAACGCCGGAATAAAGAAGACAACACGAAGAGCATGGCAGTAAATGCTGGATTCAAAAGCTCTCGGCCAATCAGCAAAAGCCGCCCTCTAAATGCACCAAAGACGAACTGTCCAGCCTAAACAAAATTCTGGACCAAATATGTCAGATCCATAGCACCCCTGGTAAACCCACTAATCATACCCACAGAGAATGTTGGGTCTTCAAGCAGTCCGGCAAGCTCAACGCCGTACACAAGGGGGAGGATACACCAAGCGAAGACGAGGATGAGCCTCTCAAGCAAGACACTGGGGAACAAAAGAAATTTCCACCAAAAGTCAAAACAGTAAATGTGTTACACGTGATCAAGGGGAGAAACAAAACGGCACTCCCAGAAAAATATGCCCAAGGGCCTATCACCGCGGAGTCCTGCCAGTGGTCGTCTCAACCGAGCACTTTCGACCATCATGATTACTCAGCAAGTATCCGGCGTGCTGGATGGGACGCCCTGGTATTAGACCCAATAATTGACGGATACCACTTCACACGAGTCCTGATGGACGGTGCACAGTCTAAACCTGATATACCAGGATACAATCCGCGAAATGGGGATAGACCCAACGAAAATTTTCCATAGCAATACTACCTTTAAAGGAGTAACGCCAGGCCCAGGGGCTCATTGCACCGGCTCCCTACTACTAAAGGTTATATTCGACTTCCTCGATAACTTCCGTAGCGAACATTTAACCTTCCACATCGCTCCGTTCCAAAGTGGCTATCAAGCACTACTTGGACGCGAAGCTTTTACTCGCTTTAATGCAATACCACATTGCGCTTCCCTGACGCTCAAGATGCCCGGTCCAAGCGGCATCATTATAGTGAACGGAAGTATTAAGAGATCCTTGCGGGCCGAAGAGAATGCGACTGCCTTGGCAGCCGCACACTAAAAACTGCCTCGCCAACTAAAGTATTTGATAGGTCATCAAGACCACGGACGCGGTTAGATGAGTCCGGCACTGCTATATGTAATTTATACCGGATTGATGGCCACACCCCTACTACAAACACAAGGGGCCCAACGCGCGCAGACAAGTGGCAATTTACACTCATTTCTTGTTATACATGGTTTCTTTAAAAACTATCTCCCTGCATGACAACTTTTTCACCTAAATTCCTCTTTTTATAGATGACCATCGTGCTACACCCGTCCAGGATACGGCACAACGGAGACACAGGCGCAGACGTGCAGCAGGGACCCGTTCCAAGGATTCTTTTTAGATTAAGACCCTGCGTAAACCTTTTTTACTGTCTCTTGTTGATACACATCCACCGAATTCTCAGCACAATTGAGAAGGATGCTGACGTCTTGGCATGTGGCCATGTCAGAATAATGCACGTACCTGGACACAAGGGGCTTCTTACAAAGGGCACTATTTAGGCCCGGTTTATACCATAAAGACCGAATACCTTAGGGAGTGTTCGGCGTCGTGAGTTTAGCCTTATATGCATCAGCTCCGAATCATTGTCTTTGGTCCAATGTTGGGTTTGCCCGGCTCCTGCGTTTTGGTGCCTTACGTTCCACTTTATCGGCTAAGGCAGCACCAGAAGAACTACTACGATTGTGCCCTGGTTCATCCGGACGAGCACCTCAGTAGAGAAAGCCGAAAACTGACTGTCATGATATAGCGTGAGACTGGTCAACCAATCGATGACCTATCAGAATGTTAGAATTCCTCCGCCTTAAAGAAGGGTCGTTTTCCGGCCAGGCACGTACGCACCCCGAGATCGGGAGAGTGCGGAGCCACCAGGGGCTATCTAGTAGCCCCACTATCAAACTCCTATGGCTAGGTGAAAGTGTTAAAGCATTATAGTCCGGTTGCCTCGTTCGCTACGCTATCACCTCCTTAATAGGACCAAGACGTTGGGTTAAGTGTGAACACGCGTTTTTCACGAGCACCTCCGCATTATATGCGTGGGGGTTGAAGCCGACGGCTGCAATCTTTTAGGTTATACACATGTATACATAAACGGCCGCACAGGAGGCATCATACTACTTTCAGGCAAAAGTATAAACCTAGCCTTATAAACTTTCATAAAAGCATTGTGTTTACAATGAGAATACATATCACGCAAACATATTATTCTTCGAGCACTGGGCCTCTATCAAACGAGCACCCTCGAGAACTTCCTCGAAATAGTGCTCGGCAGCCACTCGGCCTATGGCCGAACCCTGCGCCGCAACAGTGGTAGCGTCCATCTCCGCCCAGTATGCTTTAACACGGGCAAGGGCCATCCGCGAGCCTTCTATGCACGCCGACCTCTTCATCGCATTAATGCGTGGCACCGCACCAAGGAACCGCTGCACTAAACTGAAATAGTTGTTCGGCTTTGGCTTTTCCGGCCATAGTTGATCCACGACAGACCTCATGGCGAGTCCAGACAACCTATTTAGTTCGGCCCATTCGGCTAGCTGATCAGTCAATGGAAGTGGATGCTCTGGAATGTTGAATTGCGACCAAAACAGCTTGTCCACTTCACGATCTGTTTGACCTTGGAAGTATTTGGCCGCATCGGCAGCGCTCACCGCCAAGTCCATATACGCATCTGTTGAACTCCATAACCGATCCAGAGGGGCATACCGTGGATCTCCGAACTTCCTCCGTAGCATGAAGGGCTTCCCAGGTGCAATATCCCCGGCTTCCCGTAGCTCCTCCTTCTTCGCTCTCATAGCAGAGCAGGTGTCTTTGTCCGACATCGTGGCCTTCTCAAGGTCCGTTGCCTTCGCTCGGTTTTCTTTTTCAAAGAGCCGGCAACGGTCGGCGGTGTCTTTTAATTCTACGGCCATCTTGGGCATCTTCTCTTGGCTCTCGCAATGTGCGGCCTTCTCGGCTTTCAACTCTTCGGCCGCCTTCAAAGCAGCCGCATTACTAATCCTCGCTTGTTCCTTGGCTCAGGCAAGTTCTGCCTGCAAGGTTTCCATGGTGGCAGCTCCATCTGCAGTCACAACATATTAAAGATACTGGCATCATGCTACTCTTACTATGTGGTGTTCACCAGATAATAACACTTACCCTGTGCCTCGTCAAGCCTCTTCTTAACAAGCCCGATGTCGGCGTCTGCCGCGTCCAGATGCCGTTGTAATTCGGCAAACTCACTAGTCCGGCTGGCCACCGGAGCTTCCACCACCTGCACATAAGGGCAGTCTGGTTATTGCCTGGGACTATGATCCTCTGTTCGCCGCCGTTCTCGACGACAACCAGAGTCTCAGGGGCTACTATCTACACAAGGCACACCTAACATGTGCAGTACTATCACATATTATCTCACGTACCTCAAAGCCTATCAGTAGACTCATAAAGGCTTCATGTAATCCGCTTTCAGCGGACGAAATTCTCTCCATCACCGTACCCATCAGCGTACGGTGTTCTTCTGAGATGGCCGCTCGCCCCACCAGCTCCCTCAGAACGTCCGACCGCACACCAGACGATGCCGGACTCTTTTGTTTGCTCTCTTCGGGAGCCGGACGCTGGGGACTTCGGGGGTCTATGGGATTATCTTCTGGCCTCACCGGATCCAGAGAGGCCCTCCGTGACGACACTTCGGGGTCGCCCGCTTCTTGAGCGGAGGAGTCCGGGGAGGAGTTTCGCTCTCCATCATCTCTGGAAGAAGATCCCCCGAAGACGAGCTCAGCTGAGAGGGGTTAAGGCCCGAACCGCAAGATATATGATGTGGTTATTTTCTTAGAAAAAAAAGATAGCATACCTTCACTATTAAAGTATTTTGGATCACTTACGACTCGTTGGAGGGCTGATCCCCCCGCGGACTTTGTGCGGAAAAAGCACCCCCCGAGGCAGGACACTCTGTGGGAGACTTCTTCTCTCGTTTGGAAGCCTCGGCTTCCGGATCCTCCTTCATGGAGACGCTCATTCCCTCGATTGGAACTGGCAGCGATGGGGGCCCACGTCCGCCCATATTATCCCCCGCCCCGTATCTTTCTTCGAGGGCTCCGGGCAAGGTGCGACCTCGAGCATCTTTTCCAATACCGGATTTTCCAAACCCTTAGGGAGGGGGCCAAACACCGAATCATCTTCACCTTTGTCAGCCAGTCCTGGTCAAAGAGTGAACTCTCAGAAATAACTTCATGATGAATAAAAGAAAATGTGTTCGGCCAGAGGATTTCTTACTTGCTCGGCGGCGCGGTTGCTGCTCAGGCCCACGTCCTCGGTAATATACGGACACTCTACTTGAGGTCTGAAGAATGACTTGTACATCTCCTCGTGCGTCAGGCCGAGGAAACTTTGAATGGCACACGGTCCCTCTGGGTTGAACTCCCACAAGAGAAGGGGCCGGCGTTTGCAAGGATGGACTTGACGAACCAGCATAACTTGTATTACCACAACCAAATTAAAATCTCCCTCTAAGAGATCTCGAATGCGGCTTTGCAGAATAGGCACGTCCTTGGCTGGACCCCAGCTCAGACCTCTGCTAATACATGACATCAGTTGTGGTGGGGGGGCGAGCGGAAAGCGGGGGCAGCCGCCCACTTGGCACTTCTCGAAGCTGTGACGTAAAACCACTCCCGTTGCCATAATTCAGACACCTCTAGAAAGGAACCTTTCGACCATGGAGCTCCTACCATCTTGCCTATTGATACACCTCCGCACGCTGCATGTGGCCCCTCGATCATCTTCGGCTTCACTTCAAAGGTCTTGAGCCACAGGCCGAAGTGAGGTGTAATGCGGAGGAAGGCCTCACACACGATGATAAATGTCGAGATGTGAAGAAAGGAGTCTGGAGCTAGATCATGGAAATCTAGCCCGTAATAGAACATCAAACCCCTGACGAAGGGATCTAGAGTGAGGCCTAGGCCTCAGAGGAAGTGGGAGACAAACACGACGTTCTCGTTGGGTTCGGGAGTAGGGACGACCTGCCCTCGAGCAGGCAGCCGATGCGAAACCTCGGCGGTCAGAGCTAAAACATAATAGGTGACTATAGACATGCAAGATAGGATCAAGAACTCTCATATATTGATGAAAACATAATAGGTTCAGATCTAAAATGATGGCACTCGGGCCCTAGTGACAAGCATTAAGCATAGCAAAATCATAGCAACATCAATCTCAGAACATAGTGGATACTAGGGATCAAACCCTAACAAAACTAACTCGATTACATGATAAATCGCATGCAACCCATCACCGTCCAGCAAGCCTACGATGGAATTACTCACGCTCGGTGGTGAGCATCATGAAATTGGTGATTGAGGAAGGTTGATGATGACGATGGCGACGTATTCCCCTCTCCGGAGCCAAGAATGGACTCCAGATCAGCCCTCCCGAGAGAGTTTAGGGCTTGGCGGCGGCTCCGTATTGTAAAACGCGATGAATCCTTCTCTCTCGGTTTTTTCTCCCCGAAAGTGATTATATGGAGTCTAGGTTGAGTCGGTGGAGCGTCAGGGGGCCCACGAGGCAGGGGGGCACGCCCGGGGGGCAGGCGTGCCCCCACCCTCGTGGACAGGTGGGGCACCCCATGACGTGGATCTTCCTTCCAATATTCCTTATATATTCCAAAATAATGCTTCATTATTTTCAGGTCATTCCGAGAACTTTTATTTCTGCACAAAAATAACACCATGGCAATTGTGCTAAAAACAGCATCAGTCCGGATTAGTTCCATTCAAATCATGCAAGTTAGGGTCCAAAACAAGGGCAAAAGTGTTTGGAAAAGTAGATATGACGGAGACGTATCAACTCCCCTAAGCTTAAACCTTGGCTTGTCCTCAAGCAATTCAGTTGATAAACTAAAAGTGATAAAGAAAAACTTTTACAAACTCTATTTGCTCTTGTTGTTGTAAATATGTAAAGCCATCATTCAAGTTTTCAGCAAAGATTATGAACTAACCATATTCACAATAACATTTAGGTCCCATGTTTACTCATATCAATGGCATAATCAACTAGCGAGCAATAATAATAAATCTCGGATGAAAACACTTTCTCAAAACAATCATAATATGATATAACAAGATGGTATCTCGCTAGCCCTTTCTAAGACCGCAAAACATAAATGTAGAGCACCTTTAAAGATCAAGGACTGACTGGACATTGTAATTCATGGTAAAAGAGATCCAGTCAAGTCACACTCAAGGTAAACTAACAATAATGGATGCAAATGACAGTGGTGCTCTCCAACTGTTGCTTTTTAATATGAGGATGATGACTCAACATAAAAGTAAATAGATAGGCCCTTCATAGAGGGAAGCAGGGATTTGTAGAGGTGCCAGAGCTCGGTTTTGAAATAGATATGAATAATATTTTGAGCGGTATACTTTCATTGTCAACATAACAACCAAGAGATGGCGATATCCTCCATGCTACACACATTATAGGCGGTTCCCAAACAGAATGGTAAATTTTATACTCCCCCTCCACCAACAAGCATCAATCGATGGCTTGCTTGAAACAACGAGTGCCTCCAACTAACAAGAGTCCCGGGGGAGTTCTGTTTGTAGTTATTTTTATTTGGTTTGCATAAAGTATGGGACAGGGCATCCCGGTGACCAGCCATTTTCTCGTGAGTGAGGAGCGGAGTCCACTCCTCTTGAGAATAACCCGCCTAACATGGAAGATACGGACATCCCTAGTTGATACATGAGCTATTCAAGCATACAAAACAGGATATTTATTTGAAGGTTTAGAGTTTGGCACATACATATTTACTTGGAACAGCAGGTAGATACCGTATATAGGTAGGTATGGTGGACTCATATGGAATAACTTTGGGGTTTATGGAATTTGATGCACAAGTAGTATTCCCGCTTAGTACAAGTGAAGGCTAGCAAAAGACTGGGAAGCGACCAGCTAGAGAGCGACAACAGTCATGAACATGCATTAAAATTAATCAACACCGAATGCAAGCATGAGTAGGATATAATGCACCATGAACATAAATATCATAGAGGCTATGTTGATTTTGTTTCAACTACATGCGTGAACATGTGCCAAGTCAAGCCACTCGAATCGTTCAAAAGAGGATACCACCCTATCATACCTCATCACAACCATTTTAATAGCATGTTGGCACGCAAGGTAAACCATTATAAGCTCCTAGATAATTAAGCATGGCATAAGCAACTATGATCTCTAATTGTCATTGCAAACATGTTTATCCATAATAGGCTGAATCAGGAATGATGAACTAATCATATTTACAAAAACAAGAGAGGTCGAGTTCATACCAGCTTTTCTCATCTTAATAAGTTCATCATATAATCATCATTATGTCCTTTCACTTGCACGACCGAATAGTGTGGATAATAATAATAATAGTGCACGTGCATTGGACTAAGTTGTAATCTGCAAGCATTCAATTCAAGAGAGAAGACAAGGTAATATGGGATCTTTGTTAGATCAACAATAATGCATATAAGAGCCACTCAACATTTTAATTATGGTCTTCTCCTCTAGACCCCCAAAGAACAAGAAAGAAATAAAACTATTTACATGGTAAAGTGTCAGGACCCCGATTCCAAGTCACATCGATCTAGCCGGTAACACCTCATATCACTTTGCGGCCTCGCGCACGGTATTCCCACGGGTGTCGCCTTACCATGGGCCAGGACCGTTTGTGCCTTTTGGCTCACGTATATGATAGTGTCGCTAGCATCCATATGACAGAGAACACGGGCCGACATGACTAGTCGTGAACCCAAGGTGGCACTAACTTACGGGGACAGGCATACATGAATCGACATTGAGCATGTCGGTCAGCAGCGTGTGAATCCGGGCTGTAGCAGTGGGCTGACAAGACTCCGGTGAACCGGGCTGTAGCAGGCTAGGCAGGACTCCGGATGTCACCGCTTGACATTTCCCCGAAGGGACAGACACAGGAATGACGTGAATCACATGCCGGCCAGTCAAGTGTTCCGGAGCAGTAGTGTTGTGCTAGCAGGTCTCTGGTGAACCGGGCTGTAGCGGACTACTATGGCTCATGGAAGCACTAGACTACATTTCCCCATAAGAGAGGCTGCCAAGGATAAACAACTAGATTGTCGAATCCCACACATACCAAGTATTTCAATCATACACACAATATGCTCGATATGTGTAAATACAACATGGCATCACAACAAAACTCTACAACTCAAAATACTTTATTTAAAGGCTCCGGAGAGCCATACACAACAAGTTCATACAGGTAGGGGTCACATGACCCGACACTCAAGTCATACAAGCATACAAGCACATGAGGAAGCAAATAAGTTTGAGTATAGACACTAGGAAGAAAGTAGGCTTGACGAAGCTTGTCTATCTACATAGGGCCCTCCATGGCTAGAATCACCTCCTGGGTGGCAAGTCTCTCATCGACGTCGAGGTCTACGTAAAACCCATGGGAGGGGGCGGTGTTGTCGTATGAAAACAGTAATTAAAGCAACTTGAGTACAAAGGTACTCAGCAAGTCTTACAACAGATCCTACTGTACATGCTCTTTCTCAAGAAGGTGGTGGAGTTATTGCAGCAAGCCATCTTTGACTCTTGGCTAAGCTATCCTACAAGACACCACTAGTTAATAGTTTTCGCACACGAGTCCACTAATCACCAACACAATACTCCACCGAGGATCCTCCCTCGTCATCCTACGAGAGGGCCATCCTCGGTACTCACACTTATCTTGAGTCTTTTAGTAGTAACCATTAACATGTCTATGAACTGTATAGGCAACCAAGTAGTCCTTTACCGCGGACGCGGCTATTCGAATAGATGATGTTAACCCTGCAGGGTTGTACTTCTTCAGACACGCTCTCACCACTTACCGTCGTTTACACGACATGTACTCAACAACCTTCAAGCGGAAGCCCAACGAGGGTGTCGGCCACGGCCTACCTAAACACCCAAGTCTCTAGTCTAGGTTTATCACCTATCCAGGTTCCATCTGCAGGGAGTCCGGCCGAGGTTTCCACATATAGCTCCGAATGATGTGAACAGGGTTCCCGAGACACCAAATGGGTGACTCGGTACACCGTGCCACGGTGTATCTACCGCATCATAGCCCACCCCTAGGGTCACAGCTACGCACGGCTGCCAACACATAACCTACAAACACCAGAAACTAGTTGCAACTCCTGGACAGAGTACTAGGGTGATTAAGAAGCCGAGAGGGTCCATTGGTTTCGGGCACAATGCATGGTAGTAACTGATTCTTGAATCACACAGACAGATCTCAGTTCTTAAGGACGGCCTCAATGAAATAACCCACCATGTACTCCTACATGGCCTCTCATCGATACCTTTACCAAATCATGTTCAACACATCCCTCACATTACCGACGTAATCATTTAACTCTAGCCCATCACCCAGATGAACCAGACCTAACACAAATATAAGCATAGAAGGCATAGCAAGGTAGGAAACACATACATGGCTCAATCAACTCCTACACATGCTAGTGGGTTTCATCTAGTTACCGTGGCAATGACAGGTCATGCAGAGGATAAGGGTTCAACTACCGCAGCACACAGTAGTTTGAAACATTGTTGTCTTAATTCAATAAATGAGAGCAGGAGCGAGAACATGGGATTGTATCGATATGATCAATGGGGCTGCTTGCCTGATGGAGTAGTAGTAGGGTACTGCCCTTTAGTTGGATACTCGGAAATATCCTCGGAGGCAGAACCTACCACGAAAGACATCACAGAACACAATCTTCACATTGCAATATGCAACAACATGATGCATGCTATGACATGGCAATATGAGGTGTCCTGCCTAATGCATTGTGAAATAAGCTAGTTTGAGTCTATTTGAATCAAGGATTCAAATGAAAGCTTATGTTCTTAAGCCATATAAGTGCATTAGCTTGTTTCACCTAAACAACAAGGTTAAAGTGTTTTGTCATGCATGAAACCATTACAGATGGAAAGATATGAATTTTTCTGATCATTTTTCATATATAATTTGTTTCATTTGGAGTTATGGTTGAATTTCTATGATTTTTAGAAGTTTATACTATTTTCTGGAATTTCCTGGTTATTAATAAATCCAGAAAATGTAATACTGCGTCAACATTAGGTCATGCCGACGTCAGCAGGTCAACAGGCGCCGTCCAGGTCAAACCCGACCAGTGGGGTCCACTAGTCAGTGACTAAGTCAACTGACAGGGTTAACTAGCACTAACTAACAGTTAATCTAGGCTAATTAGTCCCTGGACCCACAAGTCATTGACTGTGGGTTTAAAATTAAGTTAATTTAACACTTAGCTAATTAACAAGGGCCAGGGCCCACATGTCAGCGGCTAACCTAACTAACCTAAATAGGATTATCACTAACTAACTTAGTTAGCCAGGTGGGGCCCGCATGTTAGTGAGAGAGAGAGGTCAAACCCCTTGTCAGACGGGGTCAAACCCCTATCGGTCAAAGCGATCAACTTGCCGGCGTATAGCCGCCGGCGTGGCCGGACGTGGCGGAGTGCTGCGGAAACGCTGCTCTGGCCACGGTTTGATGCGTGGTTTGCTCCTATGAGTTCCTAGGAGTGCGTCGCGGCTGGTGGAGCAGGCGGGGTGAGTTGGGGTGGCCGGAGCTCGTCGGAAACAAGCTCGGGGCGTCGGCCGGAGCTCGGCCATTGGTGGTTTTGCTGCTGCGGCGAGCTAGTGGGGAAACGGACGCACTGGCGAGGCTCTACGAGGTGCGGTGAGTGCGTTAGGCACCCACGCCTGACCAAATGGTCACCAGAGTGACGCCGGTGTCGAGCTCGCGTGGCGGCGTGCTACGGTGAGCAAGGGGGCAGCGTCTACGGTGAGCAAACGAAGCAGAGAAGAGGGGGGTTCGACTCAGGGGCTCGCAGAGGTTGCAGCAGGCGTCGAAACATGCTCGGGGAAGGCCGGGTTACTGCGAATCGATGACGATGGTGGCCGGTGCCCGATGTGGAAGACGACGGTGATGACGATGTTGCTAGCCTCCCGGGGTCGCGTGCCTTGGCGTGCGGCTCTACGGCGTCGAGGTGGAGCTCGTGGGGGTGGTAGCCGGGCGTGGGGATGCTGGTGGCCACGGTAACGATGAGCGGCGGCGATGGCTCTTCTCGGCTTTGGAAGAGAGAGCAAGAGCGGAGGATAGGAGGGCCACAGGGAAGAGTGAGAGGGGTCATGGGGTTCAGGGTGATGCGTGGCATTGTCCAGACGCGTCGGGGCAGCAGTGAAAGCAGGAGGTGGCCGAGCGTGTGCCAGTTTGCGAGGAGGAAGACGTCCCTGCCCCTGGTGGGCCTGGCAGCTAGCTGGGCCGGCTACAGGTAAGGCCTAGGTAACTCTCTCTGTTTTCTAATTTAAATAAATTGTTTTTGTTTTCTATTTATTCTGTTTTGTTTTGATTTAGTAAAATACTAAATCATTTTAGAAAATCCTGGAAACTATTAGGGGTGCTGTCTGAATTATTCCAGTGACCCATAAGAATTTCCAACATTTTTGGAGCACCTAAAATATATATAGCATTTAAATAGCTCCAATTCAAATATGTTTGAATTAATTCAAAGCCCAAATATGTCCTGCAAAAATGTAAACCATTTTTGGTGGATGCTTCCACCTCAAACCAGAAATGTTGAACATTTTTAAAGGGCATTTGAGTTTAATGAAAAGATTTTAGGTTTGACCCGAGTAGAATTCATTTGGCGCTAGGGTTTGAGGATCCCCATTTAATATTTAAATGAAATTTAGACATGATGACATGATGATCATGTAAGGACAAACAGAGGCTAAGCTAGGGCTGTGACAACTCACCCCCACTAAACAAGAATCTCGTCCCGAGATTCAGGACGTGAGGTAAGAAGACAGAGGGGACACAAAGCTAACACGATCTCCATGATCCAATTTCTCTTCTCGAATATGTTGATCCATTCATCATATAGTCTTGACATCTTGCTCCGAGGATTCCATCCAATCATGACAATGAGAAGGAAGGGAAACCCTAAAGAGTTGATCTTCTCGAAGATCGAGCAACTTACGATCAATTCACGGAGTGATGCGTAGAAATATCTCGCGAACTAAGACAACAAACACGTATCAAGAGGGATGTAGAGGCACATATGACGAAGGTCCAAATTGGTAGGCAGCAATCCCATGCTTAGGTGAGAAGGTGAGTGAGTGTCAAAGTAGCGAGGAGATAAGTTGCCATGATTACCTAATGGGGCACCTCAGGGAAGGTGACTCGTAGAGATATTCCCTTAAGTGGCAAAAAGAATTACTTTTGATATAATGATCATTGAAACTCTTTATGCCAGCCTAAGACAATCACAAACGATCGTTCAAGGAGGTTCGAAAGAATGGCATATATCGACTAGAATGGACGATGTGGACTACCTTGTTGAAGACAACGCAATGGATTATTTTTGCTTATCACCGGAAATGGATGTGACTCATGGGAAGTCCACTTTTGAAGATGATCCTAGACATTAATTACTGAGAAGGCAGACCATAGAAAATGGCACAATGGCGATGCAAGCTGGGAACAAAATGAAAATGTTGATAATGTTCCAACCATCATATCTGCCTGATATTCAGATCTGGTTGGTATCGGGATATTTCAGACATCATGTCTGGAAAAGAAAGGTAGCAACACAAATCGATGAGATGACGTTGCGAGACTCTCGGGGAATGAACTACGGTAGTGAGCTCCAAAATATGAGTCGGTTCTGCTACAAGCATGTGAACACATTGTCCTAAACAAGCATGGTCCCCTGGTAGTCTTACAATGAAACACTACCTAGTTCGGGGGGGGGGGACCATCAACGAGGATATCAAGGTCCTTGCGTAAGTCTAGCTCTTAAGAAGAAACTTCTTCTCCTTGAACAAACCAATCAGTGGCTTGGTGTGCTGGGAACACATATGGAGTGGAGGTAATTAATCTACCAAACCATTGAATACTTCGCACGTATGCATGACGGATTTGGAATGATTCCAAGGGAAACAAAAAAACCTTTCTCAAATTCATGGCGGCAACTTACGCCTAATGCACGTGAACTTGGAGAAAGTCACTTCTTTCATCCAAGCATAAGCTTCATGAACGGAACACGAAGGCATTGCTTACAATGTTTTCAACACTAGGTTGATGTTCAACATGAATCATGGGGGAGACAAAATGCTGCTGATGGGCTCAACAACAACTCATCGGAATTTCCATATCACTGGACTTCCACCATCATGTGAACACAGTGATAGCATTGGTCAGACCAAAAGATGTAATGGTGTATGCTCGAGGCATCAAGCACGAGTAAGACAACATTACGAACATCGCTGGTTCTGATTTGACTTAACAATGGCCCATACTCAAGTCAAAGTTTTGACAAGGCAATAGATTCAACAACTGATCACGGGGATCAGTCGATGAAAATATCATCTTTCTTCAACACACACACACTCAAGGATATCCCTTAGTGACGAACTAAGTCGGACAAGCTTTCATCTTCCAACTCTCCAAGTTGTTGTTTGGCTTAACCAACTAGCTCAGGGGTATCCAACACAAATTTTTGGAGAATGGGTGGTTTGGAGGGAAACTAACATGATCACGAACTCAACATAGCGGTCAGGTGACAACCTAGTAATACTTCTGAGAAGATAACAGGAACGTCATGAACCACCGATATGTTACTAAGCTCGAGAACAATCTTGCTTTTCAGGGCAAGACGATATGATCAAATAAGCAAGGATTGACACTATCCTAACTCATTGGTCGAAAAGTGCACCAGAAATAAGGACTAGGTAGCACCATAAACCTTAGGGTGATGATTCAATAATCAACACGCTAAGGATAAGATTATTGTCCATTATCTACCAAGCAACAAGTTTGCTAGGAGTATTGATTTCACAAATCACAGTTTACTTGTCGGCATTCTGGTTGCAACAACATGGGACCGAGGAATGAATAATGATGGCGAGCAGTATCACTGTATCAAGAGTTCATAGGAGGTTGTGCAATTCCTATGATATTCCTGACATAAAGAGGGTAATACTTCAGGGTAGAATAGAATCAAAAGCTGGATTGGCATTTTGATCTACGGAATACAACTGCTTTGACCCAATCCTAGATATGGATGAGGTACTAGAGTTTGTTTCTCCTAGTCATTCTAAAACAGAACGGCTCGACGGACCACAAGAATAATAAGCATCGTTAACACGAATGCACAACTACTCCTGACTATCAATTGATGGACGAGGGTCAGAATACAACTAAAGAGGGACAACTCAAAGGAACATATAATTTTCTGAGTTATGGATGCATGGATTAGCATGTCGAGTAAAGCTCAATATTTCTTCCGGATAACCCATGTAGAACGATAGAACTGGCAGTTTCACAATATAGAATGGAGAACTCATTAAGAGCACTCTGGTTGTGATCTTTTGGTTCAAAGAACTTCTTCCATAAGCGGTCATAGTATTTGGAAGAAGGAAATACCATAGACCCCGAGGACTAATGCAAAGGTTACTAATATCCTAAATGAACGAGCAAACACTATCAACAGGAGGTAAGTAGGGTGAATCTCGGGTTCAAGAACCCAGGTATAGAATACCTACTACTAAATGGCATCACGGGATGCTTTCGAGAATGGTGGCCAGAATCATCACATAGGAACACAAAACCTAGCTGGATTACTAGGTGACTCCCTAAAACACCTAGGGTCATAATAATAGCTCCAACATATATGTCGAGGCAATAGAGTACCTCAACTCACGGATTAGTGTGGTTGAACTGGCCCAAAGGAACATCGGGAACAGAAAGAAGGGATTTGCAAATGCATCAGACTATTTAGAAACCTGGGATGACTCGGACAGCATAACGGCTGTAAATGCTCAAAATGATTTGAGACATCCTGCAAAATGGTGGAATAACCACTTAACATCACAATATCAAAGTTCCGAGATCAACTGTTAACACACAGAAATAGTAGGAACTGAACTAAGAATTGAATCCATCAATCCTATAAGTCTATGGATTAGTAACACGTCATCCTGATAGATAGATGAGAAGGCCTAGTTCTTAAACCCCGTAGAAGAGAAGAGGATGACTCAGATCAGAAGACCATAAGGTAAAGGAGTAAAAAGAGCCTTACGTTCCCTTCCACAATCAATTGCCCTACATAACTAAAGCATTTCTAGACACAACTTCGACCGGTTTGGCTTGGCAATCCTACAGGCAGTCAGGCTCTAATACCAAAGCTGTCAGGACCCCGATTCCAAGTCACATCAATCTAGCCGGTAACACCTCATATCACTTTGCAGCCTCACGCACGGTATTCCCACGGGTGTCGCCTTACCATGGCCCAGGACCGTTTGTGCCTTTTGGCTCACATATATGATAGTGTTGCTAGCATTCATATGACAGAGAACCTGGGCCGACATGACTAGTCGTGAACCCAAGGTGGCACTAACTTACGGGGACATGCATACATGAATCAACATCGAGCATGTCGGTCAGAAGCGTGCGAATCTGGGCTGTAGCACTGGGCTAACAGGACTCCGGTGAACCGGGCTGTAGCAGGCTAGGCAGGACTCCGGATGTCACCGCGTGACATTTCCCCGAAGGGACAGACACATGAACGACGTGAATCACATGTCGGTCAGTCAAGTGTTCCGGAGCAGTAGTGCTGGGCTAGCAGGACTCCGGTGAACCGGGCTGTAGCGGACTACTATGGCTCATGGAAGTACTAGACTACATTTCCCCATAAGAGAGGCTGCCAAGGATAAACAACTAGATTGTCGGATCCCACACATACCAAGCATTTCAATCATATACACAATATGCTTGATATGTGTAAATACAACATGGCATCACAACAAAACTCTACAACTCAAAATACTTTATTTAAAGGCTCCGGAGAGCCATACATAACAAGTTCATAAAGGTAGGGGTCACATGACGCAACACTCAAGTCATACAAGCATACAAGCACATGCGGAAGCAAATAAGTCTGAGTACAGAAACTAGAAAGAAAGAAGGCTCGACGAAGCCTGTCTATCTACATAGGGCCCTCCACGGCCAGAATCACCACCTGGGTGGCAAGTCACTCATCGACGTCGAGGTCTACGTAAAACCCATTAGAGGGGGTGGTGTTGTCGTCTGAAAACAGTAATTAAAGCAACATGAGTACAAAGGTACTCAGCAAGTCTTACAACAGATCCTACTATACATGCTCATTCTCAAGAAGGTGGTGGAGTTATTGTAGCAAGCCAGCTTTGACTCTTGGCTAAGCTATCCTACGAGACACCACTAGTAAATAGTTTTCGCACACAAGTCCACTAATCACCAACACAATACTCCACCAAGGAACTTCCCTCGTCATCCTACGAGAGGGCCATCCTCGGTACTCACACTTATCTTGAGTCTTTTAGTAGTAACCATTAACTTGTCTATGAACTATATAGGCAACCAAGTAGTCCTTTACCACGGACGCGGCTATTCGAATAGATGATGTTAACCCTGCAGGGGTGTACTTCTTCACATACGCTCTCACCACTTACCGTCGTTTACATGACATGTACTCGGCAACCTTCAAGCGGAAGCCCAACGAGGGTGTCGGCCACGGCCTACCTAAACACTCAAGTCTCTAGTCTAGGTTTATCGCCTATCCAGGTTCCATCCACAGGGAGTCCGGCCGAGGTTTCCACATACGGCCCCGAACGATGTGAACAGGGTTCCCGAGACACCAAACGGGTGACTCGGTACACCGTGCCATGGTGTATCTACCGCATCATAGCCCACCCCTAGGGTCAGCGCTACGCATGGCCGCCAACACATAACCTACAAACACGAGTAACTAGTTGCAACTCCTGGACAAAGTACTAGGGTGATTAAGAAGCAGAGAGGGTCCATTGGTTTCGGGCCCAATGCATGGTAGTAACTGATTCTTGAATCACACATACAGATCTCAGTTCTTGAGGACAGCCTAAATGAAACAACCCACCATGTACTCCTACATGGCCTCTCATCGATACCTTTACAAAATCATGTTCAACACATCCCTCACATTACCGACATAATCATTTCACTCTAGCCCATCACCCAGATGAACCAAACCTGACACAACTCTAAGCATAGCAGGCATAGCAAGGTAGGAAACACATAGATGGCTCAATCAACTCCTACACATGCTAGTGGGTTTCATCTAGTTACTGTGGCAATGACAGGTCATGCAGAGGATAAGGGTTCAACTACCACAGCACACAGAAGTTTGAAACGTTGTTATCTTAATGCAGTAAATGAGAGCAGGAGCGAGAACATGGGATTGTATTGATATGATCAATGGGGCTACTTGCCTGATGGAGTAGTAGTAGGGTACTACCCTTCAGTTGGATACTCAGAAATATCCTCGGAGGCAGAACCTACCACGAAAGACATCACAGAACACAATCATCACATGGCAATATGCAACAATATGATGCATGTTATGACATGGCAATATGAGGTGTCCTGCCTAATGCATTGTGAAACAAGCTGGTTTGAGTCTATTTGAATCAAGGATTCAAATGAAAGCTTATGTTCTTAAGCCATATAACTGCATTAGCTTGTTTCACCTAAACAGCAAGGTTAAAGTGCTTTGTCATGCATGAAACCATTACAGATGGAAAGATTCAATTTTTCTGATCATTTTTCATATATAATTTGTTTCATTTGGAGTTATGGTTGAATTTCTATGATTTTTAGAAGTTTTTACTATTTTCTGGAATTTCCTGGTTAGTAATAAATCCAGAAAATGTAATACTGCGTCAGCATTAGGTCATGCCGATGTCAGCAGGTCAACAAGAGCCGTCCAGGTCAAACCCGACCAGTGGGGTCCACTGGTCAGTGACTCAATCAACTAACAGGGTTAACTAGCACTAACTAACAGTTAATCTAGGCTAATTAGTCCCTGGACCCACACGTCAGTGACTGTGGGTTGTAAATTAAGTTAATTTAACACTTAGCTAATTAACAGGGGCGAGGGGCCACATGTCAGTGTCTAACCTAACTAACCTAAATAGGATTATCACTAACTAACTTTGTTAGCCAGGCGGGGCCCGCATGTCAGTGAGAGAGAGAGGTCAAACCCCTGGTCAGACGGGGTCAAACCCCTGCCGGTCAAAGCGATTAACTTGTCGGCGTTTAGCCGCCGGCGTGGCCGGACGCGGCGGAGTGCTGCGGAAACGCTGCTCCGACCACGGTTTGATGCGTGGTTTGCTCCTATGAGTTCTTGGGAGTGCGCCGCGGCTGGTGGAGCAGGCGAGGTCAGCTGGGGTGGCCGGAGCTCGTCGGAAACAATTTCGGGGTGGTTGCCGGAGCTCGGCCGTTGGTGGTTTTGCTGCTGCAGCGAGCTAGCGGGGAAACGGATGCACTAGCGAGGCGCTACGAGGTGCGGTGAGTGCGTTAGGCACCCGCGCCTGACCAAATAGTCACCAGAGTGACGCCGGCGTCGAGCTCGCGCGGCGGTGTGCTATGTTGAGCAAAGGGGCAGCGTCTACGTGTGGGGACCCCGATTCATAAGCCGTGATCACCGAATGCACGTGTACAGTGATCCCAGAGATCAATGCTCACTGAACACACAAAAGCTGAATAACAAGAGTCTTACATCCATACATATCATCTTGCACAAATTATGACCATTATTGCCAAGTCTTACATAGATAAAGCCACAAGGGTTGAATATCGAATAAACTTAAGAAGCGGAAATTCTTCGTCGATAAGTAGATCCCATGCCATCTGCCTTAACCCAAAGGCATTCTGACTGGGAAACGTCCTAGTTCGCATGTTCGTCCCCAAAGAACTCTTCTTCGAACTCCTGTTCTTCCATGCCTGGCCAATTAAATAACCAGTGGCAAGCCAATGCGTACTTTGAATGTACTCGCAAGCAACCCATGATTGGAACAAGGCACAATAATGCAATGATATAGCACTAAGTAGGTAGTTTGCAGAAAGCTAGTTTTGAGTGCAATGGCATGATCTATCAACCTGTAAAGTATGCATCATGAGAGTATAGATATCCGTATGAACAAGTTACAGATATCAACATAAACAGAGTTGGACACCAATCCAACTAGATCATCGTGTCTAGTCATCTGACTTAACCCATTTAGCTTCATCAACACACTCACACACACACGTGGTTTGCAAAATTCTGGACGTAGTTTAAGCAGCACTGCCCAACTGTCCTTGACCATGGACACGGCTATTCGAATAGTTTTACACTCTGCAGAGGTTGCACACTTTACCCACAAGATCCGGGGAACTTCCGTGTCATTCACGACCCGCGGTACCTCAAGTACCCGGGGTAAGCACTCGATCACTATCTTTCCCTAGACGACACTAATAAGGAGTCCACTCGTTGTTCCATATCCTCACGATGTACATCATATGAGACTCACTCAAGATCGTAACATCCAAGAGGGGACACAACGGTGTATCCGGTGCCCTGTGAAGACAGTCATGGCCGCCCTACCTGGCACGACCCCGTCCCGAGAGAGAGCACCAACTCTCCCCCGTCAGTAGTAATGCAGGCTCCAAGCTAGTATCGGCCTAGGTAATCAATAATGCCCTTTCCCATACAAGGGTAGAGTGGTTGCGCATGTAAGGTTGGGGTAGTCGACAAATCTTAAATCTAATCCGTTTTCGAAAGCAACACACACACTTGCCTCGGTACACCACTTCGTCATCAAGTTGTTACCCAACTCATTATCTCCCTCGGGCATAAGTGGCGCCCAATGGGGTTTTCGAAAAGTCTTTTGAAGATACTTTGCCTCCATCACCATTCATATTCCCGTCCCTTTTTGCGTAGCAACTACTTTAGCATCCTATCTACTCCCACCGGCATATCCCTCATAAGAAGGTAGGGTCATGCACAATGCAAGTACCAACAAGGAAGTAACGGTGGCAAACCACCCCATGTGGTTACCACGGTATCATGACTCCGATGCAAGCAATAAAAGTGTTATATGACATGCATAAAAAGGGTTTCATAGACATGGTCAAAGGGCTGCTTTCCTGGCTCAACAAAGTCTTCTGGGTCTTCAAAGTCTTCTGGTCCAACTCCCTCGTCATCAACGCAATCTATCGTCGCAAAATAATAACGAGAAAAATAAGGCAATAATAAAACAGAAAAACCAAAATGCTCAGAAAAATGTCAACTTATTTTTGTTAAATACTAGGGTGAGAACTAAGAAGGGGAAAATTCCTAGTTTTGGATTTGGAGTCATGGAAAAAGTGCTAGGAATTTTAAATGACAGGCATAAATGCTCAAATTCAAATTTAAATTTGAACAGTGAAGAAAAGTTGGTTTGATAAGAATGAAACCTGCACCAATAAATAGGTGGGATTATTACAAGAATTTAGGAGTTGGAATTATTGCATTTGGATTGATATTTATTCCATAGGAATTTTTGGAAAAGTGAGAGAAAAAGAAAAGGAAAAAGGGCTCTGTGCCTGCTGGGCCAGAACAGTCGCAGCGCAGCAGGCCCAGCCAGAGAGGCGGCCCAGCGCACTGGTGCACGCGCGCGTGCCAGGTTTAAACCTGATGGGCAGGGGCCAGGCATCAGCGAGAGAGAGCGGGGCAATGGAGAGTCGAGGCTGACACGCGGGGCCCGCCTGTAATCCCTAACCCTGCGATAGAGGGCCGGCAAGCTCACCGGCGTCGATGTAGGGCACGGCGAGGTCGGGCGAGGGTACTCAGCGTTGAGTCGCCGTTCGGGTGGAGGTGGTTGCGGTCGCCGGGGTGGCCTGGTTCGCCGGCAACGAGGTCTCGCGGCGGAGGAGCTTCGGGCGTCGTCGGTTCCGGCCGTTTCAGGCTGCAAAAGAAGCGGGGGAGAAAGGGGAAATGATCAGGGGTGCTCGGGGGTTCCAGATCGAGGCAGAGGAGGAGCGGGGGAGGCATGTACCTCGCGAACTCTGGCGAGCCGAAGTGGCGGAGCTCAAGCTCGATCTCGAGCTCGGGTGGCTCTGGAGAGGAACTGGGGGTGCAGGGGGATGATTCGGTGGTGCAGAGAGCGACTGGTGAGGAGAGGAGAGCTCAGGGAGACCCTTAAATAGGCGGGCGACGGTCCACCGAGGACCCGTGCGCCGGCGAGCCTTCTGCGGTTGCTACGGGTCACGGGGGCACGTGTGGGCGTGTCTGGGGTGCTTGTGGGGTTGGTCTAGGGTGTGGGGAGAGAAGAGAGGGAAAACAGGGGGCCAGGGTACCGCGCGTGCGAGCGCGCTCACTGGGGCGCTCGGGCAGCCGGCGCGCGTGCGAGTTGGGGCGAAAGGAGGGAGAAGGAGGAGGGGGGCGACCAGCTGCCGTGTTGCGGACGTCAAGGTGTCTCGTCGGGCGCGCTGGGAGGAGGGAGAAGGAGGAGGGGGACGTCGAGGCGGCTACAGTGCGGGAGCGCACTGTAGCGCGCTCCAGAGCGCCCAAATGGCCGGCATGGCCATTTTCTATGCAGTGTGGGCACGGGCCAAAGGTGTCTGGTGGCTCTAGGGGGGAGTAAAGAATGGGGGAGGGGCATTGGATGCCATGGGTGGCCACTGGGGTGAGGAGGGAGGTGAGAAAGGAGAAGAATGCTGCTGTCCAGAAGGGTAAATGGGGATGTTTCACTCTTCAATCATTGAGCTGAGACCAGGGAAGAGTTACTGGAGGTAGGAGAGGACTAGGAGGATCTGTGGTAAAAAGTTGAGCTCAAGGAGAATAGTGTTAGTGGTCAAAATGGTGATTTTTGAAAAGTGGCAGAAGGTGTTTGATAATGGTTTGGGCAAGCAAAATATTTCCAATTGCCATGAGACTCCACAGGGTGTAATAACACATATAATTAGGGCGTTCCACCAATTTGGAGCTTATTTGGGCAAAGTTGCCAATGCAACTTTTGTAAACCCTAGAAATTAGCAGAAATGAACTTGTGTAGATCTAGTTGAGCAAATCACTTCTCCTTGATGCACCACTTGGTGTAGTGGCCTCATTTGGTCATGTGAACATGATCACAAAAGTTGGGGTCAAGGATAGAAAGTTGGTACTACAAAATTGTTCAAATTTGATTCTGGTCAGAGAGGGTTTTGGGGCATTTTGATGAACCAAACTGACCTTGATTGACATGAGGCTTTGCAAGGTGATCAAAATATGCATTTGTGACTTGCTGGATTTTCCTTGGATTTTTATGAAAATATTTCTTATAGAAATATTTCAAATCCTTGAAATGGGCAGAAACGGTTTTGGAAGGTTTTGTCCAATATGTTGAACATGACCATGTGTTGAAACTCTTATATATGGAAGATATATGTCCACTGAGTTTCCCTGATTTTTGTCAAATATTTTTGAAACAATAAAATAATTTTTCCCTATTAAAGACCATTTATGGACTTAAGAAAAAGCTTTTAAATAAAATAGGAAAATAACTCTAAAATTATATTTTTGTGGTTTATGGGAATCCTATATCTAATGGGTTTCAAATATACTCTTTGAAATATTTTTCATACCCCAAATCAAGTACTTGTAGTGCAAACCTCAATTCAGGGGTTTTTGGAAAACTAATTTTTTGAAAGTACTATTTGGCCAAATTATTTTTGTAAGAAAATACTATATTGCACTATACAGATGGCATGATCATTGGGCAGAAGTTGGATCAGGGAGATGAAGTACAGAAGGTGGAGTAGCTGACTTTAAAGAGCACTTGAAAATCACAGAGAGAAAACCAACTCCAAAATAAAAAGCCAAATAATGCAAAAGTTTTTGTTGGTCCAAATTTTCATGCTTTATTAATGCAAATGAAATGTTACAAAATGCAGGGTGTGACACTACGGTGAGCAAACAAAGCAGAGAAGAGCGGGGTTCGACTCAGGGGCTCACAGAGGTTGCAGCAGGCGTCGAAGCGGGCTCGGGGAAGGCCGGGTTGCTGCGAATCGACGACGATGGTGGCCGGAGCCCGAGGTGGAAGACAACGGCGATGACGATGTTGCTGGGCTCCCGGGGTCGCTTGCCTTGGCATGCGGCTCTACGGTGTCGAGGCGGAGCTCGTGGGGCGCTGGCCGGGCGTGGGGATGCTGGTGGCCACAATAACGACGAGTGGCGGCGACGGCTCCGCTCGGCTTCGGAAGAGAGAGCGAGAGCGGATGATAGGAGGGCCACGGGGAAGAGTGAGAGGGGTCAGGGGGTTCGGGGTGATGTGTGGCATCGTCCAGACGCATCGGGGCAGCGGCGGAAGCAGGAGGTGGCCGAGCGTGTGCCGGCGTGCGGCGACCACGCGCGCGGCGTCCTACTGGCGTGAGGAGGAAGACGCCCCTGCCCCTGGTGGGCCTGGCAGCTAGTTGGGCCGGCTATAGGTAAGGCCGAGGTAACTCTCTCTCTCTCTCTCTCTCTCTCTCTCTCTCTCTGTTTTCTAATTTAAATAAATTGTTTCTATTTTCTATTTATTCTGTTTTGTTTTGATTTAGTAAAATACTAAACCATTTTAGAAAATCCTGGAAACAATTAGGGGTGTTGTCTGAATTATTCCAGTGACCCATAATAATTTCCAACATTTTTGGAGCACCTAAAATATATATAGCATTTAAATATCTCCAATTCAAATATATTTGAATTAATTCAAAGCCCAAATATGTCCTGCAAAATTGTAAACCATTTTTGGTGCATGCTTCCACCTCAAACCAGAAATGTTGAACATTTTTAAAGGGCATTTGAGTTCAATGAAAAGATTTTAGGTTTGACCCTAGTCGAATTCATTTGGTGCTAGGGTTTGAGGATCCCCATTTCATATTTAAATGAAATTTTGACATGATGATCATGCAAGGACAAACATAGGCTAAGCTAGGGTTGTGACAGAAAGCTCCCAACAAGCAAAAGAAGAACGAGAAATCTTTTTGGGTTTTCTTATTAATTACTACTACAAGCATGGAAAGTAAACTAACTAAAAGTTACAACTAATTTTTTTGTTTTTCTTAAGGTTTATTAAACACACAAGAAGAAAAGCATACAAAAAGGAAAATAAACTAGCATGGATGATACAATGAAAAGTTATGAGCACTGACAACTGGAAATGAGTGTGTGAACATGAATGTAATGTCGGTGAGAAATACATACTCCTCCAAGCTTAGGCTTTTGGCCTAAGTTGGTCTATGGCCATGGCTGGCCTGGTGGATATCTAAAGTTGTAGCTGGGGTCATACTGAGATGCAGCTGCTATTGCCTCATGAGCTACTGCTTGGAGATGGCCGTCTCCGTCCTCCTCTTATACTCGTCCGCCTCCTCTCTAGTTATAACATATCTCCCTTTTTCCTGAAAGTCAAAGAAAGCAGGAGCAGGGAGAGCGATGTGATAGGTGCATCGTCTGTCAAAGATTAGTCGGTACTGGAGGAACTGATCATTCCTCTCAACAAACTGATGACGAACCATGGCCTCATGATACAAAAAAACAAGAGGCAACTCAATATCATACCCACGTATGGGTACACCAAGAAAATTAGCTAGACGGGTTGCATAAATTCCACCGACGAAATCTCCACTAAATTTATTATCATGTAACCTATGTGCAACAATGGCTCCCAAATAATAATGTCTATCTTCAAATACAGCACTCCTGAGAACACTGAGGTCAGGGACACACATGTGACATGCTTCATCCTTAGCATTTATGCACCTACCTATGAAGAGAGCAGAGTAATGTATATCAGGAAAATGAATGCTCCCTATGGTAGCTTGTGTTATGTCTCTAGATTCACCCATAGTTATACTAGCAAGAAAATCTCTAAATTCAGATTTGCGAGGTTCATTAGGACTACCCCATTGCGGATGTTTGCAAGGAGTGTCAAAATCATCTAAGTCCATAGTATAAGAATTTTCATACAGATCAAACAGGACAGTTTGAGAATTGCGTGATGATGAAAATTCAAACCTCCTCACAAAGGAATCAGTGAGATGGTGGTACTGGTGGCATTTGTCTGCCCGAAGCACTCAAGATCAGCATTACACACATATGCGTTAAAGTCTTCCTTGATTCCTGCTCGATCCATAAAGTCCTCTGAAGGCCATTCACAAGCCCGCACTCGAGCTTCCCTTGGTGGTTCTTCATCAGCATCGCGCATTGCGAGCCTGGGTCCTTGCTTCCTTGAAGGACCACCTTGGTACATTTTTGTAAACATATTTCTTCCTCTGAAAAATTTATGAAATTTTAGTAACTTCAAAATAAAAGTGAACCAAACTCAACAATATTGATAGCAACTACTCCTACAAGTGCCAAGAGGCAATATCATGCATTAAAACTACTTTTGACCATATAAATTTGACATGCAAGCTCAAGAATAGGGTCACCTAAGCAGCAAAAATATGCAATGAATATAGCACTAGAACAGAAACTAATTGGACCATTGGACGAGTCACATACCAAGGAACAATCCCCCAAAGCAGTTTTGTGAGAGGTGCTTTGAGCAAGGAGATCGAAAATGGCAGCAAAATGAGCTTGGACTTGGGTTTGAGCTGGTTAGTGGTGTTTGTGGGAGGAAGAAGGAATGTGTGGTAGCTGGAATATGTGGAGGGGAGCCACCATGGGCCCACGAGGCAGGGGGCGTACCGAGGGTGGTAGGGCGCACCCTTCACCCTCGTGGCCAGGTGCTTGCTCCCCATGCTGTGTTCTCAGTGCCAGATATTCTAAAATATTCTAGAAAAAAATCATATTTAATTTTTCAGGGCATTTGGAGAAGTTTTATTTTCGGGGTATTTTTTATTGCATTGATAATTCAGAAAACAGATAGAAATTACTATTTTTGCTTTATTTAATATAAATAAAAGAAAGTAAAAAGAGGGTACATAGAGTTGTGTTTTCTAAATTCATCCGTCTCATGCTCATCAAAAGGTATCCACGAACAAGGTTGATCAGGTCTTGTTAACAAACTCATTCCGAATAACATGGAACCAGAGAATTTTCAAATAACACTAGGTTACCTCAACGGGGATATGCACATCCCCAACAATAAGAATATCATATTTCTTCTTGGCAATAGGAAGAGGAAATTCAAAACCTCCAAAAATAATCGATGGGATTTTTCCAATAGAGTTTACACTATGAACTTGAGGTTGTTTCCTCGGAAAATGTACCGTGTGCTCATTACCATTAACATGAAAAGTGACATTGCCTTTGGTGCAATCAATAACAGCGCCTGCAGTACTCAAAAAGGGTCTTCCAAGAATAATAGACATACTATCGTCCTCAGGAATATCGAGAATAACAAAGTACGTTAAAATAGTAACATTTGCAACCACAACAGGCACATCCTCACAAATACTGACAGGTATAGCAGTTGATTTGTCAGCCATTTGCAAAGATATTTCAGTAGGTGTCAACTTATTAAAATCAAGTGTACGATATAAAGAGAGAGGCATAACACTAACACCGGCTCCAAGATCACATAAAGCAGTTTTAACATAGTTTCTTTTAATGGAGCATGGTATAGTCGGTACTCCGGGATCTCCTAGTTTCTTGGGTATTCTACCTTTAAAAGTATAATTAGCAAGCATGGTGGAAATTTCAGCTTCCGGTATCTTTCTTTTATTTATGAAAATATCTTTCATGTACTTAGCATAAGGATTCATTTTAAGCATATCAGTCAAACGCATACGCAAAAAGATAGGTCTAATCATTTCAGCAAAGCGCTCAAAATCCTCATCATCCTTTTTCTTTGATGGTTTAGGAGGAAAAGGCATGGGTTTCTGGACCTATGGTTCTCTTTCTTTACCGTGCTTCCTAGCAACAAAGTCTCTCTTATCATAACGTTGATTCTTTGATTGTGGGTTATCAAGATCAACATCAGGTTCAATTTCTACATCATTATCATTGCTAGGTTGAGCATCAACATGAACATCATCATTAACATTATTACTAGGTTCATGTTCATTACCAGATTGTGTTTCAGCATCAGAAATAGAGATATCATTAGGATTCTCAGGTGTGTCAATAACAGGTTTACTAGAAGCATGCAAAGTCTTATTATTTTTCTTTTTCTTCCTTTTAGAAGGACTAGGTGCATCAATAATATTTCTCTGAGAATCTTGCTCAATTCTCTTAGGATGGCCCTTAGGATACAAAGGTTCCTGAGTCATTTTACTACCTCTAGTGATAACTCTAACAACATTATCATTCTTCTTACTATTTAATTCATTGAGCAAATCATTCTGAGCTTTAAGTACTTGTTCTACTTGAGTAGTAACCATAGAAGCATGTTTACTAATAAGTTTAAGTTCACCTTTAACATTAGCCATATAATCACCCAAGTGTTCAAGCATATCAGCATTGCGTTTTAATTCTCTACCAAAATAAGCATTGAAGTTTTCTAGCTTAACCATAAAGTCATCAAACTCATCCAAGCATGGGCTAGCAAACTTAGTAAATGGGATTTCAGCTTTATCATATCTATAGAGAGAATTTACCTTTACTACTTGTGTCGGGTTATTAAGACCATGTATTTCTTCAACGGGCGTTAAATTAAGACCATGTATTTCTTCAATAGGAGGTAAATTCTTAACATCTTCATCTTTAATACCTTTTTACTTCATAGATTTCTTTGCCTCTTGAATATCTTCAGGACTGAGAAATAGAATACCCCTCTTCTTCGGAGTTGGCCTAGGAGTTGGTTCAGGAATTGGGTCAGGAATTGGATGAGGAAGGGTCTAATTATTTTCATTAGTCAACATATTATTCAATAGAATTTCAGCTTCATCTGGTGTTTTTTCCCTGAAAACACAACCAGCACAACTATCCAGGTGGTCTCTGGAAGCATCGGTTAGTCCATTATAAAAGATATCAAGTATTTCATTTTTCTTAAGAGGATGATCAGGCAAAGCATTAAGTAATTGGAGAAGCCTCCCCCAAGCTTATGGGAGACTCTCTTCTTCAATTTGCACAAAATTATACATTTCCCTTAAAGAAGCTTGTTTCTTATGAGCGGGGAAATATTTAGCAGAGAAGTAATAAATCATATCCTGGGGACTACGCACACAACCAAGATCAAGGGAATTAAACCATATCTTATCATCACCCTTTAATGAGAACAGAAATATCTTAAGGATATAAAAGTAGCGAGTTCTCTCATCATTAGTGAATAGGGTGGCTATATCATTTAATTTAGTAAGATGTGCCACAATAGTTTCAGATTCCTAACCATAGAAAGGATCAGATTCAACTAAAGTAATTATCTCAGGATCAACAGAGAAATCATAATTCTTATCAGTAACAAAGATAGGTGAAGTAGCATAAGCAGGATCATATTTCATTCTAGCATTTAAACTTTTTTGTTTCAGCTTAGCTAATAATTTCTTAAGATCACTCCTATCATTGCAAGCAAGAAAATCTCACTATTTCTCTCACATGCATATATACACATGCACGGTCTCTACTAGCCCTCTACACGCACATATATGTGCCTACGTGTCTCCCGCATGCACATTATCTTTAGGCCTCTCTCGCACACATTGCACCCCCCTAGAGACACACCTCCCTCTTAGTAGTTGGCAGATATGATTCCATCAGATCATTCGGTAGGATATCCCTGACTGTTATGCTGGATGGTAATACGAGGCAAAGTTTTACCAAAGTCCAGGCCCTTGCAGTTGAGGAAAAAGCCTACTCCTGGTACTGTATATTAGTGATAGGGGTGTGTACAAAGTACATGTGAATACAAGGCATTGTGCGTGTGTGTATACTATCGACGAACTAGCCCCCGGGCTTCTATAACATACTCGGGGCCTAGGGTTACAAATCATATATAGTCGGCTTATCATCAGTGGGGATAGAGTCCTCCACGACTTTGGTAGCTTCGTCTTGTATGCTGAGTCCTCCACATGGGTCTTCGTATAATGCGTATCGGTCCAACCTATGTGGTGTAGGATGGAACCAACCCATGAGTCCTGATGTTGACCCACTGAGGGAGTCCTGGACTAAGGGGTCATCGGGCATCTGACCTGTTGGACATGGGCCGAACTATTGGGCTATGAAGATACAAGACCGAAGATTCTCTCACCCGTGTCCGGATGGGACTCTCCTTGGCGTGCATGGCAAGCTTGGCGTTCAGATATGAAGATTCCTTTCTCTGTAACCGACTTTGTACAACCCTATTCCCCTCAAGTGTCTATATAAACCAGAAGGTTTAGTCCGTAGAGGCAATCATAATCATATAGGCTAGACTTCTAGGGTTTTAGCCATTACGATCTCATGGTAGATCAACTATTGTAACCCCCATACTCATCAAATTAATCAAGGAGGACGTAGGGTATTACTTCCATCAAGAGGGCTCGAACCTGGGTAAAACTTCGTGTCCCTTGTCTCCTGTTACCATGAACCTCAGACGCACAGTTCAGGACCCCCTACCCGAGATCCGCCGGTTTTGACACCGACATTGGTGCTTTCATTGAGAGTTCCACTGTGTCGCCGCCAAAAGGTTCAATGGCCCCGTCGATCATCTACAACAATGTTGTCCAGGGAGAAGTTTTTCTCCCCGGACAGATCTTCGCATTCGGCGGGGTCGCACTATGGGCCAACTCGCTTGGCCATCTAGAGCAGATCGACAGCTACGCCCCTAGCCATCAGGTCAGGTTTGGAAGCTTGAACTACGTTGCTGATACCCGCGGAGACTTGATCTTCGACGGGTTCGAGCCCACGGTAGTCGCTCCCTACCACCACGATGAGCATGACCTACATCTGTCATCGGACCATTCCCAGGAGATAGCACTTGTGAGTGCTCCGGCCCTAGATCCGGAGTAGACTGCGCCACCCGAGGACGGGAAGCTCAACCTCACCACGGGATCCGCAGACTTACAGGCGCTGGAGCCGCACACGGACCCAACCTCGAACATGACCTACGTCATTGGAACCTCGGGTTCGTCTCCGGCCACAGGTTCCAAACTCCGCAAGCCCGCGTCTGTCGAGGCCGATCAGGCGTCGGTCGTCAAATTCAGCGTCGCGAACATCTTCCGGCACTCACCTTTAAGAGATGTGCTGAACTCATTAAAATCCCTCTCCTTAGCATGGGACTCACAGCCGAATTATATCCGGCTCGAACTAGGGGTTGATGATGGGGAATTTCGCTTCCCACCCACCTCCCACTTCATAGCCACTGTCGAGGACTTAACCGGCATGCTCGATTACGACTCCGAAGACATCGATGGTATGGACGATGATGCCAGAGAAGAGGAGGCCCAAAACCCTCCGCTTACCAGAGTTGGACGACCACCTCCTCATATGACGTGTACATGGTGGATACACCCAAAGAGAATAGCGGCGATGACAAGGAAGACCCAGACGAGGATAAACCTCCTGAGATACAACCAAGGCACCGACGTCAGCGGCGCCACTCCAAGTCACGCTGTGGAAAAGACAGCAATACAGGCACGGGAGGAAACAATACCCCGGACGATGCCGAAGACAATGAAGACCCCGTTGAACCAACTTCAGAACTGGACGAATAGGAAGATGGGCAAGTTAGCCCTGATCAACAGGCCATAAACGAGGACTCGGAGGACAGTAATTATATTCCACTCTCTGAGGATGAGGTGAGCCTCGGCAACGAGGATTTTATCATGACTGAGGAACCTCTTGAGCAGGAGCGCTTGAAGCGCGGGCTAATAGCCACTGCAAGGAGCCTGAAAAAGAAGCAGCAGCAGCTTCAAGCTGACAAAGATCTGCTCAATGATAGATGGACTCATGTCCTGGTAGCCGAGGAATACGGCCTCGAGCGCCCAGCCAAAAGTTATCTGTAGCGCAAATTGCTACCTCAGTTCGATGACGAGGCACTAGAGCCCGTACCATCATCGCACAATGTGGCTAACCGACCACCACGTGGCCGGGACAAAGTGGCAACTCAAGCCGAACACCAGCCCGTACTACCTCACCATAAAGGCAAAGAAAAAAACAGCTCGGGGACATACATATGACCTGCGACAAGACTCGGATAGGAGTGCAGGTCAGAACAGATCGATCTATGGATCGAGGGGTGATGTCTACCACACAACCTTCTTCTTGTAGACGTTGTTGGGCCTCCAAGTGCAGAGGTTTGTAGGACAGTAGCAAATTTCCCTCAAGTGGATGACCTAAGGTTTATCAATCCGTGAGAGGCGTAGGATGAAGATGGTCTCTCTCAAGCAACCCTGCAACCAAATAACAAAGAGTCTCTTGTGTCCCCAACACACCCAATACAACGGTAAATTGTACGGGTGCACTAGTTAGGTGAAGAGATGGTGAAACAATTGGTATATGGATAGTAGATAAAGGTATTTGTAATCTGAAATTATAAAAACAGCAAAGTAGCAAGTGATAAAAGTGAGCGTAAATGGTATTGCAATGCGTTGAAACAAGGCCTAGGGTTCATACTTTTGCCTCAAGTATCCGTGGGTATGATTATACGATATGCATCACACAATCTCAGATTCATCTATTCAACCAACACATAGAACCTCAAAGAGTGCCCCAAAGTTCCTACCGGAGAATCACGATGAAAACATGTGCCAACCCCTATGCATAGGTTCATGGGCGGAACCCGCAAGTTGATCACCAAAACATACATCAAGTGAATCACGTGATATCCCATTGTCACCACAGATATCCACGGTAAGACATACATCAAGTGTTCTCAAATCTTTAAAGACTCAATCGGATAAGATAACTTCAAAGGGGAAACTCAATTCATTACAAGAGAGTAGAGGGGGGAAGAAACATCATAGGATCCAAATATAATAGCAAAGCTCGCGATACATCAAGATCGTATCACCTCAAGAACACGAGAGAGAGAGATCAAACACATAGCTACTCGTACATACCCTTGTCCCCGAGGGAGAACTATTCCCTCCTAATCATGGAGAGCACCGGGATGATGAAGATGGCCACCGGAGAAGGATTGCCCCCTCCGGCAGGGTAGCGGAACGGGTCTAGATTGGCTTTCGGTGGCTATGGAGGCTTCTGGCGGCGGAACTCCCGATCTATTGTGCTCACAGATGTTTTTAGGCTATATGGAGATATATAGGCGGAAGAAGTACGTCAGGGGGGCCACGAGGGGCTCACGAGGGTGGCGGGCGCGCCCAGGGGGGTGGGCGCGCCCCCTGCCTTGTGACCTCCTCGCAGATCCCCTGACGTGGACTCCAAGTCTTCTGGGCTTCTTTCCTTCCAAAAATGAGTTCCGTGAAGTTTTAGGTCAATTGGACTCCGTTTGATTTTCCTTTTCTTCGAAACCCTAAAACAGGGTAAAAATAGAAACTGGCACTGGGCTCTGGGTTAATAGGTTAGTCCCAAAAATGATATAAAAGTGTATAATAAAGCCCATAAACATTCAAAATAGTAGATAATATAGCATGGAGTAATCAAAAATTATAGATACGTTGGAGATGTATCAGCATCCCCAAGCTTAATTCCTGCTCGTCCTCGAGTAGGTAAATGATAAAAACAGAATTTTTGATGCGGAGTGCTACTTGGCATAATTTGAATGTAATTCTTCTTAATTGTGGCATGAATATTCAGATGCGAAAGATTCAAGACAAAAGTTCATATTGATATAGAAATGACAATACTTCAAGCATACTAACTAAGCAATTATGTCTTCTCAAAATATCATGGCCAAAGAAAGTTCATCCCTACAAAATCATATAGTTTAGTTAGGTTTAATTTTCGTCACACAAGAATGCTCTCATCATGCACAACCCCGATGACAAGCCAAGCAATTGTTTCATACTTTAGTAATCTCAAACTCATAAACTTTCACGCAATACATGAGCGCGAGCCATGGATATAACACTATGGGTGGAATAGAATATAATGAGGGGGGTTATGTGGAGAAGACAAAAAGGAGAAAGTCTCACATCGATGAGGCTAATCAATGGGCTATGGAGATGCCCATCGATTGATGTTAATGCGAGGAGTAGGGATTTCCATGCAACGGATGCACTAGAGCTATAGATGTATGAAAGCTCAACAAAAGAAACTAGTGGGTGTGCATCCAACTTGCTTGCTCACGAAGACCTAGGGCACTTGAGGAGGCCCATTGTTGGAATATACAAGCCAAGTTCTATAATGAAAATTCCCACTAGTATATGAAAGTGACAAAACAAGAGACTCTCTACTATGAAGATCATGGTGTTACTTTGAAGCACAAGTGTGGTAAAAGGATAGTAACATTGTCCCTTCTCTCTTTTTCTCTCGTTTTTGGGCCTTCTCTTTTTTATGGCCTTTCTCTTTTTTGGGCCTTCTCTCTTTTTATGGCCTTTCTCTCTTTTTTATTCCTCACTTGGGACAATGCTCTAATAATGATGATCATCACACTTCTATTTATTTACAACTCAATGATTACAACTCGATACTAGAACAAAGATGACTCTATATGAATGCCTCCGGCGGTGTACCGGGATATGCAATGAACCAAGAGTGATATGTATGAAAGAATTATGAATGGTGGCTTTGCCACAAATACTATGTCAGCTACATGATCATGCTAAGCATTATGATAATGATGAATGTGTCATGAAGACCGGAATGATGGAAAGTTGCATGGCAATATATCTCGGAATGGCTATGGAAATGCCATAATAGGTAGGTATGGTGGCTGTTTTTAGGAAGATATAAGGAGGTTTATGTGTGAAAGAGCGTATCATATCACGGGTTTTGGATGCACTGGCGAGGTTTTCACCAACTCTCAATGTGAGAAAGGGCAATGCACGGTACCAAAGAGGCTAGCAAGGATGGAAGGGTGAGACTGCGTATAATCCATGGACTCAACATTAGTCATAAAGAACTCACATACTTATTGCAAAAATCTACAATTCATCAAAACCTCGGCACTACGCGCATGCTCCTAGGGGGGTAGATTGGTAGGAAAAGACCATCGCTCGTCCCCGACCGCCACTCATAAGGAAGACAATCAAATAACACCTCATGTTTCAAATTTGTTACACAACGTTCACCACACGTGCATGCTATGGGACTTGCAAACTTCAACACAAGTATTTCTCAATTTCACAACTACTCAACTAGCACGACTTCTCTTAGTATTCAACACACTTATAAGAAAGTTGTATACCTAGCATATTAGGATTTTAAGAAAATTACCATGCTATTTAAGACTCTCAAAATAATCTAAGTGAAGCATGAGAGTTCATCTATTTCTTCAAAATAAAACTAGAGCAAATGACAAACTACTCCGAAAGATATAAGTGACGATCAATGAGTAGTCAAATAATTATGCAACTATGTGAAGACTCTCTAACATTTAAGAATTTCAGATCTTGGTATTTTATTCAAACAGCAAGCAAAGCAAAATAAAATGACATTCTAAGAATAGCAAACATCATGTGAAGAAGCAAAAACTTAGGATCAACCGAAACTAACCGATAGTTGTTGAAGAAGAAAGGTGGGATGCCAACCGGGGCATCCCCAAGCTTAGATGCTTGAGACTTCTTTAAATATTATCTTGGGGTGCCTTGGGCATCCCCAAGCTTGAGCTTTTGTGTCTCCTTAATTCCTCTCATATCACGGTCTCCCTAAATCTCAGACGCTTCATCCACACAAAACTCAACAAGGACTCGTGAGATAAGTTAGTATAAACCATTGCAAAAACCTTATCATACTCAACTGTAGCAAATCACTAAAATTATTATTCAACATTGCATACTAAATGCCCCTGCATATTCAGTAGTCCTATCCTCAAATAGAATCATTAAACAAGCAAACATATGCAAACAATGCAAACATAACAGCAATCTGCCTAAACAGGACAGTCTGTAAAGAATGTAGCAAAATCCATACTTCCCTACCTCCAAAAATTATGAAAGAAAATTCCCACTGTATTAAATTTATCATATATTAATATGCAAAAGGTTTTAACATTTTATCACATTCTGACTTTTGTAGGGAATTATTGCAACAGCGGTAAAATTTCTATTTTCAAACAGCAACATGTATACTTGTAACATAGGCATAGTAAAGGCTATCAATGCCACTTTTATTGAAATAAAAGATGCAAAACATTGTTCTAAATAACAGCAAGAAAATCCTAACAAAATAAATTGACGCTCCAAGCAAAACACATATCATGTGGCGAATAAAAATATAGCTCCAAGTAAAGTTACCGATGAACGAAGACGAAAGAGGGGACACCTTCCGGGGCATCCCCAAGCTTAGGCTCTTGGATATCCTTAAATATTACCTTGGGGTGCCTCGGGAATCCCCAAGCTTAGGCTCTTGCCACTCCTTATTCCATAGTCCATCGAATCTTTACCCAAAACTTGAAAACTTCACAACACAAAACTTAACAGAAAACTCGTAAGCTCCGTTAGTATAAGAAAATAAATCATCACTTCAAGGTACTGTAATGAACTCATTCTTTATTTATATTGGTGTTAAATCTAATGTATTCCAATTTCTCTATGGTTTATAAACTCTTTTACTAGCCATAGATTCATCAAAATAAGTAAACAACACATGAAAAACTGAATCTGTCAAAAGCAGAACAGCCTGTAGTAATCTGGATCAAACGTATACTTCTGTAACTAATAAATTCTCAAATAAATTGATGGACCTGAGGAATTTATCTATTAATCATCTGCAAAAATAATTAACTAAATATCACTCTCCAAATAAAAATGGCAGCAATTCTCGTGAGCGCTAAAGTTTCTGTTTTTTACAGCATGATCAACAAGACTTTCCCCGAGTCTTCCCAAAGGTTCTACTTGGCACAAAAACAATAAAACCACATCTAAACAGAGGCTATATGAATTATTTATTACTAAACAGGAGCAAAAAGCAAGTAATAAAAATAAAATTGGGTTTCCTCCCAACAAGCGTTATCGTTTAACGCCCCTAGCTAGGCATGATGATTTCAATGATGCTCACATAAAAGATAAGGATTGAAATATAAATAGAGCATCATGAAGAATATGACTAGCACATTTAAGTCTAACCCACTTCCTATGCATAGGGATTTTGTGAGCAAACAACTTATGAGAACAATAATCAACTAGCATAGGAGGGCAAAACAAGCATAACTTGGAAACTTTAAGCACGTAGAGAGGAAACTTGATATTATTGCAATTCCTACAAGCATATATTCCTCCCTCATAATAATTTTCAGTATCATCATGAATGAATTCAACAATATAACCAGCACATAAGGCATTATTTTCATGATCAACAAGCATAGAAATTTTATTACTCTCCACACAAGCAAAATTCTTCTCATGAATAATAGTGGGAGCAAACTCAACAAAATAATTATCATGTGAGGCATACTACAATTGAAAACTAAAATCATGATGACAAGTTTTATGGTTATCATTATTTTCTATAGCATAGAAGTCATCATAATAATCATCATAGATAGCAACTTTGTTCTCATAATCAATTGGAACCTCTTCCGAAATAGTGGATTCATCACAAAATAAAGTCATGACCTCTCCGAAACCACTTTCATCAATATAATCATCATAAATAGGAGGCATGCTTTCATCATAATAAATTTGCTCATCAAAACTTGGGGGACAAAAAATATCATCTTCATCAAACATAGCTTCCCCAACCTTGTGGCTTTGCATATCATTAGCATCATGGATATTCAAGGAATTCATACTAACAACATTGCAATCATGCTCATCATTCAAATATTTAGTGCCAAACATTTTATAGATTTCTTCTTCTAGCACTTGAGCACAATTATCCTTTCCATCATACTCACGAAAGATATTAAAAATGTGAAGCGTATGAGACAAACTCAATTCCATTTTTTTGTAATTTTCTTTTATAAACTAAACTAGTGATAAAACAAGAAACTAAAAGACTCGATTGCAAGATCTAAAGATATACCTTCAAGCGCTAACCTCCCCGGCAACGGCGCCAGAAAAGAGCTTGATGTCTACTACACAACCTTCTTCTTGTAGATGTTGTTGGGCGTCCAAGTGCAGAGGTTTGTAGGACAGTAGCAAATTTCCCTCAAGTGGATGACCTAAGGTTTATCAATCCGTGAGAGGCATAGGATGAAGATGGTCTCTCTCAAGCAACCCTGGAACCAAATAACAAAGAGTCTCTTGTGTCCCCAACACACCCAATACAACAGTAAATTGTATAGCTGCACTAGTTCAGCGAAGAGATGGTGAAACAAGTGGTATATGGATAGTAGATAAAGGTATTTGTAATCTGAAATTATAAAAACAGCAAAGCAGCAAGTGATAAAAGTGAGTGTAAACGGTATTGCAATGCGTTGAAACAAGGCCTAGGGTTCATACTTTACCTAGTGCAAGTTCCTTCAACAATACTAACATAATTGGATCACATAACTATCCCTCAACATGCAACAAAGAGTCACTCCAATGTCACTAATAGTGGAGAACGAACAAAGAGATTATGGTAGGGTACGAAACCACCTCCAAGTTATTCTTTCCAATCAATCCATTGGGCTACTCCTATAAGTGTCACAAATAGCCCTTGAGTTCGTACTAGAATAACACCTTAATACACAAATCAACAAAAACCCTAATGTCACCTAGATACTCCAATGTCACCTCAAGTATTCGTGGGTATTATTATACGATATGCATCACACAATCTCAGATTCATCTATTCAACCAACACATAGAACCTCAAAGAGTGCCCCAAAGTTCCGACCGGAGAATTACGACGAAAACATGTGCCAACCCCTATGCATAGGTTCATGGTCGGAACCCGCAAGTTGATCACCAAAACATACATCAAGTGAATCACGTGATATCCCATTGTCACCACAGGTATCCACAGCAAGACATACATCAAGTGTTCTCAAATCTTTAAAGACTCAATCCGATAAGATAACTTCAAAGGGGAAACTCAATTCATTACAAGAGAGTAGAGGGGGGAAGAAACATCATAGGATCCAAATATAATAGCAAAGCTCGCAATACATCAAGATCGTATCACCTCAAGAACACGAGAGAGAGAGAGAGAGAGAGAGAGAGATCAAACACATAGCTACTCGTACATACCCTCATCCCCGAGGGAGAACTACTCCCTCCTCGTCATGGAGAGCACCGGGATGATGAAGATGGACACCGGAGAAGGATTGCCCCCTCTGGCAGGGTAGCGGAACGGGTCTAGATTGGCTTTCGATGGCTATGGAGGCTTCTGGCAGCGGAACTCCCGATCTATTGTGCTCACAGATGTTTTTAGGCTATATGGAGATATATAGGCGGAAGAAGTACGTCAGGGGGGCCACGAGGGGCTCACGAGGGTGGAGGGCGCGCCCAGGGGGTGGGCGCGCCCCCCCAGCCTCGTGACCTCCTCGCAGATCCCCTGACGTGGACTCCAAGTCTTCTGGGCTTCTTTCCTTCCAAAAATGAGTTCCGTGAAGTTTCAGGTCAATTGGACTCCGTTTGATTTTCATTTTCTTCGAAACCCTAAAACAAGGTAAAAATAGAAACTGGCACTGGGCTCTGGGTTAATAGGTTATTCCCAAAAATGATATAAAAGTGTATAATAAAGCCCATAAACATTCAAAATAGTAGATAATATAGCATGGAGTAATCAAAAATTATAGATACGTTGGAGATAT
Organism: Triticum dicoccoides; assembly: GCF_002162155.2. Lineage (NCBI taxonomy): Eukaryota > Viridiplantae > Streptophyta > Magnoliopsida > Poales > Poaceae > Triticum > Triticum dicoccoides. The sequence goes on along the minus strand of NC_041386.1, from coordinate 219,105,923 downwards.
ATCAGCATCCCCAAGCTTAATTCCTGCTCGTCCTCGAGTAGGTAAATGATAAAAACAGAATTTTTGATGCGGAGTGCTACTTGGCATAATTTGAATGTAATTCTTCTTAATTGTGGCATGAATATTCAGATCCGAAAGATTCAAGACAAAAGTTCATATTGATATAGAAATGACAATACTTCAAGCATACTAACTAAGCAATTATGTCTTCTCAAAATATCATGGCCAAAGAAAGTTCATCCCTACAAAATCATATAGTTTAGTCATGTTTAATTTTCGTCACACAAGAATGCTCTCATCATGCACAACCCCGATGACAAGCCAAGCAATTGTTTCATACTTTAGTAATCTCAAACTCATAAACTTTCACGCAATACATGAGCGTGAGCCATGGATATAACACTATGGGTGGAATAGAATATAATGAGGGGGGTTATGTGGAGAAGACAAAAAGGAGAAAGTCTCACATCAATGAGGCTAATCAATGGGCTATGGAGATGCCCATCGATTGATGTTAATGCGAGGAGTAGGGATTGCCATGCAACGGATGCACTAGAGCTATAAATGTATGAAAGCTCAACAAAAGAAACTAGTGGGTGTGCATCCAACTTGCTTGCTCACGAAGACCTAGGGCACTTGAGGAGGCCCATTGTTGGAATATACAAGCCAAGTTCTACAATGAAAATTCCCACTAGTATATGAAAGTGACAAAACAAGAGACTCTCTACTATGAATATCATGGTGCTACTTTGAAGCACAAGTGTGGTAAAAGGATAGTAACATTGTCCCTTCTCTCTTTTTCTCTCATTTTTTGGCCTTCTCTTTTTTATGGCCTTTCTCCTTTTTGGGGCCTTCTCTCTATTTTTATGGCCTTCCTCTCTTTTTTTATTCCTCACTTGGGACAATGCTCTAATAATGATGATCTTCACACTTCTATTTATTTACAACTCAATGATTACAACTCGATACTAGAACAAAGATGACTCTATATGAATGCCTCCGGCGGTGTACCGGGATATGCAATGAACCAAGAGTGATATGTATGAAAGAATTATGAACGGTGTCTTTGCCACAAATACTATGTCAGCTACATGATCATGCTAAGCATTATGACAATGATGAATGTGTCATGAAGACCGGAATGATGGAAAGTTGCATGGCAATATATCTCGGAATGGCTATGGAAATGCCATAATAGGTAGGTATGGTGGCTGTTTTGAGGAAGATATAAGGAGGTTTATGTGTGAAAGAGCTATCATATCACGGGGTTTGGATGCATCGGTGAAGTTTTCACCAACTCTCAATGTGAGAAAGGGCAATGCATGGTACCAAAGAGGCTAGCAAGGATGGAAGGGTGAGAGTGCGTATAATCCACGGACTCAACATTAGTCATAAAGAACTCACATACTTATTGCAAAAATCTACAAGTCATCAAAAACCTCGGCACTACGTGCATGCTCCTAGGGGGGTAGATTGGTAGGAAGAGACCATCGCTCGTCCCCGACCGCCACTAATAAGGAAGACAATCAAATAACACCTCATGTTTCAAATTTGTTACACAACGTTCACCATACATGCATGCTACGGGACTTGCAAACTTCAACACAAGTCTTTCTCAATTTCACAACTACTCAACTAGCACGACTTCTCTTAGTATTCAACACACTTATAAGAAAGTTTTTAGTAATCTTGTATACCTAGCATATTAGGATTTTAAGCAAATTACCATGCTATTTAAGACTCTCAAAATAGTCTAAGTGAAGCATGAGAGTTCATCTATTTCTTCAAAATAAAACTACCACCATGCTCTAAAAGATATAAGTGAAGCACTAGAGCAAATGACAAACTACTCCGAAAGATATAAGTGAAGATCAATGAGTAGTCGAATAATTATGCAACTATGTGAAGACTCTCTAACATTTAAGAATTTCAGATCTTGGTATTTTATTCAAACACCAAGCAAAGCAAAATAAAATGACATTCTAAGAATAGCAAACATCATGTGAAGAAGCAAAAACTTAGGATCAACCGAAACTAACCGATAGTTGTTGAAGAAGAAAGGTGGGATGCCAACCGGGGCATCCCCAAGCTTAGATGCTTGAGACTTCTTGAAATATTATCTTGGGGTGCCTTGGGCATCCCCAAGATTGAGCTTTTGTGTCTCCTTAATTCCTCTCATATCACGGTCCCCCTAAATCTCAAACGCTTCATCCACACAAAACTCAACAAGGACTCGTGAGATAAGTTAGTATAAACCATTGCAAAAACCTTATCATACTCAACTGTAGCAAATCACTAAAATTATTATTCAACATTGCATACTAAATTCCTCTGCATATTTAATAGTCCTATCCTCAAATAGAATCATCGAAGAAGCAAACATATGCAAACAATGCAAACATAACAGCAATCTGCCTAAACAGGACAGTCTGTAAAGAATGCAGCAAAATCCATACTTCCCTAGCTCAAAAAATTATGAAAGAAAATTACCACTGTAGTAAATTTATCAGATCTTAATATGCAAAAGGTTTTAACATTTTATCACATTCTGACTTTTGTAGGGAATTATTGCAACAGCGGTAAACTTTCTATTTTCAAACAGCAACATGTATACTTGTAACATAGGCATAGTAAAGGCTATCAATGCCACTTTTATTGAAATAAAAGATGCAAAAAATTGTTCTAAATAACAGCAAGCAAATCCTAACAAAATAAATTGACGCTCCAAGCAAAACACATATCATGTGGCGAATAAAAATATAGCTCCAAGTAAAGTTACCGATGAACGAAGACGAAAGAGGGGACACCTTCCGGGGCATCCCCAATCTTAGGCTCTTGTATATCCTTAAATATTACCTTGGGGTGCCTCTGGAATCCCCAAGATTAGGCTCTTGCCACTCCTTATTCCATAGTCCATCGAATCTTTACCCAAAACTTGAAAACTTCACAACACAAAACTTAACAGGAAACTCGTAAGCTCCGTTAGTATAAGAAAATAAATCACCACTTCAAGGTACTGTAATGAACTCATTCTTTAATTATATTGGTGTTAAATCTACTGTATTCCAACTTCTCTATGGTTTATAAACTCTTTTACTATCCATAGATTCATCAAAATAAGTAAACAACACATGAAAAACTGAATCTGTCAAAAGCAGAACAGCCTGTAGTAATCTGGATCAAACGTATACTTCTGGAACTCATAAAATTCTCAAATAATTTTCTGGACCTGAGGAATTTATCTATTAATCATCTAAAAAAGAATTAACTAAATAGCACTCTCCAAATAAAAATGGCAGCAATTATCGTGAGCGCTAAAGTTTCTGTTTTTTACAGCATGATCAACAAGACTTTCCCCGAGTCTTCCCAAAGGTTCTACTTGGCACAAAAACAATAAAACCACATCTAAACAGAGGCTATATGAATTATTTATTACTAAACAGGAGCAAAAAGCAAGTAATAAAAATAAAATTGGGTTTCCTCCCAACAAGCGCTATCGTTTAACGCCCCTAGCTAGGCATGATGATTTCAATGATGCTCACATAAAAGATAAGGAATGAAATATAAAGAGAGCATCATGAAGAATATGACTAGCACATTTAAGTCTAACCCACTTCCTATGCATAGGGATTTTGTGAGCAAACAACTTATGAGAACAATAATCAACTAGCATAGGAGGGCAAAACAAGCATAACTTTGAAACTTTAAGCACGTAGAGAGGAAACTTGATATTATTGCAATTCCTACAAGCATATATTCCTCCCTCATAATAATTTTCAGTAGCATCATGAATGAATTTAACGATATAACCAGCACATAAGGCATTATTTTCATGATCAACAAGCATAGAGATTTTATTACTCTCCACACAAGCAAAATTCTTCTCATTAATAATAGTGGGAGCAAACTCAACAAAATAATTATCATGTGAGGCATAATCCAATTGAAAACTAAAATCATGATGACAAGTTTTATGGTTATCATTATTTTCTATAGCATAGAAGTCATCACAATAATCATCATAGATAGCAACTTTGTTCTCATAATCAATTGGAACCTCTTCCGAAATAGTGGATTCATCACAAAATAAAGTCATGACCTCTCCGAAACCACTTTCATCAATATAATCATCATAAATAGGAGGCATGCTTTCATCATAATAAATTTTCTCATCAAAACTTGAGGGACAAAAAATATCATCTTCATCAAACATAGCTTCCCCAAGCTTGTGGCTTTGCATATCATTAGCATCATGGATATTCAAGGAATACACACTAACAACATTGCAATCATGCTCATCATTCAAATATTTAGTGCCAAACATTTTATAGATTTCTTCTTCTAGCACTTGAGCACAATTATCCTTTCCATCATACTCACGAAAGATATTAAAAAGGTGAAGCGTATGAGACAAACTCAATTCCATTTTTTTGTAATTTTCTTTTATAAACTAAACTAGTGATAAAACAAGAAACTAAAAGACTCGATTGCAAGATCTAAAGATATACCTTCAAGCGCTAACCTCCCCGGCAACGGCGCCAGAAAAGAGCTTGATGTCTACTACACAACCTTCTTCTTGTAGATGTTGTTGGGCGTCCAAGTGCAGAGGTTTGTAGGACAGTAGCAAATTTCCCTCAAGTGGATGACCTAAGGTTTATCAATCCGTGAGAGGCGTAGGATGAAGATGGTCTCTCTCAAGCAACCCTGCAACCAAATAACAAAGAGTCTCTTGTGTCCCCAACACACCCAATACAACAGTGAATTGTATAGGTGCACTAGTTCGGCGAAGAGATGGTGAAACAAGTGGTATATGGATAGTAGATAAAGGTATTTGTAATCTGAAATTATAAAAACAGCAAAGTAGCAAGTGATAAAAGTGAGTGTAAACGGTATTGCAATGCGTTGAAACAAGGCCTAGGGTTCATACTTTCCCTAGTGCAAGTTCCTTCAACAATACTAACATAATTGGATCACATAACTATCCCTCAACATGCAACAAAGAGTCACTCCAATGTCACTAATAGCGGAGAATGAACGAAGAGATTATGGTCGGGTACGAAACCACCTCAAAGTTATTCTTTCCAATCAATCCGTTGGGCTACTCCTATAAGTATCACAAACAGCCCTAGAGTTCGTACTAGAATAACACCTTAAGACACGAATCAACCAAAACCCTAATGTCACCTAGATACTCCAATGTCACCTCAAGTATTCGTGGGTATGATTATACGATATGCATCACACAATCTCAGATTCATCTATTGGGCTACTCCTATAAGTGTCACAAATAGCCCTTGAGTTCGTACTAGAATAACACCTTAAGACACAAATCAACAAAAACCCTAATGTCACCTAGATACTCCAATGTCACCTCAAGTATTCGTGGGTATTATTATACGATATGCATCACACAATCTCAGATTCATCTATTCAACCAACACATAGAACCTCAAAGAGTGCCCCAAAGTTCCTACCGGAGAATCACGATGAAAACATGTGCCAACCCCTATGCATAGGTTCATGGTCGGAACCCGCAAGTTGATCACCAAAACATACATCAAGTGAATCACATGATATCCCATTGTCACCACAGATATCCACAGCAAGACATACATCAAGTGTTCTCAAATCTTTAAAGACTCAATCCGATAAGATAACTTCAAAGGGGAAACTCAATTCATTACAAGAGAGTAGAGGAGGGAGGAAACATCATAGGATCCAAATATAATAGCAAAGCTCATGATACATCAAGATCGTATCACCTCAAGAACACGAGAGAGAGAGAGAGAGAGAGAGAGAGAGAGAGATCAAACACATAGCTACTGGTACATACCCTCGGCCCCGAGGGAGAACTATTCCCTCCTCGTCATGGAGAGCACCAGGATGATGAAGATGGCCACCAGAGAAGGATTGCCCCCTCCGGCAGGGTGGCGGAACGGGTCTAGATTGGCTTTCGGTGGCCACGGAGGCTTCTGGCGGCGGAACTCCCGATCTATTGTGCTCACAGATGTTTTTAGGGTATATGGAGATATATAGGCGGAAGAAGTACGCCAGGGAGGCCACGAGGGGCTCACGAGGGTGGAGGGCGCGCCCCCCTGCCTCGTGACCTCCTCGCAGACGCCCCGACATGCACTCCAAGTCTTCTGGGATTCTTTCCTTCCAAAAATGAGTTCCGTGAAGTTTCAGGTCAATTGGACTTTGTTTGATTTTCCTTTTCTTCGAAACCCTAAAACAGGGTAAAAACAGAAACTGGCACTGGGCTCTGGGTTAATAGGTTAGTCCCAAAAATGATATAAAAGTGTATAGTAAAGCCCATAAACATTCAAAACAGTAGATAATATAGCATGGAGTAATCAAAAATTATAGATACGTCGGAGACGTATCACGGGGGCGTGCCCTGGCGCGCGACAACGGCTACCTAGCTGGACGCAACAATCATAATCACTCCCGGGCCGAGAACCACAGACGGACTCCATCCGAGCTACGTCGTGACGTGGCCCGATATAGAGGCGCCGCACACCTGCTTCACTGATGAGGTATGGAGCACGAATTCCAAGGGTTTAAACCCGTAAGTATCGAATCATATGATGGGACAACAGACCCCATGGTATGGATCAAGGATTTTCTTCTCCATATTCATATGGCCCGCGGTGATAATCTCCATGCTATCGAATACCTCCCACTAAAACTCGAAGGACCAGCTCGACACTGGTTGAACAGTCTGCCGAAAACTCCATTGGCAGCTGGGAGGACTTGGAAGAAGCCTTCCTTGACAACTTCCAAGGTACATATGTTCGACCTCCGGATGTCGACGACTTACGTCACATAATTCAACAGCCCGGAGAGTCAGACAGGAAATTCTGGAGTAGGTTCTTAACCAAAAAGAACCAGATCATCGACTGTCCGGATGCCGAAGCCCTAGCGGCCTTTAAACACAACATCCTGGACGAATGGCTCGCCTAACACCTCGGCCAAGAAAAGCCGAAGTCCATGGCAGCCCTCATGGCGCTTATGACCCGCTTTTGCATGGGCGAAGATAGCTGGCTAGCCCGTAGCAATAACATTGCAAGCGAACCTGGCACTTCGAAAGCCATAAATAGCAATGGCATGCCTGACGCAACAGACACAAGCATCAAAGCAACGGTGATAATACCGACGACACGGCGGTCAACGCCAGATTCAGTGGCTCCAAGTCCGGACAGCGGAAGAAGCCATATAAAAGGAATAATAATGGCCCTTCTAGCCTGGACCGCATACTCGATCGTCCATGTCAGAACCATGGCACCCCTGATAAACCAGCCAATCATATCCACCGGAGCTATTGGGTCTTCAAACAGGCCGGCAAGTTAAATGCCGAAGACAAGGAGAAGGGGTCGCAAAGCGAGAATGATGACGAGGAGCCCCGTCCACCGAACACAGTGGGACAGAAGAAGTTTCCCCCTCAAGTCAAAATGGTGAACATGATATACGCTACCCATATCCCCAAGAGGGAGCACAAGCGCGCGATCAGGGACGTCTATGCGAGAGAGCCAGCTGCCCCAAAATTAAACCCATGGTCGTCATGCCCGATCACCTTTGATCGCAGGGACCATCCAACCAGTATCCGTCATGGCGGTTCAGCCGCACTGGTTCTCGACCCAATAATTGATGGATTCCACCTGACGCGAGTCCTCATGGATGGTGGCAGCAGCCTCAACCTCCTCTATCAGGATACAGTGCGCAAAATGGGCATCGATCCATCCAAGCCCAAAAACACTACCTTTAAAGGAGTTATACCAGGTGTAGAGGCCCGCTGCACGGGCTCAATCACATTGGAGGTTGTCTTTGGATCCCCGAACAACTTCAGAAGCGAAGAGTTGATCTTCGATATCATCCCCTTCCGCAGTGGCTATCACGCACTGATCGGACAAACCACAGTCGCTCGATTCAATGCGGCGCCACACTATGCTTACCTCAAGCTCAAGATGCCCGGCCCATGCGGCATCATAACAGTCATTGGAAACACAGAGCGCTCCCTCCGTACTGAGGAGCACATCGCGGCCCTGGCAGCGGAAGTACAGAGCGGCCTTTTTAGGCAGAACTTTAATTCAGCGGCCAAGCCCCCATACACTATCAAACGACTCCGGACTACTCGGCAGCATGACTGTCCGGCTCACCAGGAGTTAGACAAGAAATTCGACCTCCGTCTCAACCCCGACCAAGTGGCGGCATATGTACCGCGCGTACATAATTACGCACTAAAAATACCATGGGCAGAGACGGAGGCATAACCAGACTGTAGTCCACAATATGGCCTGACCTTCTGGACACACATACTTTTACTTTTCTGTTTATCCTTTTCAGGTTTCTTTTCCACAAGCCCCTCTCAATGACATGGCAATCGGTCCTTTCGAGGGACAGGTACACCAAGGTGGCATGTAGCACAGACGTGTGGGGGAATCTCTAGACGTTCTTCTTGAACGATCATTCTACCTTCTTTCAGGACCTGCACGCAGCTCCTCCTTGGTCTTGGCATGTTAAATAACCACTATTGCTTATCGCACTATTTGTACAAAATACACTTTAATCAAACTATAATGGAAACAGTTTGCGGCCCAACTTTTGCGGCTCTAGCTTACTACTTCATTTTTTCCTGATAATCTTATCAATTGCACTTGTACACTTTGGTATGCCTTAAATCGCCAGGGGCTTCATTGCGCCCCATATTATGGCAATAAAGTCCGAACACTTTTGACACTATAGTCCGGCACTCCGAGTTTAGCATTATATGCATTGGCTCCGAATCATGTCTTTGGTCAATAGTTGGGTTGCCCAGCTCCTGTGCTTACTACCTTACGTTCCTCTCTATCGGCTAGGGTAGTAAAGGGAGATCTATTGCGATTGTGTCCTGGTTTATCTAGATGAGCACCTCAGTAGAGAAAGCCGAAAACTGACTGTCATGATGCGGCATGAGCCGGTCAGCTGTTCGGAGGTTACAAATCTTTTGCGATTTTTCCCGCACTATGCGACGGATCAGCCTCAGTCCGATCAGGTGTTTACATCACCCTAGTCCGGATTAAATGCTAACTAGGGGTTGCGCCTACATTTTTATTGTTGAACTCCTATGGCTAAGTGAGGGTAATAAAGCCACATAGTCCGATTGACTGATTCGTTGCACTAAACACCTCCTTCAAGGACCAAATTTTTGGATCAAGAGTGTTTAGATTCCATCCCGAACAGCCCCGTCCTACCTATGTGGGTGCTAAAGCCGACGACTGGCCAACTCTCAGATTTAATAAAAATGGCCGCATAGGAGGTAACATTTTAAATAAATAATAACAAGCATTATATTACATAACAATCTCGTTTTACAAGTCTGTGACAACACGAATGTATTCATTCGAAGATAATGTCTTTTGCACATTGCGCCGCCACAATGCAGAACCCCTCCAGGACATCTTCAAAATACCGCTCAGGCATGCGGTGCTCCTTGCCAGCGGGCGGTCCCTCAGTCACGAGCTTGACAACGTTCATTTTCGCCCACTCCACCTTGACGCGGGCGAAGGCCATCCGCGCACCCTCAATGCAGACCGACTGCTTGACGACCTCAAGCTAGGGGTAGGCACTGACCAGCCGCTTCACGAGCCCGAAGTAGCTGCCGGGTATAGCTTCAGCAGGTCACAGCCATTTTGTTAAATCCTTCATGGCTAGTTCAACCACCCTATGCAGTTCGACCAGCTATTTTAGCTGGTCGCTAAAGGGCACCGGATGTTCTGGTGCAAGGTATTGCGACCAGAACAACTTCTCCGTCGAGCTTCCCTCTTCGGCTCGGAAGAACCCCGCAGCGTCGGCTACACTGCGCGGCAAATGCGCAAACGCTCCCGGAGAACTCCAAATCCAGGTTAGTAAGAGATACCTCTTCTTCACATATTTTCTCTGCATAATGAAGGCCTTACCCGCCACAATCTTCTTGGCCTCTTGAATCTCCTGGAGAGCTCCCTGGGCTTTAACCCGGACATCTTGTGTGCTTTGGCGAGACATGGCAAGTTCGATCTCTTGATCCCCAATATTACGCTCCAAGGACTCGCATTTCTTCACGACGTCCTAGAGCTCTTGCTGGACCTCACCGACCCTGGCCTCATGATTTTCGCGGACGGTTTGTTCCTAGGCCGCTCTCTTCTCGGCCTCGGCCAGCGCCTTCTTGAGGGTCTCTACCTTGGTTGCCGCTCCTACAAACAGCATGACACTATAGTCAACATAAATTATCAATCATTTCTGATATACAGCAGGCCATTAGATACCTTGCTTATCCTGCAGTTGTTTCCTTGCTTGGCCGAGCTCCTCCTCGGCCCGCTCCAGCCTCTGCCTCAGTCCGGAGACTTCAGCAGCATGAGAAGTCGCACCTACCAGCGACGCCTGCTTATTCACACAGACATATATGGTTAGTCTCCTACGAAAAACTATTTGATCATCTGCTCGGCTCTTCTTTCCGAACATCGGACAGAGTCTTAGGGGCTACTGTCTATACTGTGACTTTCTATCAAATTGCGTCCCTTACCTCAAAGCCTGTCAGATGGCTGGTGCAGGCTTCGGTCAGTCCGCTCTTGACGGACTGAACCCTCTCAATTACCGTACCCATAAGGGTGAGGTGTTCTTCCTTGATAGAAGCGCATTGCAGCGCTTCCAGTAAAGTACCCGGTGCCCTTTGGATGGACATAGGCCACCGGGGGATAGGTGCACCTCCTTCTTTCGAAGGAGGCTGCCTACCTGATTCCGATGCCTTATGGGTCTCCGGAATAGTATTTGGCTGGGGGCCGAGTTGGATATGGCCCCCATCGCTAGTATCCAGGGGGATCCGTTCCGCCAGGCTTCTGACAGCCGAGGCTTCAGCCTCTGGCGCCGCTTTGATTAGGGAGTCCTGGATTAGGGGGTCCTCGGACAGACGGACTATATACTTTGGCTGGACTATTGGGCTATGAAGGTACAAGATTGAAGGCTTCGTCCTGTGTCCGGGCGGGACACTCCTTTGCGTGGAAGGCAAGCTTGGCGATTCGGATATGTAGATCTCCTTCTCTATAACCGACTCTGTGTAACCCTAGCCCCCTCTGGTGTCTATATAAACCAGAGGGTTTAGTCCGTAGTACAACAACAATCATAATCATAGGTTAGCTTCTAGGGTTTAGCCTCTACGATCTCGTGGTAGATCAACTCTTGTAATACTCATATCATCAAGATCAATCAAGCAGGAAGTTGGGTATTACCTCCATCGAGAGGGCCCGAACCTGGGTAAACATTGTGCCCCCGCTGTCGGTGTCAAAACCGGCGGATCTCGGGTAGGGGGTCCCGAACTGTGCGTCTAGGCCGGATGGTAACAGGAGGCAAGGGACACGAATTTTTACCCAGGTTCGGGCCCTCTTGATGGAGGTAAAACCCGACGTCCTGCTTGATTAATATTGATGATATGGGTAGTGCAAGAGTAGATCTACCACGAGATCAGAGAGGCTAAACCCTAGAAGCTAGCCTATGGTATGTTTGTTGTTCTGTATGTTGTCCTAGGGACTAAAACCCTCCGGTTTATATAGACACCGAAGAGGGTTAGGGTTACACAAAGTCGGTTACAATGGTAGGAGATCTACATATCCGTATCGCCAAGCTTACCTTCCACGCCAAGGAAAGTCCCTTCCGGACACGGGACGAAGTCTTCAATCTTGTATCTTCATAGTCCAGGAGTCCGGCTGAAGGTATAGTCCGGCCATCCGGACACCCCCTAATCCAGGACTCCCTCAGTAGCCCCTGAACCAGGCTTCAATGACGACGAGTCCGACACGCAGATTGTCTCGGCATTGCAAGGCGGGTTCCTCCTCTAAGTACTTCATAGAAGATTCTGAACACAAAGATAGTGTCCGGCTCTGCAAAATAAGTTTCCACATATGGCCATAGAGAGAATAATATTTACACAGATCTAATCCGCTGACGTATTCCATAGTGCGACATCGCACCACGGCCAAGCCTTTATTCAAATCATTTTATTATCCCACCTCAGCGCGTCATGCGAGGCGGTTTCCTTGGCATGTCTTGTTAAAGCAGAGATTGTGTCCCCTTATTCCGGGATTCTCATCAATACGGGCGTGGGTAACCCAACCGCTTCTAGGACTCCTAGACTATAGGCAAGTCCAAACGGTCACGGAGAGGACACTTGATATTCACCATCTTTATAAAGGGACAAGGCTCTTACTTTTTTCCCTCTCGTGCTCAATCGAATCCTTCCCCCACCTCAAGCTCAAACACCCAAGGTTCAGGTCAGGTGCTCCGAACCTTCAATCATGTCCGGATCTAGCCTTCAAGGCCGATGGGTGCCTTCCTCCGTCACGGAAGAAGACATCAAAAAGTTGAGGGAGGCCAGATATCTGACCGCCGAGGTTGTGCATCGGCTGCCCGCCCGAGGGCAGGCCGTCCCCTCCCCCAAACCCAACGAGAACGTCTTGTTCGTCTCCCACTTCCTCCGAGGTCTAGGCCTTGCTCTAGATCCTTTCGTCAGGGGTTTGATGTTTTATTACGGGCTAGATTTCCATGATATAGCTCCAGACTCCTTTCTTCATATCACGACATTTATTGTCGTGTGTGAGGCTTTCCTCCGGGTTACCCCTCACTTTGGCCTGTGGCTCAAGACCTTTGAAGTAAAGCCGAAGATGATCAAGGGGCAACATGCAGCGTGTGGAGGTGCCTCAATATGCAAGATGACGGGAGCCCCATGGCCCAAAGGTTCCATTCCAGAGGTGTCTGAATTGTGGCAACAGGAGTGGTTCTACATCACGGCTCCTAGAAGTGCCAAGTGGGCGGCCGACCCAATTTTCAGCTCGGGCCCTCCACCACAACTGATGTCATGGATCAACAGAGGTCTGAGCTGGGGTCCATCCAAGGACGTGCCTATACTGCAAAGCCACATTCGAGATCTCTTCAATGGAGATCTTAGTTTGGTTGCGGTAATACAAGTTATGCTGGTTCGTCAAATCCAGCCTTGCAAACACCGGCCCCTTCGCTTGTGGGAGTTCAATCCCGAGGGGCCGCGTGTCATTCAAAATTTCCTCGGCTTGACGCATGAGGAGATGTACAAGTCATTCTTCGGACCTCAGGTAGAGTGTCCGGAAATTACCGAGGACGTGGGCCTGGGCAGTAACCGCGCCGCCGAGCAGGTCAGGAATCTTCCGGCCGAAGATACTATCTCTCACTTGTTACGATGTTATTTCTAAGAGTTCGCTTTTTGACCAGGACTGGCTGACAAAGGTGAAGTTGATTCGGTGTTCGGCCCCCCTCCCTGAGGGTTTGGTGTCACACCCTGCATTTTGTAACATTTCATTTTCATTATTAAAGCATGAAAGTTTGGACCAACAAAAACTTTTTTTTTGCATTATTTGGCTTTTATTTGGAGTTGGTTTCCTCTCTGTGTTTCTTTCAAGTGCTTCTTGAAGTCAACTACTCTACCCTCTAAATTCCATCTCCTTACCCCAAGCTCCTGACCAATGACCATGCCAGGTGAATAGTGCTATATAGAATTTTCTTACAAAAATAATTTGGCCAGAAAGTATTTTCTAAAATTAGTTTTCCAAAAACCCCTGAATTGAGGTTTGCACTGCAAGTACTTGATTAAGGGCAGTAAAAATCATTCCAAAAATATATTTGACTCCTATTAGATATAGGATGCCCAGGAACCACAAACCTATAATTTTAAAAATTGTTTTACTATTTTATTTAAAGGCTTTTTCTTAAGGCCAGAAATGGTCTTTAATAGGGAAAAATTATTTTATTGTTTTAAAAATATTTGACAAAATTTATGGAAACTCATAGGACATATATTGTCCATATATAAGAGTTTCAACACCTGGTCATGTTCAAAATATTGGTCAAATCCCTCTAAAACCCTTTCTGGATATTTCAAGCTTTTGAAATATTTACAAAGGAAATATTCTCCAGAAATTCCAGGAAAATTCTATCATGTCACATATGACATATTAGATGATGTTGCCAAGCCTCAGGACTTGGAGAACATGATAACACCATCAAAACCCCTCAAAACTATCTCTGTCCATTCTGAAGTTTGATCAACTTTACAATGCCAAGTATGTCCAAATGTTCTCAAACTTGGTGGACATGCTTCATTGGTCTAATGATGCATATGGACCAAATGGCACAGGTTGGAGAAGAGGAAGTCTTGGTCAAAGTGCCTCAAAACCCTCTCTGACCAGAATCAAGTTTGAACTACTTTGCACTACCAACTTTTTCTCCAAGACCCCAACCTTGGTGAGCCTGACCATGTGACCAAATAAGGCCACCACACCAAGTGGTACATCAAGGAGAAATGATTTACTCCACTGGATCTACACAAATCCATTTCTGCCCATTTCTAGGGTTTGCAAAAGTTGCATTGGCAACTTTGTTCAAATAAGCTCAAAATGGGTGGAAGGCCCTAAATATATGTGAAATTTCACCCCTTGGAGTATCTTGGCCAGTGGGAGTCATTAGCTTACCCAAAACTCCATCAAACACCTTCTGGCAGAATACTAAAAGGCCTATTTTTGCCACTTTCACTAATCTCCTTGAGTTCATCTTTTTGCCACAACCCCTCCTCACTCCCCTCTGTCACTTAGACACTTTTCT
>NC_041386.1:219006928-219083026 GCF_002162155.2 Triticum dicoccoides | reverse complement strand
GGCCCACTTCATTCCTGTCAAGACGACCTACAAGGGGAACCAGTTAGCCAGTCTCTACATCAACCGAATCGTGAGCCTTCATGGTGTTCCCAAGGAGATTGTGTCAGATCGAGGAACCCAGTTCACCTCAAGGTTTTGGAAGAAATTCCAGGAGGCTATGGGGACCAAGTTGTCCTTCAGCACTGCTTTCCACCCACAGACCGGAGGTCAGACCGAGCGAGTGAATCAAATACTCGAAGACATGCTCCGAGCCTGTGTCTTAGCTTATGGAGCTAAGTGGGAAGATTGCCTCCCTTTCGCCGAGTTCTCTTACAACAACAGTTATCAGGCCAGCCTTCAGATGGCACCATTTGAAGTGTTATACGGGCGGAAGTGCCGTACACCTCTCAACTGGTCGGAGGCCGGAGAAGGACTTGTCTTTGGGCCTGATATCCTTCGTGAAGCAGAAGAGCAAGTCCAGCTTGTCCGAGAGCGTCTGAAGTCTGCCAAGTCAAGGCAGAAGAGCTATGCGGACTCACGTCGTAGAGACATAAACTTCCGAGTTGGAGACCATGTCTATCTCCGGGTCACCCCTCTCAAAGGAGCCCAGCGCTTTCATGTCAGGGGAAAGCTTGCTCCGAGATACATTGGGCCCTTCAAGATCACTGAGCGACGAGGGGAGGTGGCTTACCAGTTGGAACTTCCACCTGAACTTCCTGATGTGCACAACGTGTTCCACGTGTCACAACTCCGGAAGTGTCTCCAAGTTCCAGACAAGCCCGACCTCTACAAGGACGTCAATCATCAAGCCATTGATCTTCAACCTGATTTGACTTATCGTGAGCGGCCCATCTGCATTCTGGATGAGGCTGAACGACGCACTCGAAGCCGCACCATCAAGTACTTCAAGGTCCAATGGAGCAACCACACTGAAGCAGAAGCAACTTGGGAGCGTGAAGACTACCTTAGATCCGAATTTCCGTATCTCTTTTAAGCCTAGTTTAGGAATCTCGGGGACGAGATTCTTGTAAGGGGGGTAGGTCTGTCACACCCTGCATTTTGTAACATTTCATTTTCATTATTAAAGCATGAAAGTTTGGACCAACAAAAACTTTTTTTTTTGCATTATTTGGCTTTTATTTGGAGTTGGTTTCCTCTCTGTGTTTCTTTCAAGTGCTTCTTGAAGTCAACTACTCTACCCTCTAAATTCCATCTCCTTACCCCAAGCTCCTGACCAATGACCATGCCAGGTGAATAGTGCTATATAGAATTTTCTTACAAAAATAATTTGGCCAGAAAGTATTTTCTAAAATTAGTTTTCCAAAAACCCCTGAATTGAGGTTTGCACTGCAAGTACTTGATTAAGAGCAGTAAAAATCATTCCAAAAATATATTTGACTCCTATTAGATATAGGATGCCCAGGAACCACAAAAATATAATTTTAAAAGTTACTGTTCTATTTTATTTAAAGGCTTTTTCTTAAGGCCAGAAATGGTCTTTAATAGGAAAAAATTACTTTACTGTTTCAAAAATATTTGACAAAATTTAGGGAAACTCATAGGACATATATTGTCCATATATAAGAGTTTCAACACCTGGTCATGCTCAAAATATTGGTCAAATCCCTCTAAAACCCTTTCTGGATATTTCAAGCTTTTGAAATATTTACAAAGGAAATATTCTCCAGAAATTCCAGGAAAATTCCATCATGTCACATATGACATATTAGATGATCTTGCCAAGTCTCATGACTTGGAGAACAAGATAACACCATCAAAACCCCTCAAAACTATCTCTGTCCATTCTGAAGTTTGATCAACTTTACAATGCCAAGTATGTCCAAATGTGCTCAAACTTGGTGGACATGCTTCATTGGTCTAATGATGCATCTGGACCAAATGGCACAGGTTGGAGAATAGGAAGTCTTGGTCAAAGTGCCTCAAAACCCTCTCTGACCAGAATCAAGTTTGAACTACTTTGCACTACCAACTTTTTCTCCAGGACCCCAACTTTGGTGAGCCTGATCATGCGACGAAATAAGGCTACCACACCAAGTGGCACATCAAGGAGAAATGATTTACTCCACTGGATCTACACAAATCCATTTCTGCCCATTTCTAGGGTTTGCAAAAGTTGCATTGGCAACTTTGTCCAAATAAGCTCAAAATGGGTGGAAGGCCCTAAATATATGTGACATTTCACCCCTTGGAGTATCTTGGCCAGTGGGAGTCATTAGCTTACCCAAAACTCCATCAAACACCTTCTGGCAAAATACTAAAAAGCCTATTTTTGCCACTTTCACTAATCTCCTTGAGTTCATCTTTTTGCCACAACCCCTCCTCACTCCCCTCTGTCACTTAGACACTTTTCTACCCGAGGAAGCAATGTGGAGGAAGGAGGGAATCACGTTTGTCCTCTCTGGACAACAGCTTCCCTTCTCTCTCCCAGCCTCTCTCTCTCCCCTCTGCACCCCAGAGCATCCCAGGCTCTTTCCAGGTTTTGCCCCCTTCCACTGTAGCCTCCAGACAGAAAAGGACGTGCGCGCGACGCGGAAAACCCGCGGATGCCGGCCAAAGTCGCGCTCTGGAGCGCCTGCCAGAGCGCCGACCGTTGACACCGCGCCTCCCGACCGCCTCGTGCCTTCCCATCGCGCCAGTTGATGTGTCTTGACGTCTGCGACACGCCGCCGTGCCGTCCCCATTGTCTCTCCCTCTCTCTCCCCTCCTGCAGCGCGTGCTCGACGCCGTCCGGCTCGGCCAATGGCCGGCCTCACACGCGCGGGCGCCAGAACACTCCCCCGCTCTCTCTCCTCCTCCCTGGCGCCCTACTCCATCCCCACGAGCGCCATGGACAGCTCCAACCTCTCTCCAACGGCTTCCAGAGCCGATCCCGCGGGCGCCCGTAGGCCACGCCCACGGTGAACCGCGGCCAGCCTATATAAGGCGCTCCCGAGCCCTCCTCTTCCTCCCTGTCGCCCCTCCACACACCCAATCCACCCCCGGAACCACCCACTTCTCTCCAGAGCCGCCCGAGCTCGAGATCGAGCTCGAGCTCCGCCGCCTCGGGTCGCCGTCGATCTGCGGGTACAGGCCTCCTCCGCTCCTTTTCTCTCTCGAACTGGACTCCCCTCGCCTCACTGATGCTTTCCCCTCTCTTTCCCCCTCGTTTTGCAGCCGGAAACGGCCGGAACCACCGGCGCCCGAAGCACCTCCGCCGCGGGACCTCGTCGCCGGCGAAGCAGGCCACCCCGGCGACCGTCTCCACCACCACCAGAACCGCGACTCGCCCCTGAGTCCGACGGTAGTCTCCGCATCCCTTCCCGTGCCCTGTACCGCCGCCGGCGAGCTCGCCGTCGCCTCTGGCCGGAGGTAGACGACGGCCGCCGTGGGGCCGGCCCGTCAGCCACACGCCCTGACGGGTGGGATCCACCCGTCAGGTTTAAAACGTGCGCGCGCGCGCGCACCGATCCGCCGTCGGCCGAAGGCGTATTCAGCCTTTACGCCTTCGACGTGGCGGCCGCGTGGGCTGGGTTTCCCCCCTGGGCCTGCTGCTGCTGTGGCCTCTCTGGCCCAGTGGCACAGCGCCGTTTTTCTTTTTCCTTTTCTGTATTATTTCCAAAAATTCCACAGGACAGAATATTAATCCAAATGCATTGATTCCAATTTCTAAATTCCTAGAATATTGCAACCTATTTAATGGTGCAACTTTCACTCAAATCCAACCACCTTTTCTTCTCTGTAAATATTTAAATGTGGTTTTTAGCATTTAAATAGGCCTTTGAAAATCCATAACTCCTATTTTACTGCTCCAAAACCAAAACCAAAAGTTGTCCCCTTCCTAGCCTTCCTCCTAGTATTTTACAAAAATAAGTTGACATTTTTGTGAGCACTTTGACTTTTCTGTTTTTATTATTGCCTTATTTTCCCGTTGTTTTCTTGCGACGTTAGATCCCGTATTTGACGAGGTAGCTGAGGAAGAAGGAGGAGCAGGGCCTGAAGACTTTGAAGATCAAGCCAACCAAGGCAAGCAGCCCTTTGACCATGACTATGATACCCCTTTATATGCATGTCATTTTTAGCTCTTTATTATCGATGCATCGGAATCATGATGAGATGGTGAACCACGTGGGTTGGTTACCACGATTACTTCCTCGTTGATACTTGCAGTGTGCATGGCCCTACCTTCTTATGAGGGTTATGCCGGTGGGAGTAGATAGGATGCAAATGTAGATGCTACGCAAATGGGGTGGGTTTGTGCATGGTGAAGGAGGCAATGTGATTTCAAAAGTCTTTTCGAAAACCCCATCGGGTGCCACCTATGCCCGAGGGAGATGATGAGATGGGTGACCACTTGATGACGAAGTGGTGTGCCAAGGAAGGTGTGTGTTGTTTTCAAAATGGATTGGTCGGAGTTGCGACCGTTATTCCAACCTTACATGCGCGACCACTCTACCCTTATATGGGAAAGGGCATTATTGAGTACCTAGACCGATACTAGCTTGGAGCCCGCATTACTAGTGACGGGGGAGAGTTGGTGCTCTCTCTTGGGACGGGGTCGTGCCAGGTAGGGCGGCCATGACTGTTTTCACAGGGCACCGGACACACCGTTGGTACCCCGTGCTTGTGGTATGTGATGAAAATGGGAGCGAGGCTCCACAACTTTATGATGTGAAATGTTCGGCACGGGGGTTACTACCAATCGAGTGGACTCCATGTTAGTGTCGTCTAGGGAAAGGTAGTGATCGGGTGCTTACCCCGGGTACTTGAGGTTCCGCGGGTCGTGGATGACACGGAAGTTCCCCGGATCTAGTGGGTAAAGTGTGCAACCTCTGCAGAGTGTAAAACTATTCGAATAGCCGTGTCCACGGTCAAGGACAGTTGGGTAACCGCTCTTGGGCTACGTCCACTTGTTTTCAAACCCAGTGTGTGTGTGAGATGATGGTGTTGTCTTGGATCAAGTCAGAGGACTTGACACGATTGAGATGGGTTGGTGCCCTCTCTGTTTATGATAAATGGGTTGGTGCCCCTTTCTATTTATGTTGATATCTGTGACCAGATCTTATGGTTACTTGAATTCTCTTGATGCATGCTTTATAGGATGTTGAACATGTCCTGCACTCAAAACTAGCTTTATGCAAAACTTTACCTATGTCATGCATTACTGTACCTTGAACCAAATCATGGGTTGCTTGCGAGTACATTCAAAGTACTCATTGGCTTGCCACTGGTTATTTAATTGACCAGGCATGGGAGAACCGGAGTTCGAAGAAGAGTTCTTTGGAGACGATCATGCGAACTAGGACGTTCCCAGTCAGATTGCCTGTAGGGTTAAGGCAGATGGCATGGGTTCTACTTATCGACGACGATTTCCGCTGCTATGTTTCATTTGATGTTCAGCCCTTAAGGCTTTATCGATGTAAGACTTGACCATGTTGGTCACTATTTGTGTAAGACGGTATGTAAGGATGTAAGACTCTTGTTATTCAGCTTCTGTGTGTTCAGTGAGCATTGATCTCTGGGATCACTGTACACGTGCATTCGGTGATCACGACTTGCGAGTCGGGGTCCCCACATTTGGAGATTCCGGTATTGGAAAAGATGCTCCAGGTCACACCTTGACCGGAGCCCTTGAAGGAAGATACTGGGGAGGATAATACAGGCGGACGCGGGCCCCCAACGCTGCCCATTCTAACCGAGGGAGCGAGTGTCTCCATGAAGGAAGACGACCGGAGGAGGAAAAGGACCGCGCCCCGGGATTCGGAAGCCGAAGCTCCAAACAGGAGAAGAAGTCTCCCATAGAGGGTCCTACCTCGGGGGGTGCTTTTGTCGCACAAAGTCTGCGGGGGGATCAATCCTCCAGCGAGTCCTAAGTGACCCAAAATACTTTAATAGTACATGTATGCCATCCTTTTCTTCTGAGAAAATAACCACCGCATATATCTTTGCAGTTCGGGTCTTAGCCCCTCTCAAATGATCTCGTCTTCAAGGGATCTTCTTCTAGAGATGATGGAGAGCGAAACGCCCCCTCCGGACTCCTCCGCTCCGAAAGCGGGCGACCCCGAAGTGTCGTCGCGGAGGGCCTCTCCGGGTCCGGTGAGGCCAGAAGATAATCCCATTGACCCCCGAAGCTCCCAATGTCCGGCTCCCGAAGAGAGCGGAAAAAAGAGTCCGGCACCGTCTGGTGTGTGAACGGATGTTCTGAGGGAGTTGGTAGGGCGAGCGGCTATCTCAGATGAACCCCATGTGCTGATGAATACGGTGATGGAGAGAATCTCGTCTACTGAAAGCGGATTGCATGAAGCTTTTATGAGTCTACTGACAGGCTTTGAGGTACGTAAAATAATGTATGATAGTCCTGCACATGCTAGGTGTGCCCTATGTAGATAGTAGCCCCTGAGACTCTGGTTGTCGTCGGAAACAACGACGAACAGAGGATCATATTCCCAGGTAATAGCCATACTGCCTCTATGTGCAGGTGATGGAAGCTCCGGTGGCTAGCCGGACTAGAGAGTTTGCCCATTTAAAACGGCAGTTGGATGCGGCAGACGCCGACATCGAGCTTATTAACCAAAGGCTTGACGAGGCACATGGTAAGTGTCATTATCTGGTAAACACCACATAGTAAGAGCAGCATGATGCCAGTATCTTTAATATGTTGTGACTGCAGATGGAGATGCCACTGTTGAAGCCTTGCAGGCAGAACTTGCCCGAGCCAAGGAACAAGCAAGGTTTAGTAATGCGGCTGCTTTGAAGGCGGCCGAAGAGTTGAAAACCAAGAAGGCCACGCATGGCGAGAGTCAAGATAAGATGGCCAAGATGGCCATAGAATTAAAAGCCGCCGCTGACCATTGCCAGGTTCTTGAAAAGGAAAACCTAGCGAAGGCATCGGACCTTGAGAAGGCTGCTGCGACGAGAAAAGACATCCGCTCTCCTATGAGGGCGAAGAAGGAGGAGCTGCGGGAAGCCGGGGATATTGTAGCTGGGAAATCCTTTACGTTGCGGAGGAAGTTCGGAGATCCATGGTATGCCTCTCTGGATCGGCTGTGGAGTTCGGAGGATGTGTATATGGATTTGGCGGCGAGCGCTGCCGATGCGGCCAAGTACTTCCAGGGTCAGATGGACCGTGAAGTGGACCAGCTGTTTTGGACACAATTCCATTCTCCCGAGCGTCCGCTTTCATTAATTGACCAATTAGCCGAATGGGCCAAACTGAATAGGTTGTCCGGACTCGCCATGAGGTCTGTTGTGGATCAGCTATGGCCGGAAAGGCCAAAACCAAACAGCTATTTCAGCTTGGTGCAGCAGCTCCTTGACGTGGCGCCGCGCATTAATGCGGTGAAGAGGTCAGTGTGCATAGAGTGCTCACGGATGGCCTTCGCCCGTGTTAAAGCATACTGGGTGGAGATGGATGCTACCACTATTGCAGCGCGGGATTCGGCCACAGGTCGAATGGCTACTGAGCACTACTTTGAAGAAGTTCTTGAGGGTGCTCGTTTGATAGAGACCCAGTGCTCGAAAAATATTATGTTTGAGTGATATGTAATCTCATTGTAAGCGAAATGCTTTTATAAATTTTTATAAGGCTATTTTTATACTTTTTCCTGAAAGTAATATGATGCCTCCTAGGCGGCCGTTTACGTATACATGTGTATAACCTGAAAGATTGCAGCCGCCCGCTTTGACCCCCACGCATATAATGCGGAGGTGCTCGCAAAAAACACACGTTCACACTTAACCCAACGTCTTGGTCCTATTAAGGAGGTGATAGCGGAGCGAGCGAGGCAACCTGACTATAATGCTTTAACACTTTCACTTAGCCATAGGAGTTTGACAGTGGGGCTACTAGATAGCCCCTGGTGGCTCCGCACTCTCCCGATCCCGGGGTGCGTACATGCATGGCCGGAAAACGGCCCTTCGTTAAGGCGGAGGAATTCTAACATTCCAACAGTTCATCGAGTGGTTGACCAGTCTCACGCTATATCACGACAGTCAGTTTTCGGCTTTCTCTACTGAGGTGCTCGTTCGGATGAACCAGGGCATAATTGCAGTAGTTCTCCTGGTGCTACCTTAGCCGGTAAAGCGGAACGTAAGACACCAAAACACAGGAGCCGGGCAAACCCAACATTTGACCAAAGACAATGATTCGGAGCTGATGCATATAGGGCCAAACTCGCGACGCCGAACACTCCCTAAGGTATTCGGTCTTTGTGGTATAAACCGGGCCTAAACAATGGCCTTTGTAAGAAGCCCCTTATGTCCAGGTACGTGCGTTTTTCTGGCGTGGCCACATGCCAAGACGTCAGCATCCTTCTCAACGGTGGATATGCATCTACAAGAGACAGTAAAAAAGGTTTACGCAGGGTCTTAATCTAAAAAGAATCCTTGGGGCGGGTCCCTGCTGCACGTCTGCGCCTGTGTCTCCGTTGTGCCATATCCTGGACGGGTGTAGCACGATGATCGTCTGTAAAAGAGAGGAATTTAGGTGAAAAAGTTGTCATGCAAAAAGGATAGTTTTTAAAGAAACCATGTATAATTCAAGATGAGAAGAAATTGCCACTTGTCTGCGCGCGTTGAGCCCCTTGTATTGACAAATAGGGGTGTGACCATTTATTCGGTATAAATAGCGGCGCTGGACTTGATTAGTTGTGTCTGAGGTCTTGACGACCTATTGGATGTTTTCGCTGGTCCGGGTGCCTTTAGTGTGCGGCTGCCAAGGCAGCCGCACTCTCTTCGGCACACAGAGATTGCTTGATATTTCCTTTCACTGAAATGATGTCACGTGGACCGGGCATCTTGAGTGTGAGGGAGGCGTAGTGTGGTATTGCATTAAAGCGAGCGAAGGCTTCGCGTCCGAGCACTGCTTGATACCCACTTTGGAACGGAGCGATGTGGAAGGTTAAATGCTCGCGACGGAAGTTACCGGGGGAGCCGAATATAACTTGTAGTAGGAGGGAGCCCGTACAATGAGCCCCTGGGCCTGGCGTTACCCCTTTAAAGGTAGTATTGCTGTGGCGAATTTTTGTTGGGTCTAACCCCATCCCGCGGATTGTATCCTGATATATTAGGTTTAGACTGCTGCCACCGTCCATCAAGACTCGTGTGAAGTGATATCCGCCAATTACTGGGTCTAATACCAGGGCAGCCCATCCTCTGTGTCGGATACTTGCTGAGTAATCGCGATGGTCGAAAGTGATCGGTTGAGACGACCAGTGGCAGGACTTCGCGATGACAGGCACTTGGGTATGTTTTCCTGGGAGTGCCGCGTTGTTTTTTCCCTTGATCACATGTAACACGCTTACTGTTTTGACTTCTGGTGGAAATTTCTTTTGTTCCCCAGTGTCTTGCTTGGGAGGCTCGTCCTCGTCTTCACTTGGTGTATCCTCCCCCTTGTGTACGGTGTTGAGCTTGCCGGACTGCTTGAAGACCCAACATTCTCTGTGGGTATGATTAGCCGGTTTACCAGGGGTACTATGGATCTGACATACTTGGTCCAGAATTTTGTTGAGGCTGGACAATTCATCCCTGGTGCCTTTAGAGGGCGGCTTTTGCTGACCTGGCCGAGAGCTTTTGAATCCGGCGTTTACTACCGTGCCCTTCGTGTTGTCTTCTTTATTCCGGCGTTTGTTACTGCTGTTGCGCCGTGATTTCCCGTTTCCATCTCTAACTTCAGATGTACTGGGGTCACTGGTGCTGCATCTGGCTAGCCAGCTATCCTCACCCGCGCAAAACTGGGTCATGAGGTTTATTAATGCGGCCATCGTTCTCAGCTTATTTTGGCCGAGGTGTCTGGCGAGCCATTCGTCACGGATGCTATGCTTAAAAGCTGCCAAGGCTTCGGCGTCCGGACAGTCGAGAATCTGGTTCTTTTTAGTAAGAAACCTGTTCCAAAGCTTTCGGGTTGACTCTCCGGGCTGTTGAGTTATATGACTCAAATCGTCCGCATCCAAAGGTCGGACATAAGTCCCTTGAAAATTTGCCCGAAAGGCGTCTTCGAGCTCTTCCCAACTTCCGATGGAGCTTCCGGGGAGGCCTTTAAGCCAGTGACGAGCTGGCCCTTTGAGTTTGAGGGGTAAGTACTTGATGGCGTGGAGATCATCTCCTCGAGCCATATGGATATGAAGGATGTAGTCCTCAATCCAGACCCCAGGGTCTGTTGTTCTGTCGTATGCCTCTATGTTTACGGGTTTGAATCCCTCTGGAAATTCATGGTCCAGCACCTCATCGGTGAAACATAGGGGGTGTGCGGCACCCCTGTAGCTGGGTGTACCGCGTTGTTCGGATGTATGTTGTGTTGCATTATATGCTGGGGCACGCTTGCGTGGTCCATAGATGGATCTTGTTGCTCCGTCCTTTGGGTGCAAGCCCTCGCATGGGTCGCGTGTTGTATTGTGAGTGGCGTTGTATGCCGCTCTGTGTTGGTAGAGGGGTCGTCTATCCAGCCAGGTGGCTGCTTTGATATTTGGTTGTGGGGGGTCTGAGGCCTCCTCATCGAATTAAGGTAGCAGCTTCCGCTTTGGGTAGCTCTTGGAGGGGCGATTGTCGCCGTACCTCGCTGCTGTGTTGAGTATTTCACTCCATCTGATTCGGAGTGTGTCTTGCATAGCCTTGAGCCTTTGCTTCTGCATTTTAAGACTTCTCGCAGTGGCAACAAGCCTTTTACGGACATTCTGCTGCTCTGGGTGCCTGTCCGGCGTTATGTCGTCCGGACTATTATCCTTGATAGAATTTGTTTGTTCGGTTTTATTATCCGGATTGCCGTTGTCCGGTAGTGGTTCGCCCTGCTCCAGTGCTGGGTCTGTGTGATCGTTATTTCTGTCGAGGCGGGATTTGGGGTGGCGCTTGCGTCGCCGCTTTGACTGCTTCTCGAGGGAACAAGCCTTCGGTCCGTCCTTCCACTCCTCGTCGTCATCTTTTTGCGCGTCCACCATGTATACGTCATATGGTGAGGTGGGCGGTGGTTCTTCTTCGCCTCCCGCATCGTCGTCCATACCGTTGATGTTTTCAGAGTCGAAGTCGAGCATGTCGGTTAAATCGTCGACAGTGCCTACAAAGTGGGTGGTGGGTGGGCTTTGAATTTCTTCATCGTCCGTATCCCAACCTTGCTGACTGTAGTCCGGCCAGGGCTCTCCTAATAAAGAGAGAGAATTTAGTGTCTTAAGAATATCATCGAAAGGCGAGTGCTGAAAGACGTCTGTGGCGGTAAACTCCATGATCGGCGCCCAATCAGATTCGATCGGCAGGGGCGCGGAAGGTTCGGAGTCCGGGGATGAGTCCGGCTCCTTGGAGTCACGAGTCTCGCGGAGTCTGGGGCTGGTGTTTGGCTCGATCGCTGTTGGGATCACAGCCCCCGAGGCGGCGTCCAACCACCCATCCTCGATCGGCGCAGTTGGCTCCGAATTAAGGGTCAAATCCGAAGCGGGTGCGGCCTCCAGGGCACTGTTCGGCGGCAGAGCTAGATCATGCTCGTCGTGACAGTGCGGCACGCTCGGCAGTGGCTCGAATCCGTCGAAGATCAAGTCCCCGCGGATGTCAGCCGTGTAGTTTAAACTTCCAAATCTGACCTGATGGCCTGGGGCATAGCTTTCGATCTGCTCCAGATGGCCAACTGAATTGGCCCGCTGTGTAAAGCCGCCGAAGACAGAGATCTGTCCGGGGAGATAAGTTTCACCCTGGACCGCATCACTATCGATGATAGTAGGAGCCATCAAGCCTGGCGGCGACGACATAGAGGAACTCTCAATGAAAGCACCAATGTCGGTGTCAAAACCGGCGGATCTCAGGTAGGGGGTCCTGAACTGTGCGTCTACTCCGGATGGTAACAGGAGGCAAGGGACATGAAGTTTTACCCAGGTTAGGGCCCTCTTGATGGAGGTAAAACCCTACGTCCTGCTTGATTAATATTGATGATATGGGTAGTACAAGAGTAGATCTACCACGAGATCAAAGAGGCTAAACCCTAGAAGCTAGCCTATGGTATGATTGTTGTTCTGTATGTTGTCCTACAGACTAAAACCCTCCGGTTTATATAGACACCGGAGAGGGTTAGGGTTACACAAAGTTGGTTACAATGGTAGGAGATCTACATATCCGTATCGCCAAGCTTGCCTTCCACGCCAAGGAAAGTCCCTTCCGGACACGGGACGAAGTCTTCAATCTTGTATCTTCATAGTCCAGGAGTCCGGCTGAAGGTATAGTCCGGCCATCCGGACACCCCCTAATCCAGGACTCCCTCACCCGCCTCCTATTACCATCAGCCTTAGACGCACAATTCGGGACCCCCTACCCGCGATCCGTCGGTTTTGACACCGACATTGGTGCTTTCATTGAGAGTTCCACTGTGCCGTCACGATAAGGCTTGATGGCTCATCTTATTGTGAAGGACAACATTACCTCTGGGGAGCCCTGACTATAGGGCAAACTCTCCGACTAGGTGGCTTCGTCATGACCGCCCGTTCTGCCGTCGCGCCGACGATGACTTCTCGGGTCATCAAAAAAAGCCTCCACATCGGCTCGGGATTCACCAAGCAGATGGATCCAATGGAGCTCTCTTCCTTGAATGAGCTCTTGGATCACATCGCCGCCTAGGGAGTCGCTACGTACTATGATCGGATCGGGCTTAAACCCGACCAAAGGGAGATTAACTCTCCGCCGGTCACCCATCAGATAGCGGTGGTGGAGGAGCAATGCAGCGATTCTTCCTCTATTTTGAGGACAAACTATGTCCGGATTCCCGAGCTCTCCGAGCCAGATACCCGTGTACGGGAGGACATGGCCCAAGCTTCGAACCTAGAATCGGATAGCGGGCCAGAACTATTGGGAAACGTCCTAGAGCCCAAACTGCCAAGCTCGGAAACTCCTCTGCCCCTGGGTCTCAGATCGGGTTAGGGTTTGGACCTAAATCTACCCACCCACCCTGACATAAGTGATCTTTCCCACATTAGATAAGAGCCCCAAGAGACAGTACATCACTATTGGGCCAGATTCCTCCTTGTAAAGAGCAAGGTCAAGGACTGTCGCGAGGAAGACGCAATTTCATTCTTTTGCAAAAATTGCACGGACAAGGGAATCCTCAATGCCATAAGTCGCGGTGACATAGCACACTTCGCTGACTTGGCGGCCATAGTACAGAAGTACTATGCGACGGAAAGCGCCTGGAAAACCCAAACAAAATTCTGGGATCCTCCGGCTCTCACTAAACCCCCCGTCCGAACTAAAAGGGTGTACTCTCATAAGTCACCCGATCCAATTACAAAAAAACCAAAGCCCACTACAAGGCGTGGAACCGTATTGGAGGGATGGCTCAATGGGCCATGCAAAATTCACAGTACACCGGATACCATGCCAACACACAGCCTTAGAGCATGTTGGATACTTCGGCAGGTGGCCAAGAGCAGCGAGGATCTCCTCATCAACAATACCACAGAGCACCATCCCGTGGAAAACAACAATACAATATTGAAAGTCTCCGAGACTTTCGCCTCAAATAATAAGCGCAAGCGAGCACTCCGCAGCCTCGCCGAAGTCTGCCATGTTGCAACAATAAATCCATGGAACGATATGGCCATAACCTTCAATGCCAGTGAAGAACCTCAAATCCGAACAGCCCGAGCACCAGCCGCTTTGGTCCTTAGTCCAATTGTGGACGGCTTCCGGCTTACTAAAGTGCTCATGGACGGTGGCAGCGGATTAAACCTCATCTACGAGGAGACTCTTAGCAAAATGGAAATAGACAAGAACCGCATTGAGCAAATAACACTAGATGTGGTATTCGGCACGCCGAAGAATTATAGGTCCGAAGAAATCACATTCCAAGTGGCCCCGTTGGGTAGCGAATACCACGCCCTTTTAGGGCGGGATGCATTCACGATCTTCCAAGCTATACCCCATTATGGCTCATGAAGCTCAAGATGCCCGGGCCCAATGGAATCATCACTCTAGCTAGTGATCCGGACATAGCACTCCGCGCCGAAAATAAAACCGCCGCACTGGCCCTCGAGGCATTATCCGAAGCCCTCACGGCCGAAGCACTAACTGCACTGCGCTCCACAGTGGACAGGGATGACGTGATACTTGACAAAAGACCCAAGTCAACCTCTTTTAAATCAGTGGATGAAATAGTCAAATTCCAGGTCCACCCAATGGACCCTATAAAAACAGCATCCATCGAGGCACAGCTGAACCCCACAACAGAAGCCGCACTGCGGGAGTTCTTGCGCGAGAATTGGGACATCTTCGCCTGGCATCCTTCAGACATGCCAGGAATCCCACACAGGCTGGCCGAGCATAGCTTAAACATTCTAAAGGTATACAAGCTGGTCAAGCAGACTCTTCGGCATTTCTCAGAGCCTAAGCGACAAGCCATGGGAGAAGAGCTAGCCAAGCTACTCGAGGCCGGATTCATTAGAGAAATAAAACATCCAGACTGGCTAGTAAACCTGGTGATGGTACCAAAGAAGGACAAATCCTGGCGCCTATGTGTCGATTTCAAGGACCTTAACAAGGCTTGCCCCAAGGATCCCTTCCCCCTCCCCTGCATCGATCAAATTATCGACACTACCGCAGGACATGACGCATTGTCTTTCCTCGACGCATACTCCGGATACCATCAAATCAAGATGGCGGAGTCCGATCAAGCCGCAACGCCATTCATCACTCCATACGGCCCCTTCTGTTTTAACACCATGCCTTTCGGGCTCAAAAACGTCGGTGCAACCTATCAACGCATGATTCAGACATGGCTGGAAACACAAATCGGCAAAACGGTGGAGGCATACGTAGACAATGTGGTCATCAAAACCAGACACGTCGAATCTTTAATAGACGACTTGAGGCTTATGTTCGACAATCTCCAAACATATGACATCAAGCTCAATCCGGAAAAATGCGTTTTGGGCGTGCCCGCCGGAAAGCTCTTGGGCTTCATCGTTTCCAATAGAGGAATTGAAGCAAATCCGGCTAAAATCAGAGCTCTGTCACAGTTGGCTATCCCAACAGACCTCAAGAAAGTCCAGAAATTAACCGGATGCGTGGCTGCCTTAAGCCGCTTTATCTCCCGATTGGGAGAAAAGGCATTACCTCTTTATCGCCTTCTTTGATGCACCGAACACTTCGAGTGGACGGATGCGGCCACGGCCAGATTGGAAGAAATAAAAGCCCTCTTGGTTGGCAACCCAATCTTGGCCGCCGCAAATATCGGCGAACCAATGTTGTTATATATAGCGGCAACACACCAGGTTGTATGTGCAGTGCTCATCGTCGAATGAGAGATGGACGGACATAAGTTCCGGTTTCAAAAGCCGGTATACTACGTATCCACCGTCCTCACCCCATGCAAATCACGGTACCCGCATTATCAAAAGATAGCATACACGGTCTTCATGGCATCCCGGAAACTACGCACTACTTTCAAGAATGTTCAATTACGGTGGCCTCTGAAGTACCGCTCAATGACATAATAAATAACCACGATGCCACGGGCCGGATTGCTAAATGGGCTATTGAGCTCCTACCGTTCGACATAACATACAAACCACATCAAGCCATTAAGTCGCAAGTACTGGCTGATTTCGTCACCGAATGGACAGAAGCCGAACTCCCTAAAGAGTACGGCGCCTACTGCAATTGGATCATGCACTTTGACGGCTCTAAGATACAGTCCAAGACGTACTCCAAATATTATACACAGACTCCAACAATGCAACAGAATATGAGGCCCTGTTGCATGGTCTCCGGATGGTAGTCTCCATGGGCATTCAACGCCTAGAGGTGCATGGGGATTCGAACCTCGCAATATCTCAAATAAATGGACACTTTGACGCCAAGGACCCAGAAATGGCAGCTTACCGCAATGCCGTCCTCAAAATGTCAGCTTGGTTCGAGGGGCTCGAATTCCACCAGGTGGTCCGAGAAAACAATCAAGCGACGGATATCCTCGCCCGCATCGGCGCTAAGCGCCACCCTGTCCCACCTAAGATCTTCTTGGAAAGGCTGGTTAAGCCATCCGTGGTGTGGGAAGGGGAGACCGGCAACAACAGTCCGGATCCGGCCACAACACCAGATCCCGAACAGTCTGACGTAATCGGAGGCTCCGCCACTGAAATAACACCTTCGTCCCACGTGATTATGGTTGTCATCGCCCCGTGGTCAGAACCCTTCTTGGCTTACCTAAATAGGCAAGAACTCCCCGAGGACCCAAACGAGGCACATTGCATTGTGCGGTGGTCTATAGCCTACAAGGTCCACGAGGGAGAGCTTTATAAGAAAAGTGCTACCAGAGTACTTCAAAGGAGCATCTCCGAAGAGGAAGCACGGCAACTTTTGGCAGAAATTCATGCTGGACTCGGCGGCCATCATGCCGCAGCTCGGGCCCTTGTAAGCAAGGCCTTCCGTACAGGTTTCTACTGGCCGACAGCCCAAGCAGACGCATAGTATCTTGTCGAACATTGCATTGGTTGCCAGCTTTTAGCAAACCAAAGCCATATGCCACCTACCGCTCTCCAAAAAACCCCCATTACTTGGTACTTTGCGGTCTGGGGGCTTTATATGGTCAGACCCGTTAAAGGAGGAATCCATAAGAAAAAGTACCTATTGGTAATGGTGGATAAATTCACCAAATTGATAGAAGCCAAACCAGTTAAAACGGCCGAGTCTGGACGAGTGATAGACTTCATATCCGGGGTTGTACACCGTTATGGTGTCCCCCAAAGCATCATCACCGATAACGGCTCGAACTTCATAGCTGGCGAGGTAAAAACTTGGTGCGGCAACATGGGCATTAAGCTCGATTATGCCTCTGTCTATCACACCCAAACAAATGGTCAAGTCGAACAAGCAAATGGTCTTATTATGAGCAGCATTAAACCCAGATTAGTGCGATCCTTGAAGGAATCAGATACGCACTAGGTTGAGGAGCTCGACTCCGTACTATGGGGGCTGTGGACCGCGTCAAATCGCACTACCAGATACACACCGTTTTTTATGGTGTACGCCGCAGAGGGGGTACTGCCATGCGACACCATTCATGACTCACCTCGAGTGCACATTTACGAAGAGAAAGAAGCTGAGCTTGATCGGCAGGACAGTTTAGACGCCCTGGAGGAGGAGCGTGACGTTGCAAAAGCCCGCTCCACATTCTATCAGCAACAGCTCGACGGTATCAAAGCAGAGAAGTACGAGCCAAAACTTATAACGTTGGCGAACTCGTTCTACGCCTACCAGAGAAGAAAAAGAACAAGCTCAAGCCCAAATGGGAAGGTCCCTTCATCATCGACAAAGTTCTAACTGGTGGAGCATATCGTCTGCGTGATGCATCGGACAATCGACTCGAGCCAAACCCATGGAAGGCGGCCAGACTCCGAAGGTTCTTCGCCTAGTGCCGGACTCTATGTTCATCTCCTTACCTCTGCCTTTTTTATATATATCCGCTATCTTTCTTTCTTTCTCTCTTCCCTTTTTCTTCACGGCCTTAAAAGGTTAAAATGTGTCTTGACTACACAATCTTGACATGCCATGCGTGCTCATTATACCTGGGGGCTTCTTATACAAAAGCTTAATATAATTATGTTCCGGGTTCTATGCCCCCTGCACATGTGTTACTTTTCCACATGTACCTTTTCTTTGCCATCATATGCATCGATATGACTTAAGTTTTGGCCAAGCTGGCTTGCCTGGCTCTTGTGTTTATGACCTACGTCCCCGTTAATTCGGCTAGGGTATAAGGGGAGCACCTCTGCGATTGTTACTGCCGGGTCAGCCGGATGTGTACCTCAGACTGGGTGAAGCTGAAAGCAAGCATTCTTAAGGGAATATTAGGCCGGTGAACAAAAGATGACTTTTACTTATTGCAATACATGCCCCTAGATGTTTATATCCTGCGTCTCTTTTCGCAGTTCGGACATGCACATTAATGCATTCGTACCCAGGGAAAGGAACCCTTAACGGAACTATTCTCCCTGGAAGATGTTTCTTACTATCCATGTAATATAACATAGCTAGTTGGGCACTTGTCTATTCAAGCACTTATGACCCCTATGACTGGTTTCTACGCATACCCCGATTTTTACATAATTGAGCGGGTATTCAGATACACTCCAGACTGTTGGGTTCGGAGGTCGAAGCGAAAAGGTCCGCCATGAAAAATGATTTACAATCCGTCTAGGGACAAACTATGTCACTTGAAGTACATAGTCACTTAGACTGACTAAAATTTTCTTCTATACCATCCAACAGGCTGTCTAGCCTACAATCCTGTTGGGAATACTTTGCGGCTAATTTTACCTGGTCACATACCATACTAACGGGGATCTCTTTCCCATCAGACCCTACAGGTCCGACCTCGGCCATGTGGTTCGGGTCATCCTTGGTATATCACGTCTTCACCATGGCCCAGGCTTCCCTTGCACCTTGTCGGCAGGCAGATATCTTCCATAATCGGAAGCGCCGCCGCGCTGCCTTGAGGATCTCTACGAGCTCCCCCATGCCTCCTTGCAGGGAGGTGGATGGCCACAAGGCCTGGGCAATGCCCTGCATCACCTGCCGAACTTGTTTGTGCAGTTGTGAGTGATCTTGCAGAAGATCGCCCGTAGATCCGGGCATCTCCTCTTCGGGATGACCGATCAGCAGACCTACAGATATAACTCTGTTAGCTTGTTTCTTCGCCGAACTCTATAAAAGTTCATTCAAGCACTTACTAAAATGCTGCGTCGAAGCCTCTTATTCTCCTTTACGGAGTCAGCGAGCTGGGCCTGAACATCTTTCAGTTCAACGCCCAGCCGGGTATTGGCATCTTGGAGATCGTTTTTCTCCCTCCTAACCCGCGTAAGCACGCGCTCGCCAGCCTCTAGCTATCGTTGAGCATGTTGCTCATCCCCTTGCATGATCTTCGGATTCACTCCGGGATTATCTGCAGCATCTATTGTTAGATTTGCATGCATGCCGAATACTAACTGGTACATGTCATTTCATTCTTTTCGATCAGGACAAGTATTACCAGATGGGGCCTTCTTGGACTCCTCCATTCCGGCAATGGCGGCCCGTAGCTAGGCTTTGCACTCCTCCAGCTCTTGAGACAACTGGGTATTCTTCTCCGTAAGAACCTACGCATATAATGATCCTTAAATCAGTTGTGCCAATTGTTTCAAGTCTCAGGGGTTACTGATATACATAATTATTAGACTTTCTTACCCGTATATCCTTTACATACTGGTCTGTGGCTCTGGTAAGGCCATTTTGAGCAGCTCGAATGTACGTTCTCCTGAGTTGAAGGCATCGAACGCCTCATCGGAGAAACCAGGGTTGCGGAGTACGGCCCGGCGACGCCTGTGATTCATGGCACTCTCCACTTCGGAATTCGTAGCGGACAGCCTATCCGCATCCTCTGTAGGAGGAACATCCGGTGTTGTCCCCACGTTAGCATCTGCCCCTAAGTCCGGCTCTGGAGTCCGGCTGGTGGAGGCGTGGCCGGCAGGCTCTCCGGACAGGGTCCGGCGAGCATTTTTTCTGCCATGAACCATGGACATTATTATATTTTAAAGACGACAACCACGGAGTTGGGTTTTTTTCATACCTCTGTGACGGCGCCTCAGTCCTGACCGCCTTCCTTTTAAGCCTACCCGGCTTCGGTGCCCCTTGCTGATGAGTCACCGCGGGTTCGGCATGGCGCCCCGAGGGCCTTCCCTGTAAGACGCAATATGTGTCCGGTGGGTGAAGTGCAAAAAAGGGATCCTTCTCGGAAGTTGGGACTCCGGTTTTACTTACATGCGATGCAGGGAGCAGGCCAGGATAATCGGCGATGATGGCCACCAAGGCACCATCGCAGCTTAACTGATAAAACATCCTATCGATGAGCTCCACAAATATGTCTGGATCTTCTTTGAGTCCGGGGTCGACGGCCCGGTCAGGGTCCTCTGGCTGTAGAGACGGGCTATGGACCTCCCTCACAGCTTTTCGTAGTTCCTGCTATGAAATACCAAGGTAAATATTTATGGTGAAGAATGCGGGAAGGTCTGGAGTAAAAGGTAGCAGCTCACCCAGTTTGGGGGGTTGTACATGGAGAATCCATCCCGTGGCGTAATGCGGATGAACTCCTCTTCCTCTCCTTTGTACAAATCGGACAGTATTTTCGCTAGAGCAGCGGCGCAGTCCGGACCTTTACGACCGCAGCGGGTGGCATCGTCTTCTCCATTGAAGTGCCACATGGGTTTCCCCCGATACTGAAGTGGCTGCACCCCCCGCATTATACATATTGACATAACCTCGACTATTGTCAGTCCTGATTTGGCCAGCGTTTTTATCCTGCCCAACAGGTTAAGGACCTCTCTATTATCCTCCTCCTGGGGGCTCCGAGGGCGCTAACTGCGGCATTTCTTCAAAGGGGCATTATTAAACTCAGGAAGGCCCATCCGAATAGGGTCCGGAAGGGGGACATCCTCCATATAAAACCACTCCGAAGGCTAGTCTTCGGATGTCATCTTCATAGTACCGGACAGGTATTCGGTCACGGTGATGCGCCATATTTTGGCTCCGCCCACTTGATATATTGACCCCTCCTGTGTATGGGGTACGAGGCAGAATAGCCTCTTCCATAGCTCAAAATGAGCTTCGCAGCCCAGAAACAGCTTGCAAAAGGCGACGTAGCCGGCGATGTGTAATATGGAGGCAGGAGTAAAGTTATGCAGCTGGAGGCCATAGAACTCTAGGGGCCTGCAGAGGAATGGATGGATTGGAAATCTGAGTCCCCTCAATAAATAAGGGACAAGGCATACCCGCTCCCCCCTGGATGGGTTGCGACAGCTCTCCACTTGCTCCCCGCCATTATAAGTGGCTAGTCCGGCTCGGACGGGGACCATATACGTAGGAGGGAGAAACCCCTTGGTCTGCAACTCTACTATTTGGCTGTGGGGGACGGAACACTTCTCCCACTTGCCTGGCTTAGTGCTACGGGAGCGAGAGGAGGAGCTGCGATGGCCGGCCATGATGGGATGGAATTTTCCGGGCACGCTCCGTTGGATACTCGCTGCGGGAGGATGGTGTGATCTGGATCTGAAGATCCCCGACTCTTTAAATAGAAGATTTACTTACATGGTTAGGGTGGAAAATATAAAAATGCCCCGACTTCTCGCATTCGCTCAACACATGGAAGATAGCCATTTTTAAAGCACAGAAGCCAAGGAGTGCAACATTCATGGGAAGTCGGACACAACTCATTATGACAGGTACTCGGGATTTGGAGAAGAACTCGCCTTGCAATGCCGAAGACAATCCACGCGCCGGACTCATCCTCGTTGAAGCCTGGTTCAGGGGCTACTGAGGGAGTCCTGGATTAGTGGGTCCTCGGACAGCCGAACTATATACTTTGGCCGGACTGTTGGGCTATGAAGGTACAAGATTGAAGGCTTCGTCCCGTGTCCGGGAGGGACTCTCCTTTGCGTGGAAGGCAAGCTTGGCGATTCGGATATGTAGATCTCCTTCTCTGTAACCGACTCTGTGTAACCCTAGCCCCCTCCGGTGTCTATATAAACTGGAGGGTTTAGTTCCTAGGACAACACCAATCATAATCATAGGCTAGCTTCTAGGGTTTAGCCTCTACGATGTCGTGGTAGATCAACTCTTGTAATACTCATATCATCAATATCAATCAAGAAGGAAGTAGGGTATTACCTCCATCTAGAGGGCCCGAACCTGGGTAAACATTGTGTCCCCCGCCTCCTATTACCATCAACCTTAGATGCACAGTTCGGGACCCCCTACCCGAGATCCGCCGGTTTTGACACCGACATCGACCATGCTCTTTATGCGCGTCTGCAGCGCTGTTAGCTTGTCCGACGAGGCCCAATCTAGGCCCTTCTCTAGCCAGGAGGTGAGCCGCATGGGGGCCCCAGACCTAAACTCGGGAGCCTCGGCCCAGGTGGTGTCGCGGGGCTCTGTGACATAGAACCACTGTTTCTACCACCCTTTTACAGTCTCCACGAAAGTACCTTTGGGCCATTCGACGTTGGGCATCTTTCTCACCATTGCGCCTCCGCACTCTATGTGTTGGCCATCCACCACCTTCGGCTTCACATTGAAGATCTTCAGCCACAAGATGAGGTGGGGTGAGATGCGGAGGAAGGCCTCGCACACGACAATAAATGCCGAGATGTTGAGGAAGGAGTTGGGGGCCAGATCATGGAAATCCACCCCATAGTAGAACACAAGTCCGCGGACGAATGGGTGGAGTGGAAATCCCAGCTCGCGGATGAAGTGAGGGATGATCACTACCCTCTCATGGGGCTCCGGGGTAGGGATGATCTGTCCCTCGGCTGGAAGACGGTGGGTGACCTCCTTGGCCAAGTATCTAGCCTCCCAGAGCTGGGTGATGTCCTTCTCCTTAATGGAGGAGACCATCCCCTTGCCCTGTGCTCCGAATCCGGACATGACCGGAGTGCTTTCTTGAGGCGGAAGAGATGAGGACTTGGGTGCTGGAGCTCAAGAATGGGTGGGCAGAGAGAGAAGGCATGGGTGAAAGGGGGTGAGTCTTTATCCCTTTATAAAGGCAGCGAATATCAAGCGCCTCACCACTTGCCTTAAAACTCGCCTGCTTCCCAACGGCCATGCAGACGACACAGTTGGATTACCCATGCCCGTATTGATGAGAATCCCGCAATAAGGGGACATGATCTCTGCTTTGAAAAGACGTGCCAGTAAAACCGCATCTCGAAATATGAAGCAGCGGGCTGAAAAATGGTTCGAAATAATGACCGGGCGGTGATGTGGTGTCACGCTAGAAAAAGGTTGTCTGTAGACTGGACTCGTGAAATATTATACTCTCTGCGGTTGTGTGTGGTGCTTTTTTTGCAGAGACGAACACGTTCTTTTTGTTCAAAGGCTGTTTTGGAGTATTCAGAGGAGGAACCCGCCTTGCAATGCCGAAGACAATATGCGCACCGGACACCTTGTTATTGAAGCCTGGTTTAGGGGCTACTGAGGGAGTCCTGGACTAAGGGGTCCTCGGGCATCCGGCCAGGTGGACATGGGCCGGACTGTTGGGCTATGAAGATACAAGACCAAAGATTCTCTCACCCGTGTCTGGATGGGACTCTCCTTGGCATGGATGGCAAGCTTGGCATTCGGATATGAAGATTCCTTTCTCTGTAACCGACTTTGTACAACCCTAGTCCCCTCCGGTGTCTATATAAACCGAAGGGTTTAGTCCGTAGATGCAATCATAATCATATAGGCTAGACTTCTAGGGTTTTAGCCATTATGATCTCGTGGTAGATCAACTCTTGTAACACCCATACTCATCAATATTAATCAAGCAGGACATAGGGTATTACCTCCATCAAGAGTGCCCGAACCTAGGTAAAACTTCATGTCCCTTGTCTCCTGTTACCATGAACCTCAGACACACAGTTCGGGACCCCCTACCCGAGATCCGCCGGTTTTGACACTGACACCCACCACAACTAGAAATGATGTGCCCACCACACCACACACGGAATCGGCCAGTAAGAAAATAAGCATATACAATAGTATAATGTTATACATGAAAGTTAATTGCATGGTACATCCAATTTTTTTTGTTCTGCATTCTGAATGTTTATCTTTTCTCCTAAATATTAGTCACGGGAAAGAGAAACGAAGGGTATATCTCTCCTTGTCTCCACCGGACACCGCCTCTTTCTACACAACTTTCACGTACGCACACAAACTATCTCTCGGCCCTCTAAAAGTACGCATGCCCCTGACACATTCACGCGTGACGGTCATTGTATTTCAAGAGAAAGCACTATTGTCACACCCTAGCTAGTTCATGCATTAGAGTGTTGCATCATGTTTAATTTCCCAGAAAACTGAAATGGGGATGACAGAACCCCCAGCACCCCCCTGGAACAACTAGGGTTTACTAAAAACTTTTTCAATAAACCTGAAATGCCCTTCTAAAAAGCCCACCCTTTTTGTTTTGGGTTAAAACCTTTGACAAAAATGGTGCACATTTTTCTAGGACATCTTAAGGTCATTGGATTAATTCATATAGTATTTGCATTTGGGCATTTAAATGCTATAAAATATTTTAAATGCTCAAATAATCATAAACTAAAATGTTTACTGTTGGATATATTCTAAGCAGTAGCCATGACTAGTTTCATGATTTTTGGAAATGCCCTGGCATTTTTAATAAGGCCCTGAAGTTACAAAAATAATAGAAAATAAATAAAAACAGAAAAAGAGAGGGATAGGAACTAACCTGGTGCAGCCCACCTGGCAGCCCACTGGCCGGCCCAGCACTATGCTGGTTCGTGCCAGTCATCGCCTACCTCTCCCAGTAGGCAGAGGAGGGACCCGGCGCACGCGCCCAAGCTTGCCACGCCACCTCCCTGCTCGCCTGCTTCACCTGGTCAACGCCTCGACGCCGCGCACGTCTCCTCGGTGCCGCCCCGGACTGCCCGACACCTCACACTCGCCCCTTGCTCTCTCCCTCGCTCCCTCGACGCCATGGCCGACGCAGCCGCGCCCACGCCGTCCTGAAAACCGCAGCCACCGCCGTCCACTCTTGCCTCGCCGCGCCAACAAGCTCCGCCGTCGTCCACTGCTTCGCCTCAACCCATCCCCGAGTGCTCGCTCGCCCCAGAGATGCTGCATCGAGCTCTTCCGATCCGCCATCGCCGGAGATCCCCCTCACCGCCTCGCTCAGCCCTGACCTTCCCCGAGCCCACTTCGACGGTCGTCGCAACCGCCGTGAGCCACTGAACCTTCCCCCCTCTCCGTTATTCCCCTTGTGCGCCATAGCGACCGCACCATGCTCACCCGCACGCGCTGCCGCCTGTTCTCGCCGCCGATGAGTCTCCGGCCATCTAATGGTCCAGCCGTCGTGCCCAGCTTCCTCCCCGCGCCGCGTAGAGCACGTACGTGCCCCGCATGAGCCACCACGGTCGTCACAACGACAACCCCGACCTGTCCCGAGCCCCGGCGACCGCCAAGGTCGACGCCGGCGACGACTCGACCACCCCAGGCCCAACCACCTACACCACTCGACGCGGACGAGTGCCCGCGTCACGTAGATGCCCTCCGCCGGCCAAATGGTTGCCGGAGGAGGAAACCCACACCCCTCCGCCGTCCCTGGCCTTGTCGGCGCCGAGCCCTGGGTCAACTCCGGCGAGTTTGACTCGGGTTGACCCCAGTTTGAACCACCCTGAGTCAATGACATGTGGGGCCAGCTCGTAACTAAAATAGTTTATTTTTTAGTTAGTGCTAATCACACTATTAGGGGTTAATGACCTCGCTAACTAACTCCGTCTCACTGACATGTGGGCCCAGGGCCTAACTAACCTTGTTTAGTGCTAACGAAACACTAACTAACTCTGTTAGTTAGATGTTACACTGACAGATGGGGCCCACCGGTCAGGTTTGACCTGGGCTGGCGCCTTTGACCCGCTGACGTCACACTGACGCCAGGCTGATGCAGTAAATCCTTTTCTGGATTTATTCTTATATAGGAAATTCCAGAAAATAACCAAAACTTCTAAAAATCATAGAAAATAATCTATAACTTAGATTGAAAAGATTTATATATGAAATTTGATCAGAAAAATTCAATCTTTCCATCTGTAATGGTGTCATGCATGACAAAACACTTTAAACTTGCTGTTTAGGTGAAACAAGATAATACACTTATAATGCTTAAGAACATAAGCTCCCATTTGAATCCTTTATTCAAATGGACCCATTTCAACTTGTTTCACATTGCATTAGGTAGGACACCTCATATGGCCATGTCATAGCATGCATAAAATTGTTGCATATTGCCATGTGATGATTGTGCTGTGTGTTGTGTTTCGTGGTAGGTTCTGCCTCCGAGGATATCTCCGAATATCCAACTGAAGGGCAGTACCCTACTACTACTCGATTAGGCAAGAAACCCCATTGATCATATCGATACAATCCCATGTTCTTGCTTCTGCTCTCACTTACTGCTTTAAGACAACAATGTTTCAAACTACTGTGTGCTGCGGCAGTTGAACCCTTATCCTCTGCATTACCTGTCATTGCCACAGTAACTAGATGAAACCCACTAGCATGTGCAGGAGTTGATTGAGCCATGTATGTGTTTCCTACCTTGCTATGCCTGCTATGCATAGAGTTGTGTCAGGTCTGGTTCATCTGGGTGATGGGCTAGAGTGAAATGGTTATGTCGGTGATGTGAGGGATGTGTTGAACATGTCTTGGTAAAGGTATCGATGAGAGGCCATGTAGGAGTACATGGTGGGTTATTTCATTGAGGCCGTCCATAAGAACTGAGATTTGTATGCGTGATTTAAGATTCAGCTACTACCACACATTGGGCCCTGAAATATGACCCCGCTCGACTTACTGACCCCTCTCGTCCTCTGTCTAGGAGTTGCAACTAGTTTCTAGTGTTTGTAGGTTATGTGTTGGCGGCCGTTCGTAGCGCTGACCCTAGGGGTGGGCTATTATGCGGTAGATACACCGTGGCACGGTGTACCGAGTCGCCCGTTTGGTGTCTCGGGAACCCTGCACACATTGTTTGGGGCCGTTGAGGACATCCCGGACGGATTCCCTTGCGGATGGAACCCGAATAGGCGATAAACCTGGACTAGAGACTTGTGCGGTTAGTCAGGTCGTGGTCTACACCCACGTCGGCTTTCGCTTGAAGTCTGCCGAGCACATGTCGTGTGCAGACGCTAAGTGGTGGAAACATGTGTGACGAAGTACACCCCTGCATGGTATAAAACTAGTCGAATAGCCGTGTCCACGGTAAAGGACTACTTGGTTGCCTATACAGTTCATAGACAAGTTAATGGTTACTACTAAAAGACTCAAGATAAGAGTGAGTACGTAGGATGGCCCTCTTGTAGGATGACGTGGGTGGATCCCCAGTGGAGTATTGTGTTGGTGATTAGTGGACTCGTGGGCCATGGTAAGGAGACACCCGTGGGGATACCGTGAGTGAGGCCGCAAAGTGATATGAGGTGTTACCAGCTAGATCGATGTGACTTGGAATCGGGGTCCTGACAGCGTTGGCATCAGAGCCGGACTGCCTGTAGGTTCGTTGAGCCAAACTGGTCGATGTCGAGTCTAGAAATGCTTTAGTTATATGTAGGGGAATTGATTGTGGGAGGGAACGTAAGGCTCTTTTACTCCTTTACCTTATGCCCTCAGATCTGAGTCATTCTCTTCTTTTTCTACGTGGGTTAAGGACTAGGCTCTCTTCCTTCTATCAGGTTCACGTGTTACTAATCCGTAGTAGCTTATAGGATTGTTGTTATAAGCCTCAGTGCAGTTTCTACTACTTCTAGTATGTTGTCAGTTAACCAGAACCTTGATATGATGTTGTTGAGTGGTATTGCAAACTGTTGTGGATGTCTCAAATCTTTTTTCTGAGCATTTACAGCCGTTATGCTGTCCGATTTCTCCTAGGAAATTCTAATGCCTTTGCATTATTCTGTGCTTTCAGATGGCCAATCGTTCCCAGAACCAAGTGGTTTGTCTGACCCGGTGCCTCGATGTACCCGGTCATACGACCATGTTGGTTCGAGTGATGGTCGAGTCAG
The DNA here is from genome assembly GCF_002162155.2 of Triticum dicoccoides. Lineage (NCBI taxonomy): Eukaryota > Viridiplantae > Streptophyta > Magnoliopsida > Poales > Poaceae > Triticum > Triticum dicoccoides. Next base: position 219,055,496 of record NC_041386.1, on the reverse strand, counting down.
GCTATCGGTGGTATCCGGAATATACCGTCGAGGAGCAATTCTGAGACTTCAACCAGAGCCAGTACCTTTGTACCGTCAGGATATATCCCTCTTATCCTAGAGCCACTGAGCCCCTTCACTGTTCCTATGGACTTGGGGTCACTATTGAGATGTCTGTGTAGGATGCAGCTTACTCAATGATGACTATCATTCGAGCCAGGACTGCCTTGCTTCAGAACACCGATTTCCGCTACATGCCAGCCTCACTTCCTAGAGCACACAGGGGTACTATCAGGCTTTATACTATGACTCTACACATGAGGAGTCACTACTCCGCACCACTGCCGAGATGCTCGAGGATAAGGACTGAGGGAGTCCTGGATTAGGGGGTGTCCGGATGGCCGGACTATACCTTCAGCCGGACTCCTGGACTATGAAGATACAAGATTGAAGACTTCGTCCCGTGTCCGGAAGGGACTTTCCTTGGCATGGAAGGCAAGCTTGGCGATACGGATATGTAGATCTCCTACCATTGTAACCGACTTTGTGTAACCCTAACCCTCTCCGGTGTCTATATAAACCGGAGGGTTTTAGTCCGTAGGACAACATACAGAACAACAATCATACCATAGGCTAGCTTCTAGGGTTTAGCCTCTCTGATCTCATGGTAGATCTACTCTTGTACTACCCATATCATCAATATTAATCAAGCAGGACGTAGGGTTTTACCTCCATCAAGAGGGCCCGAACCTGGGTAAAACTTCGTGTCCCTTGCCTCATGTTACCATCCGGCCTAGACGCACAGTTTGGGACCCCCTACCCGAGATCCGCCGGTTTTGACACCGACATTAGTGCTTTCATTGAGAGTTCCTCTGTGTCATCGCCATCAGGCTTGATTGCTCCTACTATCATCGATAGTGATGCGGTCCAGGGTGAAACTTATCTCCCCGGACAGATCTCTGTCTTCGGCGGCTTTACACTGCGGGCCAATTCACTTGGCCATCTGGAGCAGATCGAAAGCTATGCCCCTGACCATCAGGTCAGATTTGGAAGTTTAAACTACACGGCTGACATCCGCGGGGACTTGATCTTCGACCGATTCGAGCCACTGCCGAGCGTGACGCACTGTCACAACGACCATGATCTAGCTCTGCCGCCGAACAATGCCCTGGAGGCAGCACCCGCATCAGCTTCGACCCTTAATTCGGAGCCAACTGCGCCGATCGAGGATGGGTGGTTGGACGCCGCCTCGGGGGATGCGATCCATACAGCGATCGAGCCAAACACCAGCCCTAGACTCCGCAAGACTCGTGACTCCAAGGAGCCGGACTCCTCCCCGGACTCCGAACCCTCCGCGCCCCTGCCGATCGAATCCGATTGGGCGCCGATCATGGAGTTTACCGCCATGGATGTCTTTCAGCACTCGCCTTTCGGCGATATTATGAAGACACTAAAGTCTCTCTCTTTATCAGGAGAGCCCTGGCCGGACTACGGTTAGCAAGGTTGGGATACGGACGATGTAGAAATTCAAAGCCCACCCACCACCCACTTTGTAGCCACTGTCGACGATTTAACCGATATGCTCGACTTCGACTCTGAAAACATCAACGGTATGGATGACGATGCGGGAGGCGAAGAAGAACCACCGCCCACCTCACCATATGACGTATACATGGTGGATGCACCAAAAGATGACGACGAGGAGCGGAAGGACGCACCGAAGGCTTGTTCCCTCGAGAAGCAGTCAAAGCGGCGACGCAAGCGCCGCCCCAAGTCCCGCCTCGACAGAAATAATGATCACACAGACCCAGCACTGGAGCAGGGCGAACCACTGCCGGACAACGGCAATCCGGATAATCAAACCGAACAAACAAATTCTATCAAGGATAATAGTCCGGACGACATAACGCCGGACAGGCACCCGGAGCAGCAGAATGCTGTAAAAGGCTTGTTGCCACTGTGAGAAGTCTTAAAAAGCAAAACCAAAGGCTCAAGGCTGCGCAAGACACACTCCAAATCAGATGGAGTGAAATACTCAACACAGCAGCGAGGTACGGCGACAATCACCCCTCCAAGAGCTACCCAAAGCGGAAGCTGCTGCCTGAATTCGATGAGGAGGCCTCAGACCCCCCACAACAAAATATCAAAGCAGCCACCTGGCCGGATAGACGACCCCTCTACCAACACAGAGCGGCATACAACTCCACTTACAATACAACACGCGACCCATGCGAGGGCTCGCACCCAAAGGACGGCGCAACAAGATCCATCTATGGACCACGCAAGCGCGCCCCAGCATACAATGCAACACAACAAACATCTGAACAACGCGGTACACCCAGCTACAGGGGTGCCGCACACCCCCTATGTTTCACCGATGAGGTGCTGGACCATGAATTTCCAGAGGGATTCAAACCCGTAAACATAGAGGCATACGACGGAACAACAAACCCTGGGGTCTGGATTGAGGACTACATCCTTCATATCCATATTGCTCGAGGAGATGATCTCCATGCCATCAAGTACTTTCCCCTCAAACTCAAAGGGCCAGCTCGTCACTGGCTTAAAGGCCTCCCCGAAAGCTCCATTAGAAGTTGGGAAGAGCTCGAAGACGCCTTTCGGGCAAATTTTCAAGGGACTTATGTCCGACCTCCAGATGCAGACGATTTGGGTCATATAACTCAACAGCCCGGAGAGTCAGCCCGAAAGCTTTGGAACATGTTTCTTACTAAAAAGAACCAGATTGTCAACTGTCCGGACACCGAAGCCTTGGCAGCTTTTAAGCATAGCGTCCGTGACGAATGGCTCGCCAGACACCTCGACCAAAATAAGCCGAGAACGATGGCCGCATTAACAAACCTCATGACCCGCTTTTGTGCGGGTGAGGATAGCTGGCTAGCCAGATGCAGCACCAGCGACCCCAGTACATCTGAAGTTAGAGATGGAAACGGGAAATCACGGCACAACAGCAATAACAAACGCCGAAATAAAGAAGACAGCACGAAGGGCATGACAGTAAATGCCGGATTCAAAAGCTCTCGGCCAGGTCAGCAAAAGCCGCCCTCTAAAGGCAGTAGGGATGAATTGTCCAGCCTCAACAAAATTCTGGACCAAGTATGTCAGATCCATAGTACCCCTGGTAAACCGGCTAATCATACCCACAGAGAATGTTGGGTCTTCAAGCAGTCCGGCAAGCTCAACGCCGTACACAAGGGGGAGGATACACCAAGTGAAGACGAGGAAGAGCCTCCCAAGCAAGACACTGGGGAACAAAAGAAATTTCCACCAGAAGTCAAAACAGTAAACGTGTTACACGTGATCAAGGGAAAAAACAACGCGGCACTCCCAGGAAAACATACCCAAGTGCCTGTCACCGCGAAGTCCTGCCACTGGTCGTCTCAACCGATCACTTTCGACCATCGCGATTACTCAGCAAGTATCCGACACACAGGATGGGCTGCCCTGGTATTAGACCCAGTAATTGGCGGATATCACTTCACACGAGTCTTGATGGATGGTGACAGCAGTCTAAACCTAATATATCAGGATACAATCCGCGGGATGGGGTTAAACCCAACAAAAATTTGCCACAGCAATACTACCTTTAAAGGAGTAACGCCAGGCCCAGGGGCTCATTGTACGGGCTCCCTCCTACTACAAGTTATATTCGGCTCCCCCGATAACTTCCGTCGTGAGCATTTAACCTTCCACATCGCTCCGTTCCAAAGTGGCTATCAAGCACTGCTCGGACGCGAAGCCTTCGCTCGCTTTAATGCAATACCACACTACGCCTCCCTCACACTCAAGATGCCCGGTCCACGTGGCATCATTTCAGTGAAAGGAAATATCAAGCGATCTCTGCGCGTCGAAGAGAGTGCGGCTGCCTTGGCAGCCGCACACTAAAGGCGCCCGGACCAGCGAAAGCATCCAATAGGTCGTCAAGACCTCAGACACAACTAATCAAGTCCATCGCCGCTATTTATACCGAATAAATGGTCACACCCCTATTTGTCAATACAAGGGGCTCAATGCGCGTAGACAAGTGGCAATTTCTTCTCATCTTGAATTATACATGGTTTCTTTAAAAACTATCCTTTTTGCATGACAACTTTTTCACCTAAATTCCTCTCTTTTACAGACGATCATCGTGCTACACCCGTCCAGGATACGGCACAATGGAGACACAGGCGCAGACATGCAGCAGGGACCCGCCCCAAGGATTCTTTTTAGATTAAGACCCTGCGTAAACCTTTTTTACCGTCTCTTGTTGATGCATATCCACCATTGAGAAGGATGCTGACGTCTTGGCATGTGGCCACGCCAGAACAATGCACATACCTGGACACAAGGGGCTTCTTACAAAGGCCATTGTTTAGGCCCGGTTTATACCACAAAGACCAAATACCTTAGGGAGTGTTCGGCGTCGTGAGTTTGGCCCTATATGCATCAGCTCCGAATCATTGTCTTTGGTCAAATGTTGGGTTTGCCCGGCTCCTGTGTTTTGGTGCCTTACGTTCCGCTTTATTGGCTAAGGTAGCACCAGGAGAACTACTGCTATTGTGCCCTAGTTCATCCGGACGAGCACCTTAGTAGAGAAAGCCGAAAACTGACTATCATGATATAGCGTGAGACTGGTCAACCACTCGATGAGCTGTTGGAATGTTAGAATTCCTCCGCCTTAACGAAGGGCCGTTTTCTGGCCAGGCATGTACGCACCCTGGGATCGGGAGAGTGCGGAGCCACCAGGGGCTATCTAGTAGCCCCACTGTCAAACTCCTATGGCTAAGTGAAAGTGTTAAAGCATTATAGTCCGGTTGCCTCGCTCGCTCCGCTATCACCTCCTTAGTAGGACCAAGACGTTGGGTTAAGTGTGAACGCGTGTTTTTTGCGAGCACCTCCACATTATATGCGTGGGGGTCGAAGCCGACGTCTGCAATCTTTCAGGTTATACACATGTATATGTAAATGGCCGCCCAGGAGGCATCATATTAGTTTCAGGCAAAAGTATAAAAATAGCCTTATAAAAATTTATAAAAGCATTTCACTTACAATGAGATTACATATCACTCAAACATAATATTTTTCGAGCACTGGGTCTCTATCAAACGAGCAACCTCAAGAACTTCTTCAAAGTAGTGCTCAACAGTCCTTCGACCTATGCTTTAACACGAGCGAAGGCCATGCGTATGGAGATTTTCAACTCTCGTGCTGATCACTGGGCCACTTTGACTCGGTTTGCACCTGCGGTGCAGGCAGGATACATGGACCTGAGGGACTTGTACCCTGTACGGTTTGGATTGCCAGATTGTATGGAGTGGCGTGATGTAGGAGGCATCACCCCTCCTCGTGGTCCCTGTCTGCCACCGTCTGTGGGACCAAGGCCACATCCGAGTCCCTATGGTCCATAGGCTCCGCAGGACTGTCTATTCCCAGATGATCATGTTCCACTTCCAGGCTTTGGTGGTGACTTTTATGAGGATTACTATGGAGCCGTCTGAGCTAGTAGTAGTTTCACTAGTACTGTAATAGTTGTATCCTCCACAGTCCTGCGTGACCGTGGGATACGACTTGGTGTGTATCACGCTCCGGAGGTGTAGAAAAATAATGTATAGGAGCTTGGAATGCCTCCGATGAGATGTAATGTCTTTCACCGTAGTTGTACTCTAGCCTGGGCTTGTACTAAACTATGTACAGTGTGTATGACCAATGATATATATATGGCAGTGTCTATATTACCATGTTGTGCAATGAACATCTTAGCATTCCATGTTATCCATTACATTCTGCACTTCCTTGCCAAGTTTGTGCCATCCTTGTCTAAACCGTTGTCTTGTTTTTCCTAGGATGGTCAACACCCGCAGCAACCCTGCTGCCCCGGAGCAGGGAGAAGCCAGTGCAGCTAGGGGTGAAAATCTGCCTCACCCGCCTTCTCTGGCCGAAGTTATTCTGGAGGCGGAAAGAAACAAGCGTGAGACTAACCGCTTGCTGGAGCGGATTGAGCAGAACACTGCACGTCAACAGCGAAATGACTTGGTGTCAATCAATGACTTTATCAAGTTGTACCCACCAAAGTTTAATCATTCCGTTGAGCCCCTCGATGCGGATGACTGGCTTCGCAGCATCATCCACAAGCTACGTTCTGCCAACATGGCCGAAGCTGATAAGGTTACCTATGCTGCCTATCACCTCAAAGGCCCTGCTAGCCTTTGGTGGGAAAACTTTGAGGCTATGTGCCCGGTCGGTCGAATCACTACTTGGGCTGAATTCAGTGAGGCTTTCCATGAGCATCACATCCCGGAAGGTCTCATAGATCGCAAGAGGGAAGAGTTCTGCAATTTTACTCAAGGCAGACTGACTGTAGATGCATATAGTCGTGAGTTTGGGAATCTGGCATGATATGCTCCTGAAGAGGTATCCACCGATGCTAAGAAGCAGGCAAGGTTCCGCAAGGGACTTAGCCCCGAGCTTCGCCGCGATCTTCGTCTGCACGAGTGCACCTCCTTCCAAAAGTTGGTCAATAAGGCCATCAGTGCTGAGACAGGCCAGTCTGACTATGACGCTTCACACAAGCACTCTCGTGATTTTGGCTCTTCATCCGACTCTGGATCTCAGAAGCGCCGGGTGCGGATTCCAAGCACAGCGCTGCCACCCAGGTTCATTCCCAGGCCATCCTTTGAGGCGCCTCGCCCCAACCAGTAGTTTGCACCGCCTAAACCCTATGGTGGCCCCGCTGCTAGTGCTGCTCCATGCCCCAATGTTGTGACATGTTTCAAGTGTGGAGAGCCGGGTCACTACAGTCGAGAGTGTCCCCAGAACAACAACCCCAATCAGTCGGGAAAGTCCGTTGGCCGTGGTAAGCCAGCGGGAAAGACATTCTACGCCAAGCCAGCCACCACTGCACGTGGCCATGTCAACTATGTCTCAGCTGAGGAGGCTCATGAGGATCCTAACGTCGTCCTTGGTGCGCTCCTTGTTAATTGCCATCCGGCATATGTTCTTTTCGATACCGGAGCATCTCATTCATTCATATCTGAGAACTATGCTCGATTGCATAACACGACATTCTATGACATGCCCACTTCCATGGTAATTCAAACTCCGGGTTCCAAATGGCAAACTTCTAGAGTAAGCCATGGGAATGAAATTCTTGTCGATAGACTTGCCTTCCTTGCATCTTTAATAGCTCTCAAGTCCTCGGACATAAACATCATCTTGGGTATGGACTGGATGTCAGCTCATTATGCTAAGATTGATTGTGCCACTAGAACCGTTCAACTTACTCACCCATCGGGCAAGACAATCAATGTCTTAACTCGAGTGGCCAAGCGCCAGCTTTACTCCCTAAATGCCAACCCCCTTCCAGACCTTGAAGATATTACGATAGTCCGAGACTTTCCGAATGTCTTTCTAGAAGAACTGCCAGGTGTTCCACCTGACAGGGATGTTGAGTTTGTGATAGACCTTGTTCCAGGAACCATCCCAATTTCTAGGAGACCCTATAAGATGGCACCTTTAGAACTAGCCGAGCTTAAGAACCAACTCGATGAGTCCTTGAAAAAGGGTTTCATCCGTCCTAGTTCCTCTCCTTTGGCTTGCCCCGTCCTCTTCGTCAAGAAGAAGGATGGAACGGATCGGATGGTTGTAGATTACTGACCTGTCAACTTGGTCACTATCAAGAACAAGTATCCGCTTCCTAGGATCAATGATCTGTATGACTAGCTCGCTGGATCCTCAGTCTTTTCCAAGATGGATTTGAGGTTGGGCTACCATCAAATCAAAATCAGAAACGGGGACATTCCCAAAACGGCATTTGTTACTCGCTATGGCCAATACGAGTACACCGTCATGTCCTTCGGTTTAACCAATGCCCCAGCCACCTTCTCTTGGTTAATGAACTCAGTCTTCATGGAGTATTTGGATAAATTCGTCGTAGTATACCTCGATGATATAGTCATCTACTCCAAGAGTGAGGAGGAACATGCCGAACATCTAAGGCTGGTATTGATGAAACTTCGAGAGCATCGCCTTTATGCCAAATTCTTCAAGTGTGAATTTTGATTGCCAGAAGTGACCTATCTAGGCCATGTAATCTCTGGTAAGGGTATTGTTGTCAATCCCGAGCGAGTTCAAGCCGTCCTTGATTGGACTCCACCTGAAACGGTCAAGCAAGTTCGGAGCTTCCTTGGCTTAGCGAGCTATTGTCGCTGCTTCGTCGAGAATTTCTCCAAGGTTGCTAAACCTCTAACTGAACTCCTCAAGAAAGATAAAAAGTTCGAGTGGACCCCACAATGTGAGTTCAGCTTTCAGGAACTGAAAAGACGCCTAACATCTGCTCCCGTACTGGTACCACCAGATTTCTCCAAGGACTTTATTATCTATTGCGACGCCTCGCGACAAGGACTAGGTTGCATACTCATGCAAGATCGTCAGGTAATTGCCTATGCCTCACGGCAATTACACCCCCATGAGGAAAAGTATCCCACACATGATCTAGACTTGCAGCTGTAGTCCATGCACTTAAAACTTGGCGACATTACCTTCTCGGTAATCGTTGCGAGATCTTCACCGATCACCAAAGTTTAAAATATATCTTCACCCAACCAGATTTGAATCTCAGGCAAAGACGTTGGGTCGAGTTGATCTCGGATTATGACTTAGGAATAACTTACAGCCCACGCAAACCCAATGTCATGGCTAATGCGCAAAGTCGTAAATCTTATTGTAACAACCTGATGTTACAACAAAGTCAACCACTTCTCCATGAAGAATTTCGTAAGCTTAATCTTCACATTGTTCCTCGAGGATTCCTATCCACCCTGGTGGCGAAGCCTAACCTTACGGATCAAATCATAGCTGCCCAGAAGCGTGATAAGGGCATATCCCGGATTAAGGAAAACATCGCTAGCGGAGTTGCTAAATGTTTTTCCATGGATGAGCGAGGTGTTGTTTTATTTGAGAACCGCTTGGTGGTTCCCAAGAAACAACATCTGCGCCAGTTGATTCTTAAGGAAGCTCATGATTCCCCTCTCACCATTCATCCTGGTAGTACTAAAATGTATCAAGACCTACGCCAGAGGTTTTGGTGGACTAGGATGAAGAGAGAAATTGCTCAATACATTGCTAGTTGGGACGTCTGTCATCGTGTTAAAGCAGAGCATCAACGGCCTGCTGGCACCCTTCAACCTTTGGCTATTCCTGATTGGAAATGGGATAAAATCAGTATGGATTTCATTACTGGGTTTCCCAGGACCAAGAGAGGGAATAATGCCATCTTCGTCGTGATCGACCGTCTTTCCAAGGTGGCCCACTTTCTACCTGTTCATGAGAGTATCACCGCTAGCCAGCTAGCTGACTTATACATCTCCCGAATAGTGTCTCTTCATGGTGTCCCATTGGAAATTAACTCAGACCGTGGGAGTCTCTTCACCACTCGATTTTGGGAAAGTTTCCAAAATGCTATGGGAACTTGTCTCTCTTTTAGCACCGCCTTCCACCCCCAATCAAGTGGTCAAGTAGAGCGAGTAAATCAAATTATGGAAGATATGCTCCGAGCTTCTGTCATCTCATTCGGAATGGATTGGGAGAAATGCCTTCCATTCGCGGAGTTCGCTTATAACAATAGTTATCAAGCTAGCTTAGGCAAAGCTCCTTTCGAAGTTCTCTATGGATGAAAATGTCGAACGCCCCTTAACTGGTCAAAAACGGGGAAAGACAACTCTTTGGCCCGGATATGATCCAGGAAGCAGAAGAGCAGGTTCGCGTTATTCGTGAGAAATTGAAAACATCCCAATCTCGTCAAAAGAGCCAATATGACCGTAAACATAAGCTCATGACTTATGAAGTCGACGAGAAGGCTTACCTTCGGGTCACTCCGTTAAAGGGAACCCATCGATTCGGTATCAAAGGCAAATTGGCTCCTCGTTACATTGGACCCTTTCGCATCTTGCCAAATGGGGAGAAGTTGCCTACCAATTGGAACTACCACCACATATTTCCAGAGTTCATGATGTCTTCCACGTTTCTCAACTCAGGCGTTGCTCTGCGGATCCTATCCGTGGAGTGGACCATGAAACGCTTGATCTACAAGATAATCTCTCTTATCGGGAATATCCCGTTCGTATCCTTGATCAAGCCGAGCTTACCACTCGACGCCATAACATCAAGTTTCTCAAGGTTCAATGGTCACACCATTCCGAGAAAGAAGCCACTTGGGAAAGGGAGGATCGTCTTCGACTCGAGTACCCCACCTTCTTCCCAACGGATCCTAAATCTCGGGACGAGATTCTTTTAAGTGGGGGTGAGTTGTCACACCCTAGCTAGTTCATGCATTAGAGTGTTGCATCATGTTTAATTTCCCAGAAAACTGAAATGGGGATGACAGAACCCCCAGCAGCCCCTGGAACAACTAGGGTTTACTAAAAACTTTTTCAATGAACCTGAAATGCCAAAAGCCCACCCTTTTTGTTTTGGGTTAAAACCTTTGACAAAAATGGTGCACATTTTTCTAGGACATCTTAAGGTCATTGGATTAATTCATATAGTATTTGCATTTGGGCATTTAAATGCTATAAAATATTTTAAATGCTCAAATAATCATAAACTAAAATGTTTACTGTTGGATATATTCTAAGCAGTAGCCATGACTAGTTTTATGATTATTGGAAATGCCCTGGCATTTTTAATAAAGCCCTGAAGTTATAGAAATAATAGAAAATAAATAAAAACAGAAAAAGAGAGGGATAGGAAGTAACCTGGTGCAGCCCACTGGCCGGCCCAGCACTGTGCTGGCCCATGCCAGTCACCGCCTACCTCTGCCAGTAGGCAAAGGAGGGACACGGCGCACACGCCCGAGCTTGCCCCGCCACCTCCCTGCTCGCCTGCTTCACCTGGTCACCGCCTCGACACCGTGCATGTCTCCTCGGTGCCGCCCCGGACTACCCGACACCTCACACTCCCCCTTCTCTCTCACTCGCTCCCTCGACGCCATGGCCGACGCAGCCGCGCCCGCACCATCGTGAAAATTGCAGCCATCGCCGTCCACTCGTCGCCTCGCCGTGCCAACAAGCTCCACCGTCGTCCACTGCTTCGCCTCGACCCACCCCCGAGCGCTCGCTCGCCCCGGAGACGCTGCACCGAGCTCTTCCCGATCCGCCATCGCTGGAGATCCCCCTCGCCGCCTCGCTTAGCTCCGACCTTCCCCGAGCCCACTTTGACGATCGTCGCAACCGCCGTGAGACACTGAACCTTCTCCCCCTCTCCGTTTTTCCCCTTGTGCGCCATCGCGACCGCACCATGCTCACCCCGCACGCGCCGCCGCCTGTGCTCGCCGCCGATGAGTCTCCGGCCATCTAATGGTCCGGCCGTCGTGCCCAGCTTCCTCCCCGCGCCGCGTAGAGCATGTACGTGCCCCGCATGAGCCACCACGGCCATCACAACGACGACCCCGACCTCACACGAGCCCCGGCGACCGCCAAGGTTGACGTTGGCGACGACTCCGGCCACCCCATGCCCAACCACCTACACCACTCGACGCGGACGAGTGCCCACGTCACGTAGATGCCCTCCGCCAGCCAAATGGTCGCCGGAGGAGGAAACCCGCACCCCTCCGCCGTCCCTGGCCTTGCCGGCGACGAGCCTCGGGTCAACTCCGGCGAGTTTGACCCGGGTTGACCCCAGTTTGAACCCCCCTGAGTCAATGACATGTGGGGCCGGCACCTAACTAAAATAGTTTGATTTTTAGTTAGTGCTAATCACACTGTTAGGGGTTAATGACCTCGCTAACTAACTCCGTCTCACTGACATGTGGGCCCAGGGCCAAACTAACCTAGTTTAGTGCTAACGAAACACTAACTAACTCTGTTAGTTAGATGTTACACTGACAGATGAGGCCCACCAGTCAGGTTTGACCTGGGCTGGCGCCTTTGACCCGCTAACCTCACACTGACGCCAGGCTGACGCAGTAAATCCTTTTCTGGATTTATTCTTATGTAGGAAATTCCAAAAAATAACCAAAACTTCTAAAAATCATAGAAAATAATCTGTAACTCAGATTGAAAAGATTTATATATGAAATTTGATCAGAAAAATTCAATATTTCCATCTATAATGGTTTCATGCATGACAAACACACTTTAACCTTGCTGTTTAGGTGAAACAAGATAAAACACTTATAATGCTTAAGAACGTAAGCTCCCATTTGAATCCTTGATTCAAATGGACCCATTTCAACTTGTTTCACATTACATTAGGCAGAACACCTCATATGGCCATGTCATAGAATGCATCATATTGTTGCATATTGCCATGTGATGATTGTGCTCTGTGTTGTCTTTTGTGGTAGGTTCTGCCTCCGAGGATATCTCCGAATATCGAACTAAAGGGCAGTACCCTACTACTACTCCATCAGGCAAGCAGCCCCATTGATCATATCGATTCAATCCCATGTTCTCGCTTCTGCTCTCACTTACTACATTAAGACAACAACATTTCAAACTGCTATGTTCTGCGGTAGTTGAACCCTTATCCTCTACATGACCTGTCATTGCCACAGTAACTAGATGAAACCCACTAGCATGTGTAGAAGTTGATTGAGCCATGTATGTGTTTCTTACCTTGCTATGCCTGCTATGCTTAGAGTTGTGTCAGGTCTGGTTCATCTGGGTGATGGGCTAGAGTGAAATGATTATGTTGGTAATGTGAGGGATGTGTTGAACATGTCTTGGTAAAGGTATCGATGAGAGGCCATGTAGGAGTACATGGTGGGTTGTTTCATTGAGGCCGTCCATAAGAACTGAGATCTGTATGCGTGATTTAAGATTCGGCTACTACCACACATTGGGTCCTGAAATATGACCCCGCTCGACTTACTGACCCCTCTCGTCCTCTGTCCAGGAGTTGCAAGTAGTTTCTGGTGTTTGTAGGTTATGTGTTGGCGGCCGTGCGTAGTGCTGACCCTAAGGGTGGGCTATGCTGCGGTAGATACACCATGGCACGGTGTACCGAGTCACCCGTTTGGTGTCTCGGGAACCCTGCACACATCTTTTGGGGCCGTTGAGGACACCCCTGCCGGATTTCCTTGCGGATGGAACCTGAATAGGCGATAAACCTGGACTAGAATCTTGTGCGGTTAGTCAAGTCGTGGTCTACACCCACATCGGCTTTCGCATGAAGTCTGCCGAGCACATGTCATGTGCAGACGCTAAGTAGTGGAAACATGTGTGACGAAGTACACCCCTGCAGGGTATAAAACTATTCGAATAGCCGCATTCGCGGTAAAGGACTACTTGGTTGCCTATACAGTTCATAGACAAGTTAATGGTTTCTACTAAAAGACTCAAGATAAGTGTGAGTACCGAGGATGGCCCTCTCGTAGGAATACGAGGGAGGATCCCCGGTGGAGTATTGTGTTGGTGATTAGTGGACTCGTGTGCGGAAACTATTTTACAATGGTGTCTCGTAGGATAGCTTAGCCAAGAGTCAAAGTTGGCTTGCTGCAATAACTCCCCCACCTTCTTGAGAATGAGCATGTATAGTAGGTTCTGTTGTAAGACTTGTTGAGTACCTTTGTACTCATGTTGCTTAATTACTGTTTCAGACGACAACACCGCCCCCTCCGATGGGTTTTATGTAGACCTCGACGACGATGAGTAACTTGCCACCCAGGTGGTGATTCTGGCCATGGAGGGCCCTATGTAGATAGTCAGGCTTCGACAAGCCTTCTTTCTTTCTAGTGTCTGTACTCAGACTATTTGCTTCCACATGTGCTTGTATGCTTGTATGATTGTATGACTTGAGTGTCAGGTCATGTGACCCCTACCTGTATGAACATGTTATGTATGGCTCTCTGGAGCCTTTAAATAAAGTACTTGAGTTGTAGAGTTTTGTTGTGATGCCATGTTGTATTTGCACATATCGAGCATATTGTGTGTATGATTGAAATTCTTGGTATGTGTGGGATCCGACAATCTAGTTGTTTATCATTGGCAGCCTCTCTTATGGGGAAATGTAGTCTAGTGCCCCTTGAGCCATAGTAGTCCGCTACAGCCCGGTTCACCGGAGTCCTGCTAGCCCAGCACTACTGCTCAGGACACTTGACTGGCCGGCATGTGTTTCACTTCGTTCCTATGTCTGTCCCTTCGGGGAAATGTCACGCGGTGACATCCGGAGTCCTGTTAGCCCAGTGCTATAGCCCGGATTCACTCGCTAATGACCGACATGCTCGATGTGATTCATGTATGCCTGTCCCCATAGGTTAGTGCCGCTTTGGGTTCACGACTAGCCATGTCGGCCCGGGTTCTCTGTCATATGGATACTAGCGACACTATCATATACGTGAGCCAAAAGGCGCAAACGGTCCCAGGCCATGGTAAGGCGACACCCGTGGGGATACCGTGCATGAGGCCGCAAAGTGATATGAGGCATTACCGGCTAGATCGATGTGACTTGGAATCGGGGTCCTGACAACTATACAGTCACCGGACTTCAGAATATGATCATTACGGTCACCATATACATTCTCGTGGTGATCATACGGTATCTAGCTCACGATACGTCTCCGTATTTTGTTGATGACACTTACGGCCATTATATTTGATGTGTGCTCCGTATTTTGTTGACGACACTTACGGTCATTGTATTTAGAGCGAAAGCACGATATGGTCACTGGACTTCAGAATAAACTCATCACTATCACCACATACATTTTGTGGTGCTAACCAACCTATGGTTGGATGGTTAGGAGGACAGTGGTTTCCCGAGCCCACCAGGGTTAAAGTCCTGGTGCTTGCATTTATCCTAGATTAATTTCAGTATTTTCCAGCGATGTGCGTTTAGTGGGTGGACACATTCCCCTATACTATAAGGCACCTATGGTGACTTCGTGAAATCTGAAGATCATGTGCTAGCTCACTCTCTCGAAGGTGCTCATAGGGGTAGGGTCTGCGTGTGCGCGCTTATAGTGGTGAGTGCTTGCGCGTATATATGAGCACTTGCGTCTATACCGTGTTAAAAAATACATGTCGTGATTATACGGTCACTCGCTCACCTGTATAACTCTGTATTTTGTTGATGACACGATCAATTGACCAGTCAAATGTTCCACAACTAGTGTTGCATCATCGGCCCACGTAACCATCGGGCCCACCTGTCAGCGCGTATATGAAAGAAAGAAATGGTAGTTTGAGTCTGTACAATGTTCATAAAATACATTTTATGGTGGTCATGCGGTCACTGGCTCACCATATAGCTCCGTAATTTGTTGATGACACGATCAATTGACCAGTCAAACGATCCACATTCAGCAGTGCACATTACCATAGGGCCCACCCATCAGCGCATATATGAAAGACATAAATGGTAATGAATTAATTAGTGGTCGGTGGGGATTCGAAGTCGTGAGACCTCTGGTTGGTAGTCGCCGTCGGTGGGAGGGGGGCGGTGATTGGGCGGTGGCGTGGGGATCGCCGGAGAAAAAGCTCGGCGCGGGGGCCTAGAGGGATGGCCGGGGCAGCGGCGGACCGGTGGTGGGGAGTGGTTTTGGGGCGGGCGGGGCGTCTCAGGGGGGTGGAGGTTGAAGATAAACTGCAGGCCCTTGATTTCGTATCCAACGGCTGGAAAATCTACTGACCAGAGATGAAAAAGTCAGCCGACTGACGTTTAGCCTCACCCCGCACGTACACATGCATGCACGCAACACTCGCACGAACACACGCACACCTGCAGGCGAGCAACACTGACACGTACACATGCACTCAGGAACACACGGACGCATGCAGGCATGCAACACTGACAGATACACATGCACTCACGAATACACGCACGCACGCACACATGCATGCAACACTGAAACATACGCATGCACGCATGCAACACTCGCACGCCTGCATGCACACATCACACAACGCAACACACACGCTCAACCTATACGTGCATGCACCCTTTGTTAAGGACATGGATTTTTACGGGTATTAATCAATCTTATCTATGATAAGCAGAACATTGATGTTTGCAGCGGTCTTTATGAATCACAACGTATTGAATGGGCTATCAACGTATATATGAAGATTTTAAAACTCTCTATTATATAGTAGGCTTATCTACATGAAATAGATGACGTCACACTCAATGAACAATCATCGGTTTATGAAATGCCCGCTTCTGACCGCCCTGGCCTCCCAAAAGCTCCGCTGCCGTGCGCTTCCTGTGTTGAGTCATTGCCATGCAGGCCAGGTACCCAAAGAGCGCACACATTAGAACGACACGGTGTCGTACGTTAGAGTCGAGGGTGCCACTCGCTGCATGCCCGGCTGAACATGCCTCCTTGCCGCATTCAAAGGCCTCGATGAAACCCATGTGGAAGCCGAGAAACCCACTCTGGACACACGTCCGTTCATGTGAATGGGAGGGACTACTACAACCCTTCCAAAAGAACTGTAGTACTAATGGTATCGTACTCCCTCCGTTCACCATCTCACATGCTCAGTTTTTTCATTTGATAAGAGGCAATCCATGTGGGGCCTACCTTAGAGGCAAGGCTATATACACTGTAGATGCTCTGTACTTTTGATGAGTCTCGTCAACTCGCATAACGAGGAGAAGCTTGCTTAGTACACCGTCTCCTCTGCCCACAGGCACGGTGGCTCGCAGGATGAGGAGAAGCTTGCTTACTACGCCTACGCCCGCTCCCTCGCCCACGCACGCGGTGGCTCACAGGACAAGGAGCAAATTTTACTACTCCCTCCGTTTACTCCTTGTCCCTACCTTGGTTGGAGAGATTATCATATTGTTTTAAATATGTCTATTAGTAGTAGGAGTAGTACAGTGGTACATAGGAGTAGTACTACAACAATTTCCTTGGAGTTCGTGGTGCAGCAAGCTATCCTAGGCTATGTTACTACTCCCTCCTTTCCGGTTTATGGCTCAATTTCAAAATCTCTCCATCCAAGATAAACGGCGAGTGGTGGAATTAATTTCATAGTTTGCACAAGTAATTAGTAAGCTCGTTTTTCTCAAGAAGTTATGTTTACCGATGCATTAATTACAACGAATGCATGCATAACCACTAAATTTCCATGAACTTCTACATGCATTGGTGAGTTTTCCCTTGACACTGCTTGCATCAGGTGATTTAACGCACCTCAAAATCCAAACACGTGATGGTACTACTACTAGTAGAATTGAGACTTATAAAACAGAAAAACGATTTTTTTAGATGAGCCCTATAAACCGGAAAGGAGGGACTAGTAAGTATTACGACCTCCATAGTGGGTACGTACTCCGTAAAATCAGATTTTCCCAAAACTAAGTCACTCAACCTTTATTTGCTTGTTTCCCTTCCTGCCTCGTTGCCTTGAACATACTATGGCAAACTCCGCTGCCTGCCGCACGGGAAAAGACCCGCCCTCGCCTTTTTAGTCCGGGTTTGTATCGATGGATCGCGCAAAGTAGCAAAAACCAAGCCGTGTCTTGTTCTCCTCCGTCGACCCTCGCTTTCATGAATTCTGTACTTCCACTTGCCGACATGTGGGACATATAGCAACTGGGTCGATCTGTCATGCACCAAATAACAGTGCAGAACAACAAGGGATGCACCGTAGTCGTAGCGCCCCAGTAGTAGTAATGACACGTGGGACCACATGACAGGCCATGCTCCCCTGCCCACCGCTCAGTAAAATCACCTCATTTTTACTAGTTCCTCCATACTGGTTTATAGGGCATGCATGTCGTTCTAGGTTGAGAATTTAACTAGCTATATATGTGATGAACAATATATGTTTAGAAACTCCATCCTCTTAAGAATCCAATGATATAGTTTTTGTGACATAGTAACTCATATTTAGTTCATCAAATGGATGACCTAGAACTACATGCATGCCCTATAAACCAAGATGGAGTAGTATCTTTTTATATTAATATAGTAGGGATTCACCAAGGAGCAAAACCAAGTGGTAGGCTGCTCCTGTCGTGTTGGTTTAGCAACTCAAGCAGGGTCAGTCCGCACACAAAATGGCGACACACTTAACAGGACCCCTTTGGCCAACATGTGGCTCATCCACCATCTTGTTCCACGTGCGATGCACCAAATTATATTTTTGAGCAGCGGTTAGACTTGGAGGCACCCCGGTCGTAGCGCTGCAGTAGTAGTAAATGAGCGATGAGGGGTCAAATCCCAAAGCCCCACCTTTCCCGCATTAAGCTGGACGGACGAAGCAACCATCATTTCACTCTTGGGCGCAAGAGTATACCGAAAAGAGAAAACCAATGATGCGTGCGGCAGCTACCTGAGGGCACCCTAGGGTAGGAGCCTCCACTACAAATCCTTTTTCTGAAAGGGCCTCCACTACAAATCCGCTTCTCCCTCATCCTCTTGAAGAAAATCGATGATGCGTGCGGCGGTAGGGTTTGTAGGAGTACCACGGCGTGCGGGGCCACGTCATAGTAAACGGGAGAGGGATTGAGTTTGTGTCGACACCTTAATATGTGTGGGCCGCTTGGTTTGACGGGAACAAGGCAGCATTGTAGGTTCGGGGACCAGTGGAGATATACGTACAAAAAATTGTGGACGTAGGTTCGACTGAAAGGCAATGATGAATGGGCCCTACATTTTGATATACCCGTGGCCACGTGAAATTTGCTACTCTACTCAAAATAATGCATAAAAGTTCCTCCACAAACATCTATAACTAATGGGAACACTACTGCAGGATGCTGCTAACGCGACACTATGATTAGAGACCCTTCGACGACACTGTGTGTGATGCAATAATTGCAAATGTTGGTGTAAAAGAACCGTCAAAAAAGGTGCAAAACATTTGTGATGGCGGAGCCATCAAACACAGTTCAGATTTTAGTTGCGTATGCGATTCAGGGCAAACGGTTCAGTTCAATGAACTGTTTGCGATGAGGCAGAACAAAAGAAACGGGTAGCCAGATGAACGCGTGTGCGATATACAGCATACGGTTCACTCGGATGAACTATTTGTGATGAGGAGGAATAATAGAAACGGGCAGCTAGATATAGGTGTGTGCGATTGAGGGCATATGGTTCAGAAGGATTAATTGTTTGTGATTAGGCAAAAGAATAGAAATGGGTCACCAAGATCAAAGTGTCTGCAATTGATGGCATACACATCACACGGATGAACTTTTGCGATCAGCCACAATAAACAGAAACAGTTAGATAGATCAACATGTGTGCGCTAGACGGACACACACATTCTAATTAAAAGAAGCGTCCGATGGTAATGACAAGCGCGCACGGTTATTGGAATAAGACGTGTGCTGACATTGCCTATTGCAATGCTCCCTATGGTGCAAACGCCACGTACATGGCCGAGAAGGCATACGTGCCCATGTTACGCCTTCCGGGAATAGTGCCACACTTATAAGCGTCACTAAATTTTGAGCATGCGTCCCATCACATTGCAAATTGCAAACCTGTTCACACCGATCAAAACCTAAATGGTTTCCCATTTAGGAGCATATTAGTACTAGATTATAAATACTACTACTCCAAGATGACTGCACATTCCTCCTCAACTCCTCATCCACAAAAACAAACAAGTCATTCATCATCGTCCCCTTGCGTCAGCCATGGCCAGCGTGAGTTCTGGGTTGAGAGATTGCCACCAGCGAGATGCGAGCATGGAAGCGGAAGCACAAGAGATGTCCCGCCTCCCCGCGAACTCAGTCGGCATGTGCCGCCGCGTGGCCGTAGCAGCACAGAGGTCCTGCCACGCCGCTGAAGCAGCACGCAGGTCCCGCCGCACCGTTGATGCGGCAGACTGATCCATCCGCGCCACGGAAGCAGAAGAGATGTCCCTCTGCACCATGAATGTAGCAAAGATGTCCTCCCGTGTCGCGGCAGCCTGGGAAAATGTCTCACGGGTAGGCGAGGACACTTATAGGTGCATGCATGTAATCGTCCATAGCCAGATGGATCACATCTCCGACTGGGCGAGGTTGCAGGACAACATGAAAGCCTCTTTTGCTGGCGTCATCTGGCAACTAAATGAGAGCAGTGCGAAGCTCCGGGCCGAGAGCAACCTGCTGAGGGCAAAGATCATCAGAAGTGCGGAGCAGCAGGAGGAGACCATTGCCTTGTTGAAGAGGACCGGCATCATCGTCAAGAAATTTATGGATGAGAATGCCATGCTGCGCATCGAGCATAGAAGGCTGGTGCAGCAATCCGTGGATGCTGTCAAGTAGCATCTTGAGGACAAGAAAGAGCTCATCGCCGCTTGCTGCGGATACTAGTTCCTGCGGCCTGCAATGACGCATCAAGAAAGTAGAATCAGCAAGCCAGATTGTTGTCTTCCTTCTTCTTTTGCCCTTGTGTATTTCGGGCGTTGCCGCATGTGGCTTTTTTTAATTATGTTCCTTTTTTGCAGGGATTTTAATTATGTTCCTAAATACGTAAGACAATTATTGTCCATGCTTGCTATAAGTCGCAGTCGATGCTATATACGTCTGTCGGATCTTACATCAAGAACCGGGCAAAACTTTCTTTTCAGATTTTCATTTTTCTCTCTTAAATCTCAGTCTAGTGAGACATGTAGGCACGCCGTAGAACAGGGGCTCGAGCACCATTAATGGAGATGTTGGGAGGGAGGTGCATGGTGGGTAGAGGTCAAAGGGCTCTCCTCCCGATGAGCACGCGCAGGGGTCTAATCGAACGCCTCCCGTCCTCAAATAGCTACCCCGCATGGCACCTCCTAGCCAAAAAAAGAAGGGGACGCATGGCGGCATGTAATCGGTACGTAGAACGCCCACGGTTTCAATAATACTTGTGTTTTCGATATGTAACGTGATAACACTTCTTCCAAAATCAGACAGAAAAATTACCACAGCATGTCGATGCCATGTCATGACACCATGCCAAGTTTCATGATTTTCAGGCGTGTTTTGGATTTACATGAATTAAAAAACCAAGTTTCTCAATCTTTTCGGCCGAGCCACGATGCCCACATGTTTGAATTTCATTCCCATTTCTTGCATGGGACCTAGAAATACACCCAAGGACATACATGTGATTTTTGAACCAACTTTGGTGCACTGGAGCATCTGCTTGTAGTTCAAATTTGAATTATGCACACTAATGCACACAAACTCAATTTATGTATAAAAAATCCCAAATGAACCTAGAATAATTCCAAAATTTATCACGATACTTCTATTTGGTCTTATATGCCTATGTAAAAAAATTAAGGCGGGAGAAGACAGCGTACGTATGTCGTTTCACACATGGAGGTGACACCTTCCCTCTCGGAACCACGAGCCTTCTTGAGGGAAGCTCCGGTATGAGAGAAGCTTACATCAAAGCTTGTCCCAATTCTCCAAAAAAAATATCGCGTCATGTTGGTGCCATGTCATGACACCATGCCAAGTTTCATGATTTTCAGGCGTGTTTTGGATTTACAGGAATTAAAAAACCAAGTTTCTCAATCTTTCTGGCCGAGCCACGATGCCCACATGTTTGAATTTCATTCCCATTTCTTGCATGGGACCTACAAATTCACCCAAGGACACACATGTGATTTTTCAACCAACTTTGGTGCACTGGAGCATGTGCTTGTAGTTCAAATTTGAATTACACACATTAAATGCGCCGGAACTCAATTAATTTATAAAAAGGCCAAACAAATCCAGAATAATTCCAAAATTTATACCGATACTTCTATTTAGTCTAATATGCCTGTGTAAAAAAATTAAGGCGGGAGAAGACAGTGTACGTATGTCGTTTCGCACATGGAGGTGGCACATTCCCTCTCGGAACCACGAGCCTTCTTAAGGGAAGCTACGGTTTGAGAGAAGCTTACATCAAAGCTTT
This sequence comes from Triticum dicoccoides, assembly GCF_002162155.2. Classification (NCBI taxonomy): domain Eukaryota; kingdom Viridiplantae; phylum Streptophyta; class Magnoliopsida; order Poales; family Poaceae; genus Triticum; species Triticum dicoccoides. The sequence continues at coordinate 219,033,691 of NC_041386.1, read as the reverse complement.
TCCCAATTCTCCAAAAAAATACCGCGTCATGTTGGTGCCATGTCATGACACCATGCCAAGTTTCATGATTTTCAGGCGTGTTTTGGATTTACAAAAATTAAAAAACCAAGTTTCTCAATCTTTCTGGCCGAGCCACGACGCCCACATGTTTGAATTTCATTCCCATTTCTTGCATGTGACCTAGAAATTCACCCAAGGACACACATGTGATTTTTCAACCAACTTTGGTGCACTGGAGCATGTGCTTGTAGTTCAAATTTGAATTACACACATTAAATGCGCAGAAACTCAATTAATGTATTAAAAGGCCAAACGAACCCAGAATAATTCCAAAATTTAGCACGATACTTCTATTTGGTCTAATATGCCTGTGTAAAAAATTAAGGCGGGAGAAGGTAGTATACGTATGTGGTTTCGCACACGGAGGTGACACATTCCCTCTTGGAACCACGAGTCTTCTTGAGGGAAGCTCCAGTTTGCAATAAGCTTACACCAAAGCTTCTCCCAATTCGGCCAAAAAAATTACCACAACATGTTGGTGCCATGTCATGCACCGTGCCAAGTTTCATGATTTTCAGGCGGGTTTTGGATTCACAAGAATTAAAAAACCAAGTTTCTCAATCTTTTCGGCCGAGCCACGACGCCCACATGTTTGAATTTCATTCCCATTTCTTGCATGGGACTTAGAAATTCACCCAAGGACTCACATGTCATTTTTCAACCAACTTTAGTGCACCGGAGCATGTGCTTGTAGTTCAAATTTGGATTATGCACATTAAATGCCTAGAAACTCAATTAATGCATAAAAATGCCAAACGAACCCGGAATAATCCAGAATTTAGCACGAAATACTTCTATTTGGTCTAATCTGCATGTGTTAAAAAATTAAGGTGGGAGAACGCAGTGTACGTATGTCGTTTCACACACGGAGGTGACATGTTCCCTCTCGGAACCACGAGCCTTCTTGAGGGAAGCTTCGATTTGCAACAAGCTTACACCAAATGTTCTCCCAATTCTGCCAAAAAAATTACCACAGCATGTTGGTGCCACGTTATGACACCATGCCAAGTTTCATGATTTTGAGGCGTGTTTTGGATTTACAGGAACTAACAATCCAAGTTTCTCAATGTTTCTGGCTGAGCCACGACGCCCAGATGTTTGAATTTCATTCCCATTTCTTGCATGGGACCTAGAAATTCACCCAAAAACACACATGTGATTTTTCAACCAACTTTTATGCACTAGAGCACGTGCTTGTAGTTCAAATTTGAATTATGCACATTAAATGCGCAGAAACTCAATTAATGTATAAAAAAGGCCAAACAAACCCGGAATAATTCCAAAATTTAGCACGATACTCCTATGTGGTCTAATCTGCCTGTGTAAAAAAATCAAGGCGGGAGAAGGCAGTGTACGTATGTCGTTTCGCACACGGAGGTGACACGTTCCCTCTTGGAACCACGAGCCTTCTTGAGGGAAGCTCCGGTTTGCACGAAGCTTACAGGAAATTTACCGCAGCATGTTGGTGCCATGTCATGACACCATGCCAAGTTTCATGATTTTTAGGCGTGTTTTGGATTACATGAATTAAAAGACCAAGTTTCTCAATCTTTCCGACCGAGCCACGATGCCCACATGTTTGAATTTCATTCCCATTTCTTGCATGGGAGATATAAATTCACGCAAAGACACAAACATGTGATTTTTCAACAAACTTTGGTGCATCGGAGCACATGCTTGTAGTTCAAATTTTAATTATGCACATTAAATGCCTAGAAACTATATTAATGCATAAAATGCCAAAGGAACCCGGAATAATTCCAAATTTAAACACGACACTCATGTACTAGTTGCATGTTCACTGTACGTAAATGTTCTAGCAATTCAAACATCATCCTTTCCCTACATAACACCATTTTGTCTTTAAAAACATAATTAAAAAATCAGGTATACCACAAACAGTTTACTAGAAAGAATCGTGTGGGATGCGATATAAAATATCTTGGCGCATTGTCTTTTCTGGCTTACGCAGGAAGCTTTGTCCTACAGTCCACTACCCCAGCTTGAACCAAACTTGCGCATCAGTTTCTCGCAGCACCGAGTGAATTTTTTTTGCCACCGCGGGAATATCTATCTCCACGCCCCCTCCCTCCCACCAAAAGCCACATTTCCACTGTTCCTCCTTGCTTTCCAAATTCAAACCTTCACTGCTCCTTATTGGCAGCTCAGCCTCCTCACCGGCGACCCTTCTTCTTGTGGCGCCTCCTCCTCGCCGGCTACCCTTCTTCTTGCAGCGCCGCCTCATCACCAGTGACCCTTCTTCTCGCAGCACCGGCTCCTTGCCGCTGACCCTTCTTCTTGTTCCGTGGCCACGTCAATATGGTCAGGTAATCCACACCCCACCCACACCATCCTCCTCCTTTCTCGTCCCACATGCCCCGACCGACGGCGCAACACCTTCCACCGAAATCACTGCCCCCTCCTCCAATTAAGCGCCACCCACAGCCATTTTGCATGCAGTATAACATGGAGCTCAGTAGCACGTGTCCGCATGCGCGCATGATATGTCTCCAACGTATCTAAATTTTTGATTGTTCCATGCTATTATATTATCTGTTTTGGATGTTAACGGGCTTTATTTTACACTTTTATATTATTTTTGGGACTAACCTATTAACCAAAGGCCCAGTGCAAATTGCTGTTTTTTGCCTATTTCAGTGTTTCGTAGAAAAGGAATATCAAACGGAGTCCAAACGGAATGAAACCTTCGGGAGCATGATTTTTGGAACAAACGTGATCCAGAGGACTTGGAGTAGACGTCAAGAAACGGACGAGGAGTCCACAAGGCAGGGGGCGCGCCTACCCCCTGGACGCGCCCTCCCCACTCATGGGCCCCTCATGGCTCAACTGACCTACTTCTTCCTCCTATATATGTTTTCATACCCCAAAAACATCCAGGAGCACCACGAAACCCTATTTCCACCGCCGCAACCTTCTGTACCCAAGAGATCCCATATTGGGGCCTTTTCTGGCCGGAGCTCCGCCGGAGGGGGCATTGATCACGGAGGGCCTCTACATCAACTCCATGGCCCCTCCGATGTTGTGTGAGTAGTTTACCTTAGACCTTTGGGTCCATAGTTAGTAGTTAGATGACTTCTTCTCTATCTTTGAATCTCAATACAAAGTTCTCCTCGATCATCTTGGAGATCTTTTGGATGTAACTCTTTTTGCCGTGTGTTTGTCAAGATTCGATGAATTGTGGGTTTATGATCAAGTCTATCTATGAACAATATTTGATTCTTCTCCGAAATCTTTTATGCATGATTGGTTATCTTTGAAAGTCTCTTCGAGTTATCAGTTTGGTTTGGCCTACTAGATTGATCTTTCTTGCAATGGGAGAAGTGCGTAGCTTTGGGTTCAATCTTGCGGCCTCGATCCCAGTGACAGAAAGGGAAATGACACGTAGTGTATTGTTGCCATCGAGGATAAAAAGATGGGGTTTATATCATATTTCTTGAGTTTATCCCTCTACATCATGTCATCTTACCTAAGGCGTTACCCTGTTCTTATGAACTTAATACTCTAGATGCATGCTGGATAGCGGTCGATGTGTGGAGTAATAGTAGTAGATGCAGGCAGGACTCGGTCTACTTGTCACGGACATCATGCCTATATACATGATCATGCCTAGATATTTTCATAATTATTCTCTTTTCTATCAATTGCTCGACAGTAATTCATTCACCCACCGTAATACTTATGCTTTCTTGAGAGAAGCCAGTAGTGAAAACTATGGCCCCCGTGTCTATTTTCCATCATATAAGTTTCCAATCTATTTTTAGTTTGCAATGTTTACTTTCAATATATATCATAAAAATACCAAAAATATTTATCTTATCATTATTATCTCTATCAGATCTCATTCTCGTAAGTGACCGTGAAGGGATTGACAACCCCTTTATCCCGTTGGTTGCGAGGTTCTTATTTGTTTGTACAGGTACGGGGGACTTGCGTGTGGCCTCCTACTGGATTGAGACCTTGGTTCTAAAAAACTGAGGGAAATAATTATGCTACTTTGCTGCATCACCCTTTCCTCTTCAAGGGAAATCCAACGCAGTGCTTAAGAGGTAGCAGCGCACGAGGTCGCTTTGGCAGCCATGCGTGTCGACCGCCAGATCTTGGAGGAGCACCTCATCTTCAAGGCCACCGTCGACACCGCCACACAGTTATCTACTTTAAAATATAGTTCATGTTGTTTTCTCAAGGCCACTGCTAGTGCCTTCTAGTGATTTGTCCTCTATAATGTTAATATGCAATCTGATGTTCAGTTAACAGTTTGGTCCTCTAAAATGTAATGTTCAGGTAACACTTTTGTCCAACAATTGCTACATTTCGTACTACTGTTCTCAAGCATTCTTTGTTTTGTTAACTATCTTATCTTCTAGTACATGTTTCTATTCTGCATTCTCGTGTTCAGTTAACTATTTTGCTTCATTTGGTCTGCTGTCCATTTAACTGTTTGGTTCAGTTCTGCAATTTGATTTTCAATTGCCGTGGGTATTGTCGGATTTCGGGTTCTGGCAAAACCCTTGTGGTTCGAACACCGGGGTGCGCACGAAGATCTCTCCTCCCTCTAACTCGCGCCCTCACCACAATCTCAAGGCTTAGCGCGTCGAACTCCCAGAACAAAGGGACACAAGATTTATACTGGTTCGGACCACCGATGTGGTGTAATACCCTACTCCAGTGTGGTGTGGTGGATTGCCTCTTGGACCGAGGATGAACAGTTACAAGGGAAGAACAACCTCCTCAGGAGGGGTGCTCTTATGCTTCATGAGTTTGTGTGTGGCCTTGGTGGAGTGGATCCGGTCCTAGATGAGATCGTCTCTCCCCCTCTCTACAATGATGGCTAGTCCTATATGTAGAGGCACGAGTCCTCTTCCCAAATATTAGGCGGGAAGGGATCCCACAACGGCCAATTTGAAGGGGGGGGGGCAGCTAGTACAAGCTATCCTGACAAAAGATGGTCTTTGCCGGCCAAAGGCTCTGGTGATGGCACCGTCCTGGGCTCCATGGTGACCTCTGTCCTGCCGTCCTGCTGGTCTTGGTCTTGTTGCACCGATATGGAAACCTTTGCTTGATGTCTCAGGACTCCGCGCCTGCGCTTGCCTCTTTAGCACCAAAAAGGAAACAAGGACACTGCGCGCTGGCGCCCACCTGGTGCCTGCCTGGCCTTGGTCGTCATGGCTTGCATCATAGGAACCTCGTGAGGTGCCCCTTGCCTTGATCTCTCCGCCCCTCGCGAGCTAGCCTGGTGAGGCCGCCCCCGAGGAGGTCTTGCATCATCCACCTCACGATGGTCCTGAGTGTTTGCTAGTGAAGATGGGTCGTACAGGGCCACTGGTGGAGCCACGCCGTGGGCCGCAGGCAGGCAAGTTTGGGGACCCCCGTTCCCATGACGCTGACAGTAGCCCCTGGGCCCAAGGTGCGCTCAGACTTGGCTTGGAGGCGAAGGCAAGGGGCAAGTGCAGAGCGCCGCGGGCCCCAACAGCATGCGGCCTCGCTTAACGCGTGGCGATTGATTGGACGTGGGCGTCCCCGCTTCTCCATGCTGCCTCAGCAACTGCCCATCTTGACGAGTCCCCGCTGCATGACGAAAAAAGGTCATTATTACCTTAGATCGCGGAGGCCGATGGTTGGCCTCCCCTGGGGTATAAATGGGAAGGGGGGAGCGAAGCCCCCGTCACCCATCTCTTCCTTCGCTCCTCCTGCTTATTCTTCTTCCTTGCTCCATCACTAGCAGCGACAACCATGGTGCCGATACGGAGGTTTTCGGCCACAGAGAAGGGAAAAAAACCCCTCCGCGAGCCTGAGTCACTTCCGCCGAAGAAGAGGCCAGAGGTGTCGTGGCCTTGGTGCGAGCGGCCACCTCCCGGGTATCCGCTGCCTCTGTACGCCCGAGCCAAGGGCTCCAGAGGGAGAGGCGGTGAACGGAGCCACCCACGCCTTGGCCATGGTCGCCTCGCCGTGGTGACGCACGTCGTTACCCCAAGAGCCCACGCCGCGGACTCCTTGCGCAAACTCGTGATGTGGGCGGCGATGCCTCCGTGCACTTGTATTCGCTTCCCGCAGTTCTTCTCCGCCGAGATGCTGCCGAGGGACCCCCTCAAGCTTTGTCTGTAGCATGCCGACTGCGACCGCCCGACGACTAGAGCGGAGGTCGAAGCCGTCTCCCCAGGGAAGATCTTCATGACCCATGGCTGGGGCGAGGTTGCTCGAGTTTGCCGAGTGGAAGGCACCCTCGCCATACACTTGGAGTACAATGGTGCCTCCACGATGTTCTTCAAGGTCTCGACGAGGAAGGCCGCCGCTTGGAGTGCTGCCCTGAAGGGGGTCATCAGGACGGTGCAGCAGCCAACGCCGAGCCTGTCGCTGGCTTCGCCAGCAGCTCCTCCAGCGGCAGTGGTGACTCATGGTGGTCCAGCGATTCTTCCGAGCCCGACGAGACTCCGGAGACAAGCGACGACAGCTACATGCCCCCGAGCTCTCGTCGCGCCCGAAGCAAGGCCGCAGCATCCGGCTGGCGCCGTCGCTGATCTGGATGGGGTTGGCGTCGGCCTCCCGTGGCCCACTGTTGATGATGGCGTCAACGGCGTTTGGCACGTGTAGATAGGGCCCCTAAAAACTTCCTTCTTTTACTCCCTACGAGGAATCAAGATGGACCCCGTGGGGGCGTGTAAAGGGTCTGTAATGTTTTTTTGTTGATATTGTCCTTATTATGAAAATTTGCGAACGCATGTCCTGTTTCGGCTCGGTGTCCCCTTTCCAACCCCGCGGCAGCTTGGTGCTCTACGCCGACAGGTCCCGGTGCCCAGGCAGGCTGCAGCCGTTACTGGCATAACAGGTCATGATGTCGTGGTCAAGGCCAGGAGGTGAGCCGCCTGAGGTCTAGTAAGAGCTCCTGAGGCGCGATGCTCACGAGGTCCCCTTTAGCACGCAAGCAGCTACCTAAAGGTGGGAAAGGGGGCGACGCCGCTGCAGCAGGGCTGTGAGAGGTGGGAATCTTATGCCATGGCGCTTGTGTCGGCGTTCTGGGAACGGGGGTCCCCAGACTTGCCTGCCTGCGGCGTGGCTCGAGTGGGGGCCCAGTGCGGCCCAGCTTCATCAGCTCAAGCTCAAGACCCTCGCAAGGGGCCAAGCCTTGCGGGGCAGACGACAGGAGGCTTCCTCAGGAGTAGCCTCATCAGGCAGGCTCGCGAGGAGGCGGAGACATCAAGGCAGGGGTGCCTCGCGAGGAGACCGTGACACAAGCCATGACGATCGAGATTAGGCGGGCGCCAGGCGGGCGCCAGCCTGTGCAGTGTCCTTGTTTCCCCTTCGGTGCAAAGGGAGCAAGCGCAGGCCAAGGCATCGGGCAAAGGTTACCATTCCGGTGCAACAAGACCAAGACAAGCAGAGCAGCAGGACGGAGGTCACCATGGAGCCCAAGACGGCGTCATCACCAGTGCTTTTGGCAGCCAAAGACCACCTTTGGTTAGGATAACTTGTACTAGATGTTCGCCTACAAAGTGGCCAATTGTTGGGGCCCTTCCCGCTCATTATTTGGGAAGAGGGCCAGGGCCTCAATAAATAGGATTAACCACCAGAGAAAAGAGGAGAGGAAAAAAACAGAAAAAGAGAGAAGAGAAAGAGAGAGGGAGATCCGGACCGAGTAGAACACACCGCATCAGCTCAAGAACACCTCCCGCGAGGCCGTTCTTCCCCTGTATTGTTCATCATCAGCCCCTGAGGTAATCCACCACACCACACACTGGAGTAGGGTATTACACCACATCGGTGGCCCGAACCAGTATAAACCTCGTGTCCCTTGAGTGTTCTTCTTCCCAGCTTAGATTTCTTGCGAGCCGTAGAAGCGCGAGTCGGTAGGGGAAAGATCTCAATGCGCACCCCAGAGTTCCAACCTTAAGGGTCTACCGGAACCCGAAATTCGACATTTGGCGCTAGGTAGCGGTGCACCGGAATCTTTCTTCCGCTGTTCGCCTGTGATCTTCCGTCGTGTCCATGGCTGACGCTCGTCGGGCTCGCGCCGAGCACCGGGCTGCTCTCGCCACCCGCGTCGCCTAGACAGCGCCCGTCAGCGGACGCCCTCGTTGTTCCCCGTCGCCTGCCGCCAACGCCGCCACCAGCCCGGTGGGGAACGAGCAGTAGGCCTTGTCCCAGCATCCTTCGGTGCGGCGGGAGGGCCGCACCGCAACCCCGTCACTGACTCCAGCCGGTTCACCGTCCGACGCCCGTCGCGCCCCCACGGACGCGCACGCCGCGCTGCTCCTGGCAAGAGAGCTCCTGCACTACCGCCCCGTCGACGACCTCTACGAGGACTGGCTCGCCCGCATCACCGAGCTCCTCAGCGCCGCAGGGGGCTCTCCTTTCCCGTCCTTCTTGCTGCCTCGCCATCCATTCCGCGCAGGGGGCGAGGATCAGGAGGCGCCTCTACCACCTCCTCCCCAAGAAGGCACCCTGGCTCCAAGGCGCGCAGCCCTAGGGCGAGACCCTCCATGTCCTACGCCTGCGCGGCAAGAAGGGAGCTGCCAAGAGATCCCTCGTCCCCAAGAAGGTGCTCGCGCACTCCCAGTACCGGCGCGCCAAGATCGCGTCCCCGCACCTCCACGCAGAGACCCCGCGCTGCTCCAAGTGGCGGCGCGTGGTAATCACCAGGAGGAGGCCCATCACCAGGAAAGGGAGACGGCGGCCACAGCAGGCTGCCGCGCCTTGACCCCCCGAGCTACGCGGCTTCACATGGCCAGGCAAGTTCAAGCCTGATCTGCCCCCTCGCTACGATGGCATAGCGGACCGCGCAGAATTCCTACAGCTCTACGAGCTGGGCATCGAAGCCGCCAACGGAGACGAAAAGGTCATGGCGAACTGGTTTCCCATGGCGCTCAAGGACGGCGCCCGCACGTGGCTCCTAAACCTGGCTCCCAGGACGATCTCCTCCTGGGATGAGATGCGCACTCGCTTCATTGCCAACTTCCAGGGCACTCGCGACCGGCCCCCGGCCATAAGCGACCTGCGCCGCATCAAGCAACAGCCATGGGAAACCCTGCAGAAATACATCCAGCGCTTCAACAACGCTCGCCTCAAGATTCCCAGGGTGACTAAGGAAGCCATTATCTCAGCCTTCTCCGACGGCGTGCGCGACATCAAGATGAAGGAGGAGATGGCAATCCATGAAGACCTGTGCACATCCCTGGAGCTCTTCAACTTGGCGACCAAGTGTGCCAGGGCTGTCGGAGTAAGTGACCACGGGTAGCCTAGCCGGCTCCCCTGGCCTTTCTAAAAAAATTACGAGCCGATCCGGCTCTCAAGAATCCAAGACATGGGGCCACCTTCCCCTGGCCTGCTGTCTCCCAGGCCGGCTATCGGAAGGCGGCCCGACTTCAGCCCTCATGAAGAAAGCCGTGGGAGGGCCGGCTCCGAGGAGCCGGCTGCGAGAAGGCCGACTCCAAGGAGCCGGCTCCCATAAAGCGGTCGAGATCGTACCCTCGGAGTCTGCACCTACATAACGATGATGTGACGGGGCGTGGCTACAGTAAGGCTGGCCACCCCCGAATCCCGGAGCACGCCTGGCACAGTGCGCCGTACGGGTGGCCATGACCCGTCCGGCATAGCACTGTTGCCACGTTGACCCTGATGTCATCCACGACGGGCTGCCAGTACGGCCCACAGGCGGTGGGCCCCTTCGGGCAGAGAGACACCCGAAGGCGGCCAGACCTCCCCCAGTCAGCCCAAGATAGAGCCAGCTCCCCACAGCCAGCTTGCCACCTCCCTCGAAGAAGACGCCCCATTAAGGAGACAAGACGCGGAGGAGCTACAGTGATCTCCCGCCAGACGGCAGCACTATAGCCACGCTTACCTCGGCGAAGCCCTCGTCACCAAGATTGAACAGCAGTAACCAGCCACCGACAAGGCCCTGGACAGTGGGGCCTGCCTGTCGACCCAGGAGCCGGCAGCCGGCGGGACCCACCAGTCGGCGGGCCCCAACAGTCGGCGCGGAAGCCGGAGAGCGAAGACACAGACGGCTGGGCCCCACGCCCAGCCGTATTACCATTGTACCCCCAGGGGGTAGTCCTATATAAACCCCCCGGGACACCCATGAAAAGGGGATGGATCCCTGCTAGTATTAGACACCACGTAGGGAGAGGAAGAGAGCAAGCAGAGCCCTTCTTCCTCCTCTCGCTAAACAGATCAAGGAGCATCGTGTAGCTACTTATTCGTCTAGTGACCATGCGGAGACCCCGCAGAGCAGCAGTAGGGGTGTTATCTCCACGAAGAGCCCCGAAGCTGGGTAAGATTTGCCGGCGTGCATGTCTTCGCCTCATCCCGTTTCCAGGCACCGGCAATGTTTTACTGGCTCCCACAATGATAAGCCACCCGTTGGCATATGTCGCACCTACCACCCGACATTTGGCGCCCACCGTGGGGCCAGGTGCACCGTCGTCCGGAGACCTGTTCTGGACGGGAACCCTCTTCCTCCCCCGCGAGCGTAGCCAGCCCGACACGCCCGATGGCGCTTGCCACGACATGCTACAAGGCATCACCAACGCCTGCGCAGCGAGTAGCCTCGCTGATCTCCTCGACAAGACCCTCATCTCCGACAAGCTCGCCTCCGACGCGGGCACCGACTACCTCGTCAACCTCCTCGGCCGGCTCCATGTCTCCAGCGAGCCCACTGTGGACTTGGAGTCGGTTGGCTCCACCGATCCGATGCCCGTCGACTCCGACACGGCCTCATTCGACACCTTCCCCATCAACGTCACGATCTACAACGACCTGCTCCCCCGAGCCGATGGCTGCAACACTGTCACCATTGAGGTGATGGTCATCGGCCACGACGGCGCTGCTGACGAGAGCGCCCACGACGCCCCGCACGCAGCGGTCCATGACTTGTCCATCCCCCTCCCGGCCGACGCCGACGCTGAAGCACTGGAGGCTCGCTGCCTCGCCCTCCTCGCGGAGGGCCGGATGTTGGTTTCCATGAGACACCTCGCTGAGGCCCACCGACGCGAGGCCGACCGCGCCGCCTTTGGCACGCCGCCCCCAGGCGGGCCTAGCCGGGCCGATGTTGTCAGAAAGCGCGGCGCTGTCATCGCCGACACGTTAGGAGTCGACCGCCCAGTCTACGCCACTCCACTCGAAAACCTGCACGCCGCCCAGGCGGCCGTAGACGAGCTAGACGGACCGGGGGCCGAAGAACTCCCCCACATGACCAGACGCATCCAGCAACTGATCGATGCAGCCGTGCAGCGGCACGAAGCCGACGCCCACGCGGAAAGCCCTCCCCCGCGCCGAGATCACGGCGCGACGTCCCGGACGCCGACTGCGGGTAGAGACCGCGCGCGACGCGAGAAAGAGCCGGCTGCCAGCCGAAGCCAAACCCGGATCTCCACCGAGCAAGACGCAGAAGGCCACCCTCGGGCCGTGGAGTGGCGGGGCAACCCGCCTCCGCCCCGGCCCCGTGGAGAGAGATATCCCACCCCGCCGCCTGTTGCGCATCCGACTCTCAGCGGACGGCTAGGTCGCCGCGAAGGAGTCGGCGAGAACGACGCCCGCCATCGGATCGACCGCCTGGTGCGATCCCCGGCACTGGAAGAAGAAGACGATGTCGGTCCGCCTTGCTTCGGCCCCCGCATCCGCGACGAACCCTTCCCCACGTACAACCTATCAGCTAGAGATTGGTTGATCGACTACTCCACGGCGGTTAGCATAGCCACCGGCAACAGGCGCGTTGCCGTGAAGTACGTGCCCCTCATGCTGCAGGGCACGGCGCGGACCTGGCTCAACAGCCTCAAACCACACAGCATCAATAGCTGGCTAGATTTCACAGAAGCTTTCGTCCGCAACTTCACCAGCACCTACAAGCGGGCTCCCAAGCCCAGACAGCTCTCCTTGTGTGTACAAGGCCCCACCGAGTCAACTCGCGACTACCTCACGCGTTGGGCCGAGCTCTGCAACTCTTGCGAAGGGGTGCACGAGGTGCAAGCCATAGAATACTTCACAGCCGGGTGCCGAGAAGGCACCCTCCTCAAGCACAAGCTTCTCTGCGACGAGCCGACTACCCTCGACGAGCTTCTGGACATAGCGGACAAGTACGCCACCGCCGACTCCTCAATGAAGACTGAGCTCCGGGTAGACGCGTCCGGGAAAGTACTCAACCCGGAGCCCAAGACGCCGGCTGGGGATTCCAGTCGATGCCCACACTCGAACGACCACAAGCGCAAGGGCCCCGCGCCGCCTCCCGTCAGCCGGCAGGTGGCCATAGTCGAAGACATGCCGCCCGAAGGGCGGCCCGCGCCCAAGAAACCCAAGGGCGGCAGGCCGGCTTGGCAGCCGGCCTTTTCCTACGAGCAAACTCTCGACGCCCCGTGCAAGTTCCACAGCGGCGCGAAGCCGTCCAACCACACAACCCTGAAGTGCCATTGGCTCACCCGAATCTCTAAAGGCGAAGGGCTCGCACCACCTCCGCCTGCCGGTCCGCCGCCTCCGGCTCCGCAGCCGCCAACCGCTCGGCCCACAGTCGGAGCCGTGCATGACGAGTTCCCCGACGAGCATGCCGCCTATATCATCTTTACAAGTCAGCCCGAAGACCGGCGCAGCAAACGCCAAGAGCACCAAGAAGTCAACATGGTTGCTGCCAACCCCGCCAAGCACATGCACTGGTCAGAAAAACCTATCAGCTGGAGCCGGACCGACCACCCAGAGGTGATGCCGTCTCCCGGCCCTTATGCGTTGGTTTTGTATGCCACCCTTGCAACGGACAGACGCGCTGCCCGATTCTCCCGCGTGCTGATAGACGGCGGGAGCAGCATCAACATCCTGTACCGTGACACCATGGAGAAGCTGAATGTCAAGACGAAGCAACTCATGCCTACTCGGACTGTGTTCCACAGCATTGTACCCGGCCTGTCCTGCACCCCCATTGGCAAGATCAAGATTGATGTACTCTTTGGGGACAAGGAGCATTTCCGCCGGGAAGCGATCTGGTTTGAAGTGGTGGACCTGGAGAGCCCTTACCATGCATTGCTTGGCCGACCTGCCTTGGCCAAGTTCATGGCAGTTCCCCACTATGCATACCTCAAGATGAAGATACCAAGCACCAAAGGCGTCATCACCGTAGCCAGCGATTACAAGAAGTCCTCCGAGTGCGCAGCAGCCAGCAGCCGGCTGGCCGAGTCCCTTGTGATTGCTGAAGAGAAGAAGATGTTGGACCGGGTCGTGGCCATGGCCGACAAGCAGTCGGCCCTGTCCCCTGATCCCAAGGAGTATGACGCCCAAGGATCTTTCCAGCCAGCCAAGGAGACGAAGAAGATACCTCTTGACCCCGAGCACCCAGAGAGGTTTGCCGTCATCGGGGCAAACCTAAATAGCAAATAGGAAGGCGAGCTCGCCGACTTCCTCCGTGAGAATCGGGACATCTTTGCATGGTCCCCCAAGGACATGCCGAGTGTTCCGAAGGAATTCGCCGAGCACAAATTACACGTCCGAGAAGACGCCAAACCAGTCAAACAACCCCTCCGCCGACTGTCGGAGGAGAAACGCAGGATTGTGGGAGAGGAGATAGCCCGGCTTCTGGCAGCCGGCTTCATTATGGAAGTTTTCTTTCCAGAGTGGCTCGCCAACCCGGTCCTCGTGCTAAAGAAGAACAACAAGTGGCGCATGTGTATAGACTACACGAGCCCCAACAAGGCCTGCCCCAAAGATCCCTTTGCCTTGCCAAGGATTGACCAAGTGATAGACTCCATGGCCGGATGCGAGCTGTTGAGTTTCTTGGATGCTTACTCAGGATACCACCAGATAAAGTTAGATCCGGCTGACCGCCTGAAGACCGCCTTCATCACGCCATTCGGAGCCTTCTGCTACCTGACTATGACATTCGGCTTGAGAAATGCCGGTGCTACTTTTCAGCGTTGCATGCAGAAGTGTCTCCTCAAGCAGCTCGGCAGAAATGCTCACGTCTATGTAGACGACATTGTGGTGAAGACGGAGAAGCGCAGCACCTTGCTGGAATACCTCAAGGAAACATTTGAGAACCTACACCGGTTCCAAATCAAGCTTAACCCCGAGAAATGCGTGTCCGGAGTACCAGCCGGCTAGCTCCTAGGCTTCCTGGTCTCCGAACGCGGCATTAAATGCACCCTAGTAAAGATCAAGGCCATTGAGAGAATGGCGATTCCCACCAAGCTTCGAGATATCCAGAAGTTCACCGGGTGCTTGGCCTCCCTAAACCGCTTCATCAGCCGGCTCGGAGAGAAAGCTCTCCCCCTCTACCACCTCATGAAGAAGACCACTCACTTCGAGTGGAATGACCAAGCTGACCAAGCTTTCCACGAGCTAACGAAGATGCTGGCCACACCGCCAGTCCTGGCGGCGCCGACTGAGAAAGATCCCATGCTCCTCTACATCGCTGCAACCAGCTGGGTGGTCAGCACCGTCATCGTAGTCCAACACCCAGAAGAAGGCCGAGCCCAGCCGGTCCAGAGGCCGGTGTACTATTTGAGCGAGGTGCTGTCTACCTCGAAGCAGAACTACCCGCACTACCAGAAGATGTGCTACGGCGTGTACTTCAGAGCCAAGAAGCTGAAGCCCTACTTCCAAGAGCATCCCATCACGGTCTTATGCACCGCCCCGTTGGCCGAGATCATAGGCAGCCGGGATGCATCCGACCGGGTGGCGAAATGGGCCATCGAGCTGTCCCCTTACACGATCTTCTACCAGCCTCGCACCGCCATCAAATCCCAAGCATTGGCCGACTTCCTCGTCGACTGGGCCGAGACCCAGTACCTACCGCCGGCTCCCGACTCCACTCATTGGCGCATGCACTTCGATGGGTCCAAGATACTCACCGGCTTGGGAGCCGGCATCGTCCTCACCTCTCCCAAAGGCGACAAGCTCAGATACACGCTGCAAATCCAGTTTGCCGCCTCCAACAATGTAGCAGAGTACGAGGCGCTCATACACGGGCTCCGGCTTGCCAAAGAGCTCGGCATTCGCCGGATCCTATGTTATGGCGACTCGGACTTGGTGATCCAGCAATCATCCGGCGACTGGGACGCCAAGGATGCAAATATGGCAAGCTACCGCTTCCTCGTTCAGAAGATCAGTGGGTATTTCGAAGGATGCGAGTTCCTCCACGTACCGCGAGCCGACAACGAGCCAGCTAATGCTCTGGCTCGAATAGGCTCCACCCGGCAAGCAATACCAACCGGCGTCTCTCTACAACGCCTCGTCTATCAAGCCGTCTCCAGAGTCCGATTCCATCTTCGTGCCGCCTGATACCGACGCGGCTAGGTCCAGCTCGAAGAGCCAAGCAGGTGACCCGGGGACTTCGATAGTCGGCCCAGGGACGTCAGTAGGCGGCTCGGGGACTTCCGTAGTTACGCCCGACCCGGGGACTGCCTCACCCAGCTCGGGGACTGCGGTAGTCGGCCCGGAGACTACACCAACACAACAGGTGGCGGCCGACTCCAGCATTTCACCGCCCAGCCCGCCCGCCCTGGTCGCAGTAGCCGTTTTGGCAATAGAAGAAGTCGCAGCTCCGTCATGGGCTCAATCCATCCTCAACTTCCTAATAAACCAAGATCTGTCGGCTAACGAAGTAGAGGCAAGACAAGTCCAACGCCGAGCCAGAGCATACACAATCGTCAACAGAGAACTCGTCAAGCGCAGTGTCACTGGAGTCCTCCAGCGATGCGTTGAGCAAGAGAAGGGCATTGCAATCCTCAGAGACATCCACCAAGGAGAATGCGGCCACCATGCGGCCTCAAGATCACTCGTCGCCAACGCCTTCCGCCATGGTTTCTTTTGGCCGACTGCTTTGGATGACGCCAAGGAGTTAGTTAAACATTGCAAAGGGTGCCAACTCTTCAGCTCCAAGCAACGCATGCCGGCTTCAGCACTCAAGACCATTCCCCTCACTTGGCCCTTCGCTGTTTGGGGACCGGACATGGTGGGCCCATTCAAGACGGCGCGCGGCGGCATGACACATCTGCTTGTCGCCGTGGACAAATTCACCAAATGGATTGAAGCAAAGCCGATCAAGAAGCTGAATGGGCCGACTGCCGTCACATTCATCGCAGATATAACAACTCGGTACGGCGTGCCACACAGCATCATCACCGACAATGGCACAAATTTCGCCAAGGGAGCCTTGGCATGTTTCTGCGCGACGCAAGGCATCCAGTTGGATCTAGCATCCGTCGCCCACCCACAGTCAAACAGCCAGGTCGAGCGAGCCAACGGCCTCATCCTTTCCAGCATCAAGCCCCGACTGATTGTACCACTGGAGCGTTCAGCCGGCTGTTGGCTCGATGAGCTGCCGGCTGTCCTCTGGAGTCTGCGCACTACACCAAACAAGTCAACCGGCTTCACCCCTTTCTTCCTCGTGTATGGTGCCGAGGCGATCATCCCAACTGACATCGAGTTCGACTCGCCTCGGGTAACCATGTACACGGAAGCGGAGGCCAAGGAAGCACGAGAAGACAGTGTCGACCTGCTGGAAGAAGGCCGGCTGTTAGCCCTCAGCCGGTCTGCCATCTATCAGCAGGGCCTGCGCCGCTACCACTGCCGGAAGGTCAAGCCAAGATCCTTCCAAGAGGGCGATCTTGTGCTCCGGCTGATCCAGTGAACAGCCGGCCAGCACAAGCTCTCGGCACCTAGGGAGGGCCCCTTCGTCATCAGCAGAGCTTTAGGCAACGACTCCTACTACCTGATCGACGTGCAGAAGCCGAAGGCACGAAAGAGAGACGACTCCGGCAAGGAGTCAGAACGACCATGGAACGCCAACCTCCTCCGAAGGTTTAACAGCTGAAATGCAGTATGTATCACGCTAACTTTTGTACTAAGTACGAGACAATAGGCCCCCCGAGGAGAGCTCGGGGACTGCCATCTTTTATCTATGAATGAAGAGTATCATGCTTATGACCTTGTCATTACATTTACTTGTTCCGTCAGGCATCGGGTTCGACTAGTCGGCCCGGGGACTGGCCGACTGGAGTTATATTAGGAGTCCTACCCACAGTCAGACAAGTAGTGTGCCGGCACCCAAGCCTTCTCTTGCCAAAAGTCGCAGTTCGAAGAACCGGCTGTCCGGCTGGCAAGAGTTAAAGGCAGGAAAGGACGCCCACACGAAAAATGGCTAGGGACTAACGGACTAATATAACAAAAGCCGGTTTCTCTCCCACCACAGACCGACTACCAGAGTAGCCGGCCGGCCGGCTTCCATTCACTTCACTTCAATCCAAGAAAGCTCGAGTACTTGCCTCCCCAAAAGGGGAAGGCGGCAAAGGAAACATCCTAAGGATAAAAAGCATGCATGAATGGAAACCAAACCTGCACAAGTTAATATTTACATAAAAGACCTTCAAAAGGCCAGCATTCAACATAGTTTGGATACGCCCCAGTGGGTGGAACTGCGGAAGCTTAACAAAATTGTTCAGAAGGCAACAAGCAGGAAAAAACAAGGACGGCAGATTAAGCCGGCGGAGCGACTGACGAGCCGGGCAGGTCGGCGGAGATGGCAGTGCCGGCTGGAGGAGTGGCCGGCTGGCGAACCTCGGCATGATCACCGCCTCCCGCAGAAGGCGCGCTTGCGCGCGCCTCATTGCTGGAGGCATGGTCAGGCTGAGGCTGGCTGGCTGTTCCATCAGCTGGCTTGATGTCTTCGTTTTCCTCTCCTTCGTCATGTTCGCCTTCGTCGCTGGAGGTGATCTCTTCTGCCGAGTCTTCACCCGCCGCCGGGTCCAGCCCGAACCACTCCTCCGGCTGGGCAACGCCGTCATTATTAATCTCGGGAGCGAAGACGCTGATGTCAGTACACTCGGCGATTGTCGATGCGCGCTGAGCGATAGCCGGCCGCACCTCCGCTAGCTCTTCGTCGGCCTCCAGCCGCCAGGTGCGCAGCTGGTCCAGGTTCAGCCCCAGATACCAAGCTCGGACGAACTCCAGCGCCCGTCCAGCTCCAAGCCGGGCCGCCGACGCCTTCCAGGCCTCGAAGCGGCCAACCGCAATCTCCAGCCAGTCGGCAGTCCGACTCGGGGTGCGGGGAATCGTCTCGCTTGGCCAGAGGGCGGCCAACACCTGCGCTCCGGCGCGCTGGAGGCGGCGAAGCATACGATGAGCCGGCTGTAGCCGCGCTTGGACCGCCAAGAGTTGCTCTTCGAGCGACCGACTCGCGTCCGGCGTGACTTCAACCCCCCCTACCGGCGCGCTTCACGATGGGCCTCCATGGTTTCGGCGGTGAAGATGGAGTAGCCAGGAAAGTAGTCTGCATAGAGAAAAAAAAGCAGCTCAAGTCAGAACATAAGTCAGGAGGCAAGGGGCAGGCAAGGAGCGAGGAAAGCGGCTTACCATCGACACGCTCCTGGACCAAGGCGTCGTACTCGGTTTCCTTGGCACGGAGGGCGGCCTGCGCCTCGCTGAGCTGCCCCCTTAAGTCGGCATTGGCTTCTGCGAGCATGAAAGACAAAAGAAAAACCAGTAAGGTGAAGTCGTCAGGAAAGATCCGACCCGACTGCACAGCAGTCGGCCCGAATCTCGGGGACTACACCCAGTGGGTGCGCTGACGCGCCCCCACAGTAGATGAACGAAACCAAGTATGTACTCCGGCTGCTGATCAGGTCTTCGGTTCTCTGACCCAGCTCCTGAGCCTGGGAGTTGAAGGCGGCAGCGCGGAGGTTATGATACTTCTGGAAGGTTAGACAGGAGGCGAGAATAAGGTAGTCGTCAAGGAAGATCCGACCTGACTGCTCAGCAGTCGGCCCGAATCTCGGGGACTACACCCAGTGGGTGCGCTGACGCGCCCCCACGGAAGAAATCAAGAGAACAAAACAACCAAAGATAGAAGACTCACCCGGATGACAGCCCGTGTCGCAAGGAACTCCTAGGTGTATTGCTGCATCGAGGCGGCTTGGGCCTGAAGCCGGTTCCGAACCTCTTGGGCTGCCACATTCAGCTCGCCCGTCCCGCCGCTGGGAGTCCACTCAGACGTGCCGGTGCTGGCCGCCTCCAAGGCCTCTGCCATCCGGCTGGCACCCGTAGCTCGGTGCGGCTCCGGTGCAGCGGTGCCTCCCCCTGCGCGCCGGCACATTGCCGGCTGCACCTCGAGGCCGGCTCCTGCTTCCGGCTCACACCCAGCCGGCTGCTCTGGCACCGCAGCCGACTGGCCGCCTTGGCCCGCTCCGGTTGGCGCTGCCGGCAGCGCCCCCTCCACGAAGATCACGGAGTCCTCCCTCTGCTCCATCACCGGCGGTTCTTGGACGACCTCCTCCAGCGGAGGCACATGAATGTTGGGGGCCACGGCATGGAGGGGAATGGCTAGAAGCGGAGGCTGGTTGTGCGCGTCCGCCTCCGTCTCCGCAGCTGCCGCCTCCGCCCGGGCCTTGGCTGTTGCATTGGCCCGCTCCTTCCTCGCCTGGGCAGCCCTTCGCTCCGCCGCCTCCCGCTCCTCCCGCACCTCTCGTGCGTTCTGCACCATGGCCTCCCTGAGGTCGGCGCGTGGATCCACGCGGTGGGAGCCTGAAGACCCTCCAGTCGGCCCGACTACGGAGCCGCCCGGACCCCGCTCAAGGGAAAGCGGCGCCCTATCCGGTGAGCAAAGAAAGGTTTATAAGAGTTTTTCAACTGAAAAGAACAACAAAAAATATGTATCCAAGCATTCGACGACTTACGCTGAGATCGCCTGTGGCTGCTTCACCGCCTTGCGGAAGCGGGCCGCCTTCACGGCCGCTTCATCTCGCTTGGTCGCCGCTGTGGAAGCCTTGGACTTCTTCGGCCGGCTGCCGAAGAGGATCGACACGGCCCGGCGCTTCTAGGCGCCGCCACCAGCAGCCGATGCGGCGGACGAGCTCGCGCGTTGATGATCAGGCGCCGGCTGGCGGCGCGGGGCGACTTCAACCTCGGCATCATCCGGCCAGTCCTCGAAGCCGGCCGTGAGCCCCGCGCCTCCGGCCTCGTCGCTTTCCCCCACGATGGCGTCTTCCATGGCGGCCGCTCCCAAGTCCGGGTCGTCGGCGTCGTCCACCATGTGGTCAGGGACGAGCTGGCGCTCTACCCCTGCGGCCCCGGTCATCTGCGGAAGGAGAGGGTTCTGCTAGGGGCAAACCGACTGATCAGAGGCCGGCTATCATGAGACCGGCTACCAAAGGAAGAAAAGAAGAAAGAACTTACGACGGGCGGAGAGTTGGCACGAGAGTATGGCCCCTTGCCGTACCGCCAGTCCTCGGCGAGCTTGCAGTTGGAGATATAGTTCACCATGTAGGAGACCTCCGCATGAGGCATCTCCCTGGTGCTCAGCCGGCTTGGGTCGAAGCGGCCGCTCATCTGACAAACCATGTGAGGCCGGCTTTGGAGGGGAAGAACCCGGTGCTCCACGAAGGCGGCCACCAAGTCGGCTCCGGTCAGGCCCTCCGACTGGATCATCACCCGAAGCCGGGAGACGGCTGCGTTCCTGGCCTGAGACAACGACCTGGCCCGGTAGCTCCACGAAGGTCGCCTCCCAGCCGGCGGGTCGGCTTCATAAGCCGGCAGGTTGACGTAGTCGCCTTGCTGCGCGACATTCTTCACGTAAAAGTATGACTTCTGCCAGAGCTTCACCGACTGGATCATCGGCATGGGCGGGAACGGGATGTTCTCGCTCGCCGGCCTCATGGCGATAAAAGCTCCGCAAGGGGCGGGCACGCCCGTGACGACGGTGCCGAGCTTGCTTTGGAAGAATTCCGCCCAGAGCTCGAGCGTGGGGAGGACCCCAAGGAAGCCTTCGCACAGCGTGACGAAGGCTGACAGCAGCATCACCGTGTTGGGCATAAGGTGATGCGGCTGGAGGTTGTTGAGTTCGAGGAATGCTTGGAGGAACCCGCTCGCCGGAAGGCCGAAGCCGCGTAGACAGTGCGAGCGGAAGATCACCCGCTTTCCCTCCTCCGGTGCCGGCGAAACCTCCTTCTTCGGTGCTAGACGAACCCGAACGAAGTCCTCGCCGGGCAGGCGTCGCGTCTGGCGGAGGAAAGCGACGTGGTCCTCATGGACGTTGGAGCCATCCCATGATCTTGACAGTGCCATGGGGCAGCGCGGCAAGAAGCAAGACGATGCGGCGGCGGAACGGCGCGGCAAAGAGTTACTGCGGCGGCGTAAGGAGAAGAAGGAAGACGAGAGGGGGCGGAGCGAGGGAGAGCGTGCAAGCCTCTACCTCTCCCCCTCCTCCCCCTACTTATAGACCGCGCGGCGGAGCCGAGGGGGCGTGGCGTGGGGGAACGTGGGGATCAACTGTGCCCACTCCCCCACGTCCCGCGATTATTACGCCCTAATGGCATAATAAAATCGCTGCGGGAAGGCGAGCGGTCCGCATGGGCCGCAGAAGATCCACGCTCGGGCCGAGGCCTAGTAGTGGCGGGCCCGGGCCTGCGGCGGTGTCCCGTCGCACGCGTGCACTGGCAGGGTTTCCTTGCCACGTGGCCCGCGGGATGGCCTACGGACAGCTCGCAGGTCGACTGCGTTCCCGCCTACGAGAGACGGAGCCCTCCGAAGTTGGCGCGCGCAAGCAAAGCCGGCCCCTCAGGATAGGAAGCTGACCAAGTTTCTCGTCCCTTTATCAGCCTCGAAGCTCGCTCAGCTTCTGGGACTAATGTCGGAGTAAGTCACCACGGGTAGCCTAGCCGGCTCCCCCTGGCCTTTCTGAAAAAATTACGAGCCGATCCGGCTCTCAAGAATCCAAGACATGGGGCCGCCTTCCCCTGGCCGGCTGTCTCCCAGGCCGGCTATCGGAAGGCGGCCCAACTTCAGCCCTCATGAAGAAAGCCGCGGGAGGGCCGGCTCCGAGGAGCCGGCTGCGAGAAAGCTGACTCCAAGGAGCCGGCTCCCATAAAGCGGTCGAGATCGTACCCTCGGAGTCTGCACCTACATAACGGCGATGTGACGGGGCATGGCTACAGTAAGGCTGGCCACCCCCGAATCCCGGAACACGCCTAGCACAGTGCACCGTACGGGTGGCCATGACCCGTCCGGCGCAGCACTATTGCCACGTTGACCCTGATGTCATCCACGACGGGCTGCCAGTACGGCCCACGGGCAGTGGGCCCCTTCGGGCAGAGAGACACCCGAAGGCGGCCAGACCTCCCCCAGTCGGCCCAAGATAGAGCCGGCTCCCCACAGCCGGCTTGCCACCTCCCTCGAAGAAGACGCCGCATTAAGGAGACAAGACGCGAAGGGGCTACAGTGATCGCCCGCCGGACGGCAGCACTGTAGCCACGCTTACCTCGGCGAAGCCCTCGTCACCAAGATTGAACAACAGTAACTAGCCACCTACAAGGCCCTGGACAGTGGGGCCTGCCTATCGACCCAGGAGCCGGCAGCCGGCGGGACCCACCAGTTGGCGGGCCCCACCAGTCGGCGCGGAAGCCGGAGAGCGAAGACACAGACGGCTGGGCCCCACGCCCAGTCGGATTACAATTGTACCCCCGGGGGGTAGGCCTATAGAAACCCCCCGGGACACCCATGCAAAGGGGATGGATCCCTGCTAGTTTTAGACACCACGTAGGGAGAAGAAGAGAGCAAGCAGAGCCCTTCTTCCTCCTCTCGCCAAACAGCTGAAGGAGCATTGTGTAGCTACTTGTTCGTCTAGTGACCATGCGGAGACCCCGCAGAGTAGCAGTAGGGGTGTTATCTCCACGGAGAGCCTCGAAGCTGGGTAAGATTCGCCGGCGTGCATGTCTTCGCCTCATCCCGTTTCCAGGCACCGGCGATGTTTTACTGGCTCCCACAATGATAAGCCACCCGTTGGCATATGTCGCACCTACCACCCGACAAGGGCCGAGGAAGGATAGCTCTCCCTCCTCGAGCTCCCGGCTGCCGACCCAGAAGAGAAAAAGCCCAAGGCCAAGGACGTGAAGCGTAAGGGAGCTGCCGTGCTCGCTGCGGAACCAGACACCAAGCGAGGCAGGGATCAGCCTGAGTCATCCAAGGGCAGCCGATACTGCGTGTACCATGACCTCTACACCCACAACACCAACGAATTCCAAGAGCTCAGGGCCGTGTGAGATGGGCGTATCAGCCGACGCCCCGAGCGCAACGACAGGGGCTATGGCCGAGGAGGAGGAAGAGGTGGAGGACGATGTGAAGACCGTGGCCCTTGCCAAGGGTGGCGTGACCGACCTTGCAAGGATCGCTGGTAGGACCAGCCTCGCGAGGGAGGTTGGAGGGATCAGCCTCGTGAGGATCGCCCGCACGGCAACGCAGGCCTCCCTCCTCTACTGCCATCACCAAGAAGGAACGGAGACCAACATCAAGACGAGGGGGCTGTGGGCTTCCAGGAGCCGTGTGCAATCGCTTGCATCTTGGGTGGCGCCCAGGCCCCAGCATCACAGCGCATCTTCAAGCAGTTTGCTCATGAGGTGAATGCAGTCCTCCCCAAGCTTGAGGCCACACGTCCTCTCAGGTGGTCTGCGTGCGCCATCACGTTCAGCTTAGCGGATCAGCTCAAGTGCGCGGCGACGGCCGAAGTCCTCCTGATGCTTTGCTCCCCAGTCATCAGCAATGTGCAGGTCACCAGGACCCTTGTTGATGGTGGAGCAGGACTCAACGTCCTGTCCGTCGAGATGTTCGACAATCTCCAAGTGCCATATGATCAGCTCCAGCCGACCAAGCCTTTCTCAGGAGTCACTGATGGTTCCACTGTACCGATAGGGCAAGTTCACCTGCCAGTCACCTTCGGGCAGCGCAACAACTACCGCACCGAGCTCATCGACTTCGACGTCGCCCACATTCGCCTGCCATACAACGCCATCCTCGGGTACCCAGCCCTAGCCAAGTTCATGGCAGTGACTCACCATGGCTACAATGTCCTCAAGATGCCAGGAAGCGGTGGAGTCATCACCGTACCCTGTGAGGAAAGGGACGCGGTGTGTTCACTTGAGCATGCATTCCAAGCCGCAGCAATCGAAGACCCAGATCACAGGAGCGGAAGACTTCCCAAGGCGACCCTTAAGAAGAAGAAGGCTTCGCCTGGCCCAAGCCATAAGGAGGCAGGCGCCTCTGGAGGCGTTGCGTCTGGATTTGCGCTCGTTCAGGGAGTGCCACCCTCTGTCGCATAGGAAAGCGCGCCCGGTGCCCTCCTCAGGAAGGGCTCGGGGGCTCTTTCTTGGAGAACCACCGACTTTGCCAAGGTCACGAGGGTGGCACTTGGGCACCACTTGGAGGGGTGCTTCCAGGCACATTTCCCTCAAGAAGGTACGAGGCAAGGAAGACCAAACCCTCATGAGTTCATCACAGGAAACACCCAGGAGCTACAGGACTCGAGAGTCATGCGCGGCAGCCGCCGCTTGCCCGCTGTGGCCCCACATCCAGGCGAGGATGGTGGGATGCACATCTGCATCGATGTGCCAGGGCTCAACCGAGCCGCGTCTCAGGAGCACCTCTGGCCTTCGCGCGTGGGGTGTTGTGAGGGTCTCTGCTCATCAGCACCTGCTGAGGAGCATTCTGGAGGCTCAGGAGGTTAGGCATTGTGCATTCCTGGCGGAGGTGGAGATGGCAGTCGAAGACCTACCCGTGCCCCCGGAGCCTCCCGAGGCTCCTAGGCCTGGGGGCTCATCAGGGTCGACGTCTTCACCGTGCGGCGCCCACTTCTTCGGCATCACTTCATCTTCAACGGCATCAGGTGACATCTTTCAAGTTGCATTTTTAGCTGGGAGAGCCCATAGGGCCGCGTCGTTCCCAGGTCGCGTGGGTCCGTCCCTGCAGCATGTATCCGTTTTGCTTACGCTCTTGACCTGCCTTGTTGGGGGCGCCCCTTGGGTTGCATCATCCCCAAGCTGCTCGGGCTTGGCCCAGCGGCGTCTACTTTTTCCGCATCTACCTGAAACGGATTTGCTCCTTCGTACTTAACATACCTGACCTAATCGCCTGCTCGATTAACATCTACCCATGGAGCCGCTCACCCTGGCACGACGTTTGCGTACGGGTCCGTCCCTGCAACGTCGATAAATCTGAGTGGTCGAGCTCTAGCTGCGGCAGCCCCGCAAGGCGCCACTTCACCAGGCCCTCAGTGCCCCAATCAGTCCCTTGGAGCGACCAATGGTTGGCTGGCAACCGTAGCGACAGATCTTGTCTCTCCTTATGATTGGTATGCAGGAACCACTCCAGGAGAAACATTGGGGACATCGCGAGCTATCTCTCCCTCTCTCCGGCACGGACCGCTTGCACATTAAAAGGGGGGCGACTGAGCATCGCGACTCATGGGCTCCTACTGGCTCTCCAGCCCTCACCCCCTGGCCTTGACCCACGGCATCGCAACCTGTCATACTAGCGGCGGCTGAGCTCGCTCGAGGGCCGGGACTTGAGGATGTAGAGCATTAAGGAAAGTGTGGGGAAGTGGGAAGAAGCTCGCGAGGACCTAACCCAGCAGCACCTCAGCTACCGCCACTCGGGCCGGGCGCCCCGTCGAAGAACTACTCCAAACTCAAAAGATAAGTCACGCCCTTACAGGAGCTGGACCAACGCAGCACCAAACCCTCGCCTAGTGTAGCTCTGTCACGACGACGTTGCCTTCCTTTCTCGCCCAGCGAGGGCTGCTCGAGCGCTAAAGGGGACCTCCCGAGCATCGTGACTCGGGGGCTCTTACTGGACCTCGGGCCGCTCACCTCCTGGCCTTGACCACGACATCACGACCTGGCATACCAGCGACAACTGAAGCCTGCCTGGGGACTGGGACCTGTCAGCGTAGAGCGCTAAGTCCTCGTGAGGATAGAAAGGAGGAGCTGATCCGGGACAGGACAAGCATGTCGCATCGATTCATATTAGGGATATAATGTTCGCAAAAGACATGGCAGGCGCCTTACATACCCCCGCGGGGTGTTGCTCCAATTCCTCGCAGGGAACAAAAGGTGCTAATCCTAAGGAACGCTAATTGCCCGCGCCTCCGCAAGCGACGCCATCATCCACAGTGGACTGCCCGGCGCCGGCGCCAACCCCACCTAGATCAGTGGCATCGGCGGCCCGATGCAGTTCCCTACTCCGAGCACGGCGCGAGCTCGGAGGCTCGTAGCTGTCGTCGCTCGTCTCCGGAGTCACGAGAAGCTCAGTGGAGCCGCTGGATTCCCCAGCTCCTCTGCTGCCGCCTGAAGAGCTGCTGGAGGGCCGATGGGCAGGCCAGGTCCTCGCTAGTCCGATGCCCCTGCCGCTTTCCTTGGGGCAGCACTCCAACCAGCGTCCTTCAGCATCGAAGACCTTGAAGAACATCAGTGAGGCGCCGTCGTATTCGAGATGAATTACGAGGGCACCCTCCGTCCGACAGACCCGAGCGATCTCACCCCAGCCCCGGGTCATGTAGACCTTGCCCGGAGCGACAACCGCGACCTCCGCTCCGGTCGCGAGGGTGCTGCAGTCGGCGTGCTGCAGCCAGAGCTCCAGAGACCCGCTCGGTGTCATCTCGAAGGAGAGGGAGGGAGGAAGTCGTATCCAAGAGCATGGGGGCATGGCGGCATGAAGCACGAGCTCATAGGAGGAGCCCTTTGGCATGGACTCCAGGAGGAACGACGCGCACCACCGTGACTCGCCGGCATCGGTGGTGGCACCGTCGGTAACGCTCGACGCCCTCTTCCCCAGGGCCCTCGATTCGGGCATACAAGGGCAGTGGAAACCCAGGCGGCGGCCGCTCGTACCAGGGCCTCGATGCCTCCTGCCAAGCACCCTCATCTCGGCGGCAGGGAACTAGCTGTTTCTTCG